>NC_141150.1:5214722-5525694 GCF_053477565.2 Lygodium microphyllum | reverse complement strand
TTTGAGCATTACCTTTTGAACCAACCTAGCCTTCATAATCTATGACATATATTTGAGCATAGCCTTTTGCAACTAGCCTAGCTTTATATTTGCTAATCTACATTATGCTTGATTTTGTGAACCCACTTACAACTAATAACTTTTTTACCCTTAAGCAACGGTACCAAATCCCAAGTCTTATTGGCTTCTAATACAGCCATCTCATCCATTGTTGCGTCCCAATGAGCATACCAATGGCATTCTCAAAAGCAAAGGGCTTCAACATCCTCAACCACCTTTACCATATAAGCAGCTCCACTAGTGAGCTGCATTATCTTCAAAACTAAATCTTTTAACAAGATAGCTGACCCTACTAGACCTACATACCATTGGATCAATTAGTGGAGCCTTTATATTACCATGTGCTCTCTGTACACCTGGTGACTAGACTGAAGAAATACCAAGTTCATCATCCAAACTCTCTAAGCTACTGGAATCTCCATCAAATCCCAAATGATTAGTAGATGTATCATTATCATCCAATACTTTCTTCTTCCCTTTGTCTTTACTTGCAACACTTATAGATGCACATGAAGATGTGGGGCTACTCCTTAGTCTCCCAAACCAAGGGCTAACTATGGATGTAGTACGAGATGGTGTTTCTGGGCCACTAAGGCTTTGTGATTCTTGGTTTTCTTTCTACACATAACTATCATGATCATCATCATCATCCAATGCATCACCACTAGATGCATACCTACCTTTATTGTTCTATATAGATGGGTACTTATCTTAGACACCCCAAAGGATTTACAACACCACTTTGATGCATTACATGCTAGGATAACTAAAGCTTGGGGGGACAAAGGTTATGGATTTCAATGCATGAATCTTGTGGATGATATAATTAGTGCCTCAATTTATGTACTAAGGAGAGAGAATGGACATCTAAGGATATTTCTACCTTGGGATTACTTTCATGTGATCGAGGGAATTGGAAAGGGCAATTGAGAATACACTTACTTAAGGCTACATTGCATTAGGAGCCCTAGAGAACCAATGTACACACATACAATTCCAAGAACCTTGTATGAAGCTCTAGCCCTTTAACACATTACTTACACTAGTACTTTTATATGGAGCTCCTATGTGGAATTGAGCCTCTACCAAATGAGGAGATCCAAGATAGAGTTGTGACCTAAGAAAGAAACAATTTATGATGGATGGTGGCAAATATAAAGGTCCCTAGTGATAGTGATCTTCCAAATAGTTAGGAGTCAATATTTTCTACTACATGAGATATTCCTAATAAAGATGGGAGCACTACTTATAATGGCTGAGACCCATATCCAAATAGTGTTTTTTATACATAGGTTTTGAGTCTCCCAAGACAAATAAACTCTAGTCTTGCTCTAAACTCATCTAGATAGGTAGCACTACATGGTGGCATTGAGTCTTGGCATACTCAAATGAGCACATGGCTACAATTACATGGGCTACATGTGAATCAACTTCTACCTCTACATCAAGAATAAAAAGGAGCTTGGACTCCCCTTTCTCAAAGCCCAATGGAGAGAAGCTCAATGGGATCATCAAGAAGGGCATTATTCAACAGCCAATAGTTGTTTGAAACCTATAAAGGATCTAGGAACAAAAGATGGGTTTCTACTGAGAGCATATTTTGAATTTATCCCTTCACGACTTTCTAATCTACCAAAGATACACTACATATGCATGTGCCAAATGTACTATGAGATCAAGTGTGCTTCCTCTGGAAGTTGCACGAACATAGAGAAATTTCTACAATCCCAAGGGAGGCATCTTGGGATACACAACGATGCATCCTTAACTTTTTTTGAGTTGTATCTACATCACTCTTTAAAACACCCTCCAAAACAACCTATGATTCTACCACAAGGAGCCACCTTAGATCCATCAAGCGATGCACAACAAACCGCCCACAACCAAGTTCCACATCCTTGCTTGAGGCACCATTGAAGGATGCAAGCAATACTTGCATGACATCTAGCAACCCTACCTTGACGCGTGAACTTGTGCATGTTGGATAGACCCATGAGAGATTTTGGAATAATTTTGATCCTCCTTTTTTCCCTAACAAAGTGCACAAAGCACCACCCACAACCAATTGTTCCATGCTCCTACTTGAGGCACCACTAACGGATACATGCTATACTTGAATGCCATCTAGCAACCCTACCTTGATGCTTTAACTTATTCATGTATACATGCACACCATCTAGCAACCCTACTTGATGCTTCAATCTATCCATATTGGATAGACCCATGAGAAAGATTATGGGATAATCTTGATCCTCCTTTATTCCTCCAATAACTCGTCATATAGTCAACCATATATTAAATCTCTAGTTTAACATTGTATCAAATCTCTAGTTTTTGTCCTACTTATTTGTAGCTAGATGTTTCCTCTTTGATATAGTTTCTCTTCTTCTTGTCATAAGCTATTTTATGAACATTCATACTCTCTTTTTTTTTTTTGCAATCTCTCTCTCTCTCTCTCTCTCTCTCTCTCTCTCTCATGTTCAAGCACACGATATGCAATCAACTAGCATCAAGATTGAAACTAACTAGCATTTCGTTCTTTTGGTAAGGGCATAGCCCATCATCAATACCTACAGCTAGTCAAGTAATCACTAATTGTCGTCGCTATCATGTTGGCATCTACACACGTCGTCCGTGGCATTCTTTCAAAGCCTTCTAAAAGAGCTCAATTCAAACTTTTTCTAAAACAAAAGCATAGCTACATGATGCAGGTCATCCCTCAAGCTTTAAATCTTGTTCAATTATCTAAAGAAGCTTAATACATTGAAAACCATATGCCTTCTCTGATGGCATCAACAAACATATTATTTTTCCAACCAAACAAAGACACACCTATTGCATGTTAGACTTTTGCTAAAGATCAAAATACATTTATATTAAGTGAGCAATAAGGAAATACACCTCTCATGGAGCATGTACTTTCACACCAATTTAGAAAATGAATTCATAAACATTCCAAGGATAGTCAACCAATGAAACTTTGGGACTCAATGGCCAATGTTCAAATTGGGAATCTAAATCTGTTGCTCATCAGTAAGAGTCAAGACAACACAACACAACCACAAAAGGACAACCATACAACATAGAACTTATAATAATCAACTATTAGTCAATGAATACAGATGGCCTGGCAACCTCCTAGCCATTTTTATCAACTCAAGGACCATATTATCCTATAGCCCAAATGTAAGTAGTAGGCTGCCAAAGCTCACTAGCTGTATCTGACTTCCAGCTCTACGAGTACAAAGGCCATAACAGTTAAATGGACATAGGATGACTTTGAGCAAAAGAGCATCTCTTCTTCATAATTTCAACAAGTGCAAACAGCCCACAACCTTCTCGATCGTGTTGCATGATGAGATCTGAAAATCTACATACCACACATCTTCTCATGCGTTCATACCACTCTTTGCCACTAGGTGCAGTCACAATAGAAGACATTAAATGTTTACATTAATATACAACAAAAAGGAAACCATCAGAACTGAATGAAAAGCTGGTCTAGCTTTAGTCCTATTACGTCATTATACAACCCCATGTATGTAGTATTTTAATGTGGTCATGACCACCAAAAGTGCAATTGTTGATTATTCCTTGTCACATATACCAGCAATGGTACAGTGAGAGTTGGCACTCTTGTCAGAAAATTCTTTATGCTCCAGTTCACCAGTAAGCTTCAATGGTCAAAAACTCGTTCAACCCATAAATCAGTCAACTTACAACAAAACTTCAACCATACAAGAACTGAATCCTCCAATGTGCATACAAATGCTAGAGACTAGATAACAACAGAAATGAGTTTAGAGCAGTTCCAACAGACTCAAACAGTCATTGCTCTTTAGTTAAAAATTGTTTGTGTGTGGTGGGCCAGGTTTCATATATGTAACATTAAAGAAATGCTAAGGAACAAGGCACAAGCATCTTGATGGCATTGCAAAAATGAGGCTATAGGTATAGTCCCAGACGCTAGTTATTAGCACAGAAGGCAGCCATTTCTCTGTTTGTGTGATTCACACTAAATCATGTGTACTCAGCCATTATCTTTGCAAGTGGAATCAAGTAGAAACAACTGCAATGTAAGCAGCTGTAATCGAAACTCCAGGCAACCATGGGATTACAAATCACAATATAGCACTCCAGGTATTCTTCTATCTGTCTTGCACTACAATGACAATGCTCTACTTAAAAATCACCCACAGCCTCTTCCTACACTTGTAGGCACAGACGAACCTGACAATGAGTGAACAACATACGGAAAGTGGAAAACAAAGCAGTCCACATTTCAGATGACAGGGACCAAGTGCAAACAGTGGAAGACTGAGCACCAGCTAGACCATTGAATATGCCTTATTTAAGGCCCCATTAAGAGTACCCGAAAACCCATTCATGGACCAAATTGGTTGCCAAGGAATGAGCACATGATTACGAAACAAGACAACCAAAGAGCGTGTCTCTTTGCAAGCTAGAGTCACCTAGTCGAACACGACAACAGCATTATGTGAAGTTTGACAATACAGGCTAGTGCCCTCAACAAGAATATCTTCCCCATCCAGATCTAGTTTTAATTGGTGGGAGTTTTCTAACAGCCATCCAAGGTAAGTTCAGCCAGAAAAACCTGAAAACCCCCAAGGCTGTGTGAGCAGGTAAGCTCCGGTTCGAATATTGTAGACCCATCCTTGGAAGCTTCCCTGACAGTCCAAACATTTCCCCAACAACAGTCCAACAACACTGTCAGCTGTGTTGCACATTGTCGTTCCCAAGAAGCGTTTCCTGCCTCATGACTCTTGTGTCTGCAAACCAAACAATTATTTCGTTACTACCCTGTATCAAGGCCATTGCTCTTCTCATGTAGAGCATATCAATACATCCACTTTCAAAGTTTGCTCACCTTCAAACCACACAAAAAGAGACACAAGGAACAGCTAATTGGACCTTCAACATTATATTCCCTATATAAATGTGTATAACATAGCAGTCTAATGGTCTACTTTACAAATTATAGAAATGTTATAAAATTGAGTGTACACAATATTTATCTTACAAAAGTATAGCGCACTTACAAAATTCACACTCCTATGCAGTAGGACCATGTTCAAGTTGGCCCATTTCATGCACCAGTTGTTCCATTTGAAGGCTTTTTGTGCTCTTTTGCTGATTTGAGTTTGAGATGCTGTGATCATAACTATTTTCTTCAAGAAACCCACCTGCACCATCAGTCTCCATATCTGGGCTTTCCTTACTGTTAGCCAAAAGCTGCTCCCATAGCACATCACTTATAATGCCAGGTGGAACCTCAACATCACCAGATAATCCTACCTCAAGTGACATCAGATCTAGGTTTACATCATTAGAAGTCAAATTATCTGGAAATGAGACAAGATAATCACGCGAATTTGGATCCAAGGGGTCCAGAGAGCTTTCTTCTCCAATATTTGGAAGAGTAAGAGACTCAAAGTCAACACCATCCCCACTTGACACATCATTGACAACAGTTTCCGACATATCCTCTGGTAACACAGGAACACCCTGTCCTTCAGTGAACTCTGTCAGTGTGGCTCTGCCCTGCTGAGGACTGATACTCTGTTGCTGTTCTGGGGAGGAGGGAAGCATTTCTCGGAAGAATGCTTCGATTGAGTTTGATAGCAAATCCACCTTGAAACTTGAATCTGAATTCAGAAACTGCAGAAAAGTTGAAGATAAAGAATCATTCTGACCAGATTCATATTTCACAATCTGTCCACCTACTGGAGATTGCGTACCATCTTCTTGCTCCTCCCCTTGCTTAGGCAAGCGCCTCTTCTTTCTTGCATCATTGAACTGTTTATTTTCAGTCTGCTGCATTAGTTGCGAGAGAAACGCTGGGCTCTGCATTGCTTTGGCCAAAAATGTCATTATTTGCTGTTGCCTTTGCTCAGTTGACTGCAATCGCTGTCCCATGCTTCTCAACTCACGCTCTGTTGTTTGCTGCTGTTGCCTCAACTTCACCAATTCAATCATCAAAACGTTTTTGTCACGTTTGAGACGTTCAATTTCACCTTCAAGGCCAAATTTGCCTACTTCTACACAATGACTCACAGAACTACTTTTGGTCTGAGCAGGCTGTGGCTGACTGTGAGGTGCTGGTTTTCGACGGTGGATGTTCTTTAATAATTGCTTCTGGCCTCGCAGGAAGCCCTCATTCGCAAATTCCCATCGGTCCGCATCCACTTTGCGAAATCCCTAAAAGCAAAATATCATGATATGATCAATAAAATCCCCCCACTCACAAAAAAAAGAAGTAAAGAAAAGGAAAAAGAAGTAAATACTAACACACTATGGCACTGGTATATTTGGAAGGAAAATCACATCAACCTGCAACATGTTCACATTCATAAGATACTAATACAATAACCCTTGTGGGCTGACTTAGGAGACTCACGTAAGTGTTAAGCTGCCGCACAAAGCTGGAGAAGTTGCTGTGCTTGAAATAACGTGGTAGGAGGTGTTGAGCGAACCCAGGAGGATCCCAGACGACAAAACTGTTGTTGCTTGTGCTCCAAGAAACAATAGAATCGGTGGACGGATCATTAACCATGTCATAGGTCTTGGTCAAGAAGGGTGGAGGGGCATTTGACTGCAATGCCTCCATCGGCTGCGGGTAAGGAACCAGCCCATCAGATGCAGATGCAGATGTGCTAGGGGTTGATAAGGAAGATATGTCCGGAGAATCAGGGGCTGTATGAGAACCAGTCGGAGAGGACGTCATTTCCGATGAAAATGCTTCAAGCTCACAGTGTATGAGCCTTCAACATTGCCATATCTCAGCCGCAACACTTTGAACGATGGTATAAGATGTCATCAACAAAGTGGCTACATGCACGACCTGTTTTCTTGCACATCAATTCTTCATATCAGGGTTTCGGCAATACACAAGCCAAACAATCATCAGCCATAAGCACAGCCAGAGCCATCTAATCACTTGTTCTTTCACAAACTGGCTCAACTCCTGATGTAGAGTTCTCTGTACCAACAAAGCCATACAGAAACGGGGATGCGCCTTCTCTCAAAATGGTCCCAGCCTCAAAAGTGACATACACGCAAAAGTAGTAGGATAATGACATCAACCTCCGCATCAATGACGCATATCCAACATCCAGATATCAGCTCGAAACAAAAGCCTTGTTCCTCTGATGCTGAACCCTAAGCATGGCCATTGAGGGACCCAACGGACACCACAGAGAACGCAGACGAGCCCGAAGGTGCCATAGCCGTGTAAATGCAAAAGAAAGCGAAGCTGAGATTACAGCCCTGCAAAGGTTCAGGCCCTGATTGAAAAACGAGGCCTGCAGATGCAATCGTACGGAAATGGCAAAACCTGTCTGAGCCGTAAGCAGAGCTAGGGTTTTAGCTCTCTACACAGAGACAGACAGAAAGAGAGAGCTGCACCTGAATCCTGGCTTGCGCTCCAGGAAACCCGACAAATCGATTCAGAACTGTTTGTTTGTTGTTCTTCCCATTAAATCTGCCTCCACTATATATATGCAGAGGACCACTCTCCCGTATGTATACTAGGAGCATGTCAACATATGATCATAGCATCTTTATATCTTTTCTTTCCAAGCAAAGAAACATCTCCTTTCCTTTAAAGTGCAAACTTTCACAATGTCACATGACTCCATAGCGTACCCTCCTTTTAAGACTACAAAATCAAAACATCGCACTTTAGTCAAGCTCTTGGGCTCGTGAGTCGTGAGGTCTTGAGGATAGACATTTAAATTGTGACTTTGACATCAACCAGGTCTTAAGGATAGAAGTTTAAATTGTGGCATTGACATCAACCAGTAAGCATCCAACATTTCTTAATTGGTGAGAGCTTAGCTCTGCAAGGCAAAAGGATATTGTGATTACATACATCAAGTTCAAATCACAAGTAGTTTAAATCATGGCTTTAAGATCAGCCAATGGGCACCCTTGGGTTTTGGCAAGGGCTTAACTTGATGATTGGTTGTTTGTAGATTCAACCATGTCTTGAATAAAAAAGCGGCATATTAAGCTCTTAGGCATGCATTCTTGGCCAAATAAACAATACCCGTTCTCTTGGCCTTCTGACTTGATGAAGAATAATAGTCTTGGTGGACATCTCAAGAGTGTGTAAGGGCCCTATTTGGCCCCCTGCACAATCTTTGTCATGGTGTTAGAGCCTATTGCTCAATCTGTCTCTATCAGAACCCTTCTCTCATGCAACATGACTCGTCACAATAATCTGATAAAAATCAACACAATTTTCGATAGAGAAACACAAGTAGAAAGAGAGAAAGAGAAATATGTATTATAGTTTGAAGGAAACAGAGGAGCAATAAATAGCACAATCAAAACTTGCACTTTGATGGAGAGCTTGAACCTCCCAACCACCCCCTCTGAGTTGATTTCATGTACATGAAAAGAATCTCAATCTCACTCTCACTCACAATCTTAATTGTAATCACATTCAGAGTCTCAATATCTAATTAGAACAATTATCATGCATGGAAGTTCAGGATGATAAATTTCTTGAAGGGCAAAGGTGTTTAGAACTACATTGAAGGAGACATGGTAGTAGCACCTGAGGTTCATGCACGAAATGGTACTACATAACAAGTAAAGGCTAAGAAATATTGGAAGCAGACACAGAGTAAAGTCATGTATCGGCTATTTGTCAATGTCATAGATAGCATGATGGGCTATTTGCAAGAATCTAAAACTCCTGCTATTGCATGGAAAAAAGCAAGGTTGTTTGACGTAAATACAAAGGAAAAAAAGCTACAACTCAAGTCAGAGCTGTGTCATCAAGTTTCTCTCATGTTGATGCTTATTCAAATGGCTCTAAGCAAAACTTGGATGAGGAGTTTGGGATTTTGCATATTAAAACACCTAGTGTGTGGAAGGCAAGAGGATGCTAAAGCACTTAGTAGTGATCCAAGTCCACGCAAGTCAAATAGAGTAAGAAATCCAACACAATGATTGACATATGATAGCTATGTAGCTCATCATTATGTATACATGGCTAAGGTTGTACAAGATGTGAAACCCACTTGTCTTAAGAATGTAGTGGATAATGAGTATTGGGGTCGTACTATGGATAAAGAAATGACTACACTTACGAATAATGTCATATGGGAGTTAGTGCCTTTATCTAAAGGCAAGAAATCTATTGGTTGCAAATGGATTTACAAGGTTAATCAATGGATCTATTGAGCACTATAATGCATGATTGGTTGCTAAAGAGTATTCATAGACTCACGGTATTGATTGTGAGGAGACATTTGCTCCAGTGGTGGCTAGAATGGCCGCTACAAGGGCTGTCATAGTAGTGGCTGCATCAAAAGCTTAGATCATGCATTAAATGGATGTTAAGAATACCTTCTTGCAGGGGGAGTTGCAAGAGGAAGTTTATGTGGAGCAGCCACCTAGTTATGTGAATGAGAATCATTTAGATTATGTATGTAGGCTTCGTGGCCTTCTATGGGTTGAAGCAAGCACTTAGGGCAGGATGATTTTATCATTGTGGGAGATATTGAGACAAATATTGATCATGTGAAGGGATCTTCTCAAGGCTAAATTTGAGATGAAGGATTTGAAAGAGTTGCAATATTTTCTCTACATAGAGATAATGAGGACTCCAACGAGTATATGGTCATTACAAAGACAGTATGCGTTGGATATATTGATGAAGTATAATATGGTTAATTGCAAGCCTATTTTTATACCTTTGGATGTTAATGCTAAGCTTAGTGCACATGAGGTTGACTTGGTTGAGCTATGTCACTATGTATCAGAAGAATGTAGAAAGCCTTATCTATTTGATGTGATCACTAGGCCAATAGACCTAAACTACACCATTGGTTTGGAGAATCAATTTATGTAGCTTCAATGACGGAAGCCACATTTGGATGTAGTATGGTGTATATTGTGCTATGCTAAGTCCACATTGGACTATGTCTTGTTCTATGGTGCACTTGTACCATTGGATTTGCATGGTTACATAGATGCATATTGGGATAGTACTATTTCAGAGGAGATCTACTAGTAGTTTATGTTTTCCTTTGGGAGTGCTATTGTTATTTGGAGAAACAAGAAACAACCGACAGTTGCCTTGTCTAATACAGAGGTAGAGTATCGAGGTGTTGTAATTGTAGCATGTGAGATAGCTTGGTTACACAAACTACTTGGTGACTTGGAGATGTAGGTGGATAAGAAGGTTATCATCTACTGTGATAACCTTAGTAGTATTCAATTGGCTAGGAACCCAGTGTATCATAGACAGACCAAACATATAGAGATCCATTTTACCATTTCATTTGAGGGCGGGCTCTAGTAGGTGATATTGACTTGGTTGATGTTAGGACAAAGGATCAAGATGCTGACACTTTCACTAAGGCCTTGGGAGTTGAGAAGCTTCAATACCTTAGGACTATGCTTGGAGTTCATGAGCTCATGCTGAGCTCGAGGGGGAGTGTTGAGATTTTGAGCTCTACATGAGTTGGCATCCACTACGTGCCTTGGTGATGTGACGAGATATTATTTACTAGCATGTTAGGTGATTGACATGAGGATACACCAGTGATTCTATAGTTGGAATATACCCATGTAGTCCATCCTTGGTTATGGCACATTTATTGTGCCACATCTTCTTTCCTAGTAGATTCACACTTACTGATTGTGTGTATGTACATTGTGGTACTTTCATATATTAGTCTTTTATCATGTTGTAGACTTGGTTCTTTTGAGAGGAAGAAAAAGAAGAAAATTTTAGCCCCATCTCTTTGTGTTCTCAAGTCTCCATTTCTTTTGTGTGTGTGTGCTCTTGGGTGCTTCACCTCTCTCCCCTCCTATCTATTTTCATCTCGAGGATGTAGTGTGTAGCTAGAAATCCTCGCAAATAACAGAGAACATTGCAATCTGGATGGATACTTATAGAGATAGAAAGACTATGATTTGTCCCAAAGGGGCCACTAGCTATAAATAGCCAACAAGAGCCAAAACTAGTTGGTTGGTGAAATAGGGCCTAAATCTAGCAGTCAACCAGCCAAAACAATGACCGACTAGCAACATCTGGTCACAAAAATGTTGACATGGCAAGCAATAAACGCCGATAGGGGCACATAGAAAAAACTACAATCTAGGGGATTTGCAAAGGCTGACAAATGCCTAGTAAAACTAAGAAATACACATCTAAATTTACTAAGAAAATAAATGCGTGCTATAAATAGAGCTACCTCCTTCATCAATGCACATGATAGACATGTCAGAGTGAGCTATTAGTAGGATTGTCAACTCATGTGTGAGTCTATGTATGCGAGATGGGCTAGATATTTTAGTCTATATTTTAGGCATTTTTAGTGATTTTGTGTGGCATTTGTGGCATTTTATTCCAGTTGACCAGCATTAAATGTTGGTTGACTAGTTGCCATATTTGGTATATTTTGGGCCTATTTATTCGGTGGCTTCTCCCATTTAGTCATCATCATTCTTCAAGTGGTCTTCTTGTTGGAGATAAGAGCAAGTACCAGTGCCTGCGTAGCCAATGACTCACTGTTGTATGCATCATTCTTGTGTTGCTTGGTATATGGATTCCACATTCTTTTGTTACTTGGTATATGGATTCCATTTTCTGAGCACATCTATGAGTTCTCCTCTTTTATAGTGTTCTTTAAATTTCTTTCTCTTTTGTCTCGTGTTCAGTAATTTATTTCAACACTTGTCTATGATATCATTATTGCACACTTATAACATGGAATTAGATTGTAGGAACTAAGTTCTTGTTGAAATTTTTTGTTGATTACAAGTCTTTTTTCTCCTTGTTGATCATGGCTGCATTTTTTAGACCAACAGCTTGTGTTTTCAGCCTGGGTTCGGATTTCAGATGCGATTATCAATTTGTTGCATTAAATGCTTCCTTAGCCTATGTTTTCCATCTTTTGCCCCTAACTGTGGCTGTGGGTGATTGTTTGTACAAGCCGTTTTTTCTAATTTTGGTAGTTTTTGATTGTTTTTTCCTCATTTTGCAGCAGTTGACCTTCGTTTTTTATCAATTTTTGGTTATATTGCATGTGAACTCTCATTTTGTGAATTCTTTCCTATTGGTTTGGCTGTATTCCCTCTTCATATACCTTCTATTCTCTATCTTCTCTTCTTATCCTCTCCTAATGGCTCCTCTGTGCACTTCTCCAAATGATAAGTTACATGGACTTGACTATCTTACATGGACTGCTATGATGAAAGCTTGGTTTGTGCAGAAGTGGATTTGATACATTGTCAGTGGAGCTATTCCTCGGTCTCAACGTCTTTTTTCTCTTCTTGGAGATTTTGATGGGACAACCATGAGGAGGTTGTGCTTACATGGAATTCGGACGATGCACATGCGTATTCTACATTGCTTTGGTGTATTTCTAAAGTTCTACTAGTGGTTACCTCTTGTAGGACATGGCTAGAAATATGGTTGAAGCTTTAGATGTTGTATGAGGCACCTTTTCCCATGCATGCTGTGACCCTTTATGGATAATTTTAGTAGATGAAGTTTGAGCCAAAGGACACCATTAAGTCATTTTTGCTTTGTGTTACATAGGTATAAGACTAGCTTCGACACATGTAGTCTGCCCTTCCTCGAGGCACATTTAGTGGGCACAATACTCTACAAGCTCCCCCCAAAGTTTGGTGGAGTGGCCAATGATTTGTGGGTGTAGACATCCTCTATACTTGTGAGATTTACACATATGTCCTCGATGTTGCTTGAGCATGAGGCATTTTTGTATCTACAGGGGAGGCTTTTTGTCTCATTATGGAGGTCACAGTGAGGCCCTTACACCTTTAGAGAGGGGTGACAGGAAGAAAAAGTCGAATCCCCAATGTTATCGTTGTGGTAAGAAGGGACACTTAAGGATGGACTACAAGGAGTTACTAGCCTCATGGAAGCAGTAGGAGAAGAAGAAGAGGCAAGATGCGCACTCCTTCGATGAGACATCCTCTTCCTCAAACTCTAACTCCCATCCTTCGACACTAAGGGGAAGTCCAAGGCGTGGCAAGGATCCCATTCTTCAGACCAAGGGAAGGGCTTGATTGCCCCTTCCTCTACTGCTTTCTAGTCCACATGATGTGGTCATTCCTCATGAGTCTCCAGCATTGCCAGAGAGGGAGTGTGAGAGGGTGGTGAGATGGGGTAGCTACACCTCATCTATATAGGTATACAAGAGCATAGGCTCTCGAGAGGATGTCTCTAACACATCCTGGCAAGTTCATATCCTGGAGCTAAGATTAACATCGAGGTTCATGATGGGTTGTTTCTTTGATAGAGAGCAGGATTGGCTCCTAGTCTGCCGAGCTCACATTGAGAGTTGAAAAGATGAGTGGATTGCCTCTTACCCACCCAGCCTCCAATCCTCACTAAGAGAGCTAAAGAAGGGCACCACCTAGCCAAAGGGAGGATGGGCTAGGACATCCCTTTCCTAAGTGAGTGGAAAGAACCAAAACACAAGTTCCCAAGAGAGAATTTGTAGCCCATCTTAAGGGAAATGAGAAAGATGATGGCTCCTAATTTCTCCCATGAACATATATATAACATAAGGAAATAAGGATTCCCCACCAATAGAGCATATGTCAAGTCTTACTTAATAATTTTAAGTATGAATGTAGAGGGAGAATTAGAAGAGAGTACATATGATCTGGACACCATATGATCTAGACGTCATATTAGAATATGAGAGAGAGGGAGAGAGATGAGAAGAGAGGGAGACAAGAGGAGAGAAAAGGTCGAGAAATCTTGCCATTATGTATTCATGGAATGCTATATAAAAAAAGATACTCACTCATAGCTTACCTCAAAGAGATGGACTAGCATGAGGGTGTTGCATAATGTGATCTTAGTTGTTCCCCTTTGTGCTTGGTGGTGTAGAGTGCTCTCATGTGCTTGTGATTGTGTCTTTCTTTACATCTCCATGGGCACCTTATATAGCCTCCATGAGGGATTAAATTAAGCTAATCTTCTTAATTAACATAATTTTAGATTATGTATGGCATCTTTGATAATATGGAGAATAGTGGATGGAACAAGTCTCCACCTTGGCCATCATGCAACAAGCCAAGGGTGGTGGTAGACAAGATAGAGAAAGGGAGCTAGATTACAAGAGGTGGGTGTCCAAAGCACATTATTATAATATACTTACAAGAAGGATAAAATGGGAAGTTGATGTGATAAGGGTGAAAGAGAGAAGAAAAATGCATGCAGCCAACAATCTACGCCTTTGTAACTTCAAATCGGTGGTGAAGAATATGAAAAAAGTTTATTCTGCAACTTTGTAGACTAGGTCGGAACCGGTAGGGCTTCGCGAGAACTTTCTTAAAATTAAATTTTCCCTATGATTTATTAAAATTATTAAAAATAGCTTCCAAAAGCTGCTTTGACTTTGACTTGTCTTTTATATATATATATATATATATATATATATGACAAAGGGGGTCCATACTTGTAAGCTTTTTTGTAAGATCCAAGTGACACCATGATATGGACATTGGCTTGTGTACAAGGGTGAGGTATCCTCTAATCGTGGTGATAGATCCCAAATCTTGGTGATGCAGGTGGAACCCGAGTGTAGTTGGAAGCTAGTCCTTTGAAAAAATCTATGCACTTACTCAATCCCTAGGTGTAATCCATTTCCATCTTCACTAAGATAACCCATCCCTTTTACCCTTTACATTGACATCCCTTCTAAGAACTTGTTTCCCCACTTGCTAGAGTTATCATAACCAAGAAGTAATGTAGCATACCTAGTGCTTGAAGAGTAAACCCAAAGTGATAAGATGTAGGGTTTAAGCTATGGGTAAGGCTCTTGATAGGGGCTTTGGCCAAATTTTGTGGTAGAAATTCGGTTTGTAAAAAACCCAGACCAACATGAGGAGACATTTTGGTGATCTTGGCCAAAGGTAGAGAATCGATGGTCATATATGGTCATAGGTATTTTTGATGGGATGGTCTTGTATGCTACTACAAGACACTATTGATGGACACATAGTTCTATTATGACTCTTCTCTATTTTTAGGAGTTGGTACAAATCGGCATCAACATTAGGTTTTCTATGAGGGACCTTGGTGGTGGCTTGATCACCCACTACTTGGATATCCATGGTTCTACTCTTGTGGTTGTATATTGTATGGACTGTGATGAGTCATTATCATTGTATCCTTGTATTGTATCAGATCACTCATAATTTGAGAGAGGGTGTCGGCAGGATTGTCAGCTCTCTCATGTGTGAGTTTGTGCATGCTAGATGGTCTAGGTAATTTAGCCTATATTTTAAGCATTATTTTAGTGATTTTTGTGTGGCATTTATGGCATTTTATGGCAGTCGACTAGCACTAAATGTTGGCCAACCAATTGCCATATTTGGCATATTTTGGGCTTATTTGATTTATGGCTCCTCCTCCTTCCATTCAGTCTCATCATCATTCTTTAGGTGGTCTTCCTGTTGGAGAGAGGAGCTAACATTGGTGCCCACACAACAGTGACTCATTGCTATTTGCATCATTCTCATGTTTGGTGAGAGAATAAGAAAAAATGGAAAAAAGAGGAGAGAGAAGGAAAAGAGAGGAGAGGGGAGAGAGAGAAGAAAAGCAGAGAGAGAGAGAGAGAGATGAGGAAAAAGAGAAAAGCCTTTTTTAAATTTAAATATTTTGAGAGAAAGAGAGAGAGAGGAAAAAGATAAAATTTAAAACAGAGAGGGAGAGAAGGAACAAAGAAAAAATAGGAGAAAGGGAAGGAGAAGAAAAGGGGGTGGAGAGAGAGAGAGAGAATTATATATCCTAGGGAAAAGATAAAATTTACATACTTTAAGAGAGATTGAGGGGGGGAAGAAAGTGAAAGAGGAAGGAGAGAGAGAGAGAGAGAGAGAGAGAGAGAGAGAGAGAGAGAGAGAGAGAGAGAGAGAGAGATGAGGAAAAAGAAAAAAATATTTTTTAAATTTAAATATTTTGAGAGAGAGAGATGAGGAAAAAGAAAAAAACCTTTTTTAAATTTAAATATATTGAGAGAGAGAGAGAGAGAGATGAAAAATATAAAATTTAAAAGAGAGAGGGAGAGAAGAAAAAAAGAAAAAATAGGAGAAAGGGGAGGAGAAGAAAAGGGGGCGGAGAGAGAGAGAGGAGAAGAGAGAGAATATAAACATAAAGAGAAAGAATTATATATACTAGGGAAAAGATAAAATTTACATACTTTAAGAGAGATTGAGGTGGGGAAGAGAGAGAGAGAGAGCTACCTCCTCCATCAAAACATATAATAGACATGTCACAACTCCTAATGTCCTCTTCTCACTTAGATTGAGCCTCACAAGTAGGCGATGAGAGTGGATGACGAACATGATTGCTAACATGATCTCCATAACTCCCCCTCAATGTTCACTTGGAAGGTGAACTAAGCATGAGATGTAGGGTTTCTGGTAATTGCCATGAAACTCTAGTTTTCATGTAGAAATTTTATAGGGTCCTTAATAAATTCATTGCTCCCATATTTGCCAAAATCCTTCTTATATTTATTTGTTCTTAGCTTTGATTGAAGAAAGCGTAGTTGAAAGGCAAATGCTTATCAACATCATGATTACCATCATGAACATGCCATTCTTCATCATGGGATTTATTTATATCCAAATGTGTGTTTTTGGCCTGTTTTTTTGCAATAATTCCATGCAATTAAAAATTAGTTGGTTAGTTTGAAAGTTAGTTAGTCAATTAATAAGTTAGTAAGGTTACTAACTAAAGACTAACTAAAATAAAAACTAACTAACATTAATAACTAATAATTTTTATTTAATTAAAAATATTAAAAAATCAAGAGCCATAATTCGATATTTTTCTCGAATTGACAAGGACTGTAGCCACCCTTCACAGAAGTTACAATGTGATCGAGAGTTATGAGCCATATTAATCACTAGTGTTAATGTGTATAGTATGGATGGTCCAAAAATATTAGATTTTTGGGCAAACCTGGCATATTTTAGATATTTTAGATATTACTTATTGTAAATATCCTAAAAAGCTATAGAGATTTCTAGAATAGGATGTCATGTAAAAAAAAAAGTAAGTGGTTTTTTTTCAACTTGTTTTGGAGATTTAATACAAAAAAAGAAGGATTGGCGAAATCGTGCGCGTCACGATCGCAGTTTACAAGTAATAGGCAATACTTCGAACAGGGAGGAGTGATTTGAAGAATTTCTAAGCAAGGGTCTTGGGGTTTTACCCCCCTTTTGGAGGAGCCAACGGAACTATCAGAATTGTGATTTGAGCATCAGATTGTTGATTTTCCAAGATCCCCTCCGTAAAGAGATCTTCTTCTCAGCCACAACCCTTCTTCTCTTATTTAGCTATAAATATGAGGCATGGCGAGCAGTTAGAGAAGCACAAGGAGACCTCGAGAGGCTGCGAGAGAGAGGTAGAGAGAGGGAGGTAGAAGGATACCCCTCCAAGAGATTGTGAGAAGAAGCTTCAGAGAGAGAGAGAGAGAGAGAGGAGTTGCCCCGAGATGTGACAAGGAGAGAGTCATCTGAATTTGTAACGTGTCCCCCTGTCCACTTGTAGGACACGTCTTAGTAGCCCATCTGGAAGAGAGTCTAGAAAGCACCGCGGGGCACTCCCAAGGAATGCCATGGGGTTTGCGATCTAGGTCTTCCCGAGTCTGCCACGAAGCGGAAGCATTTTGGCCGTTCCCACTTAGGACCGACCTGAATCAGGGTTTTTCTACTAGTCAAATTCCTAGAATGGTAGCTAGCGTCGAGCACTACTTTACGCAAAAATATCAGGGTCAAAGCGGATTTATACTGCACTTGGTTCAAGGAGAATGGGAAATGAGAGGGATGCGAAGCTCGACCTCTCTACCCGTAAGGCATAGTCTCATTTCGTTCCCCTAAAACATCATAAATCGGGACTCTAACTCTAGATTCTAGGTCATTGTTACCTCGCTGTCAATTCCTTTGAGAAAAGTTCCCGGCCAACTGGGACCACCCTTTTGTAGGACGGACCCAAGGTCACATCCACCGCACTTTCCTCGGGTTGCTTTAGTTATCTAATTACCTACCACATTTAGTTTGACAAGTAAAAACAGCTTCCTTAATTAACCATTTAATCACTGGTTCCTAAACATAGCTTAGGCACTGACATAGAAAAACAATGTCAAGCAAGTTTCTTTTCAACATTTGATCTTTATTTATCGGTCTTTGGAATACATCATATAATCCGCCCGAAGGCTATTCCAGCAATCCTCAGGGATCGCTATTCCAAGTTCCATCCGTTGACTAGTATGCGGGCCTCGAGATCCCATCTCGAGTCACGTCGGTCTCTTGTGCAGGATCTGGAGGTAAGGGATTTATGGGCAGAGCCTCCCCTGGCACCCAAGCGTCCTCCTGGCACCCACGGAGAGATCTCTCGCAACAGGTTCAGTCCATGTACCCGGCACGGCTAACAACCCCCTTGGATAGGGTTAGGCAGACAGTTGGAGGTAACTGATACTGCCTCTCCCTCCAGGCTTTCAACCTAAAGCATTAGTTGTTTTTCCTGAATTAGTTCCTTGAGCAAAGAAGTACAAACAGTGCTTCTAAGTGGACAAACACAAGCATTCCAATGGTCGTTTGTACGGCCAACTGCTAAGGTGTGAATCCTTCTCTCCGAATTCATATAGCATTCGATCCAGGATCAATCGTGACTTGGCGAGATCCCAAGGGTTTCATAAGCTAGGTTGCTTGTTTACCCTTTATCCTTGGGTTAGGGTTTATACCCTATTGACCCAAATTGTCAATACCTTAGGTATCCTTATATTAAGGTCAATAAATCCTGGGCAACCTCGTCGCCCTAACTTGGTTGGTCAACTACTTCCTTGGCAAATTAGTAACTCCCCTAACTTTGGCAAATCAGCCCCAAGGAAGGGTTATGTAGCAGGATGACTACTCATCCTCTAGAAAATTAGACTTGTACTTAGAACTTGCCAAACTTGTTCTACGGAGTGGCAATACTATTTTGTGATTTAGACACAAAACCATGCGACGTTGCAACTTGTTACACGAGATAGGTGTCAACACCTAACTTGTGGGATTATTTCTCCCATCACACGGTATTCCTTGGTCAGGAATACCTTTGGTCAAGATGTAGGGTTTGGGAGTCCTCTTGACCCAATCCAACCCCTAACCCTACTAGGCCGATAACGCTTTGGCCCTAGGGTTCCTAAATTCATACGGAGGTCTAGTATTTGATCAATTGATCCTTAGGGTGAGAACCCTAGATCGTTCTTGCATGGTGTTTAAATAATCCTAACATTTCGTGAATATGGGTAGGACCCTTAAGATTGGAAGTATTAAGTCGGCAACCCAAATGTGATACTAGGTAGAATTTTAACGTAACTTAACCCTACCTAGCACTTTGAGGTGATCGTCATATGCAATCTAATTGTACCTTTATGATTTTCATGTCAGCTATTCAGTTATACGCGAATTACTTAGTTGATCTAACCAACCCACGATTTAGGATGATCTTTCCTTTTTAAAGGTGCAAATACTTCCTTCTAAATTTGCAAGTACTTTCCCCTAAAAGATGTAAGTAACTGCAAGATAGGTGAGATGTGTCATTACATGCAAATATGTGATTTCAAGACCATAGACCTTTTCCTTCTATGCAGCTATAAGATCTACAATGATCTTTCTTTGCCTTGCCCTAAGCGGTATTAGTTGACATTCAAAACTACTTCTTGTAAATCCCACGTATATGCATAAAATTCAAGGCTTTAGTCTTTTAATGAAAGATGCATCCTTTCCCAATTTCGAACTTTGATAAAAGAGCTTCTATGCATAGATGCATCATTCCTTCGTGACGAGATGCCAATGAATGCATGGTTGATTTAATCCTTCTTCCACCACTTATCGCAACCTAAATTGTAACCAACATTGCATGTGAATTGCATAATATCAAGTTCATAAATCTTTTCCTTTGGGAGATGCACAATTTCGTCTTTTAACTTATGCATCATACATTTAGAATTGCAGCTACCCTTGACCATGGAAGTGCAAGCAATTGCAATTACACGACATGCAACTAACTTGTAGATCAAATGAGTAAATAAATTTCCTAATGTATTTAAACTTGCCTATGAGAATTAAACATGCTTAGTGCATCCTTTTCATGGGGGAAAATTATCGGAACCTGGGTATTAAGAATCGGGGCATTGCCCACTCTCGTACTTGGGGTGGAAGCTCCCGCATGTGCTCCTCTCGACTTTTGCTTAGGAGCCATCGATGACGTAGATCTTGACTCAACAACTCTCCTTGCCCTTTATCCAATTTCCAAAACTCCCTACTGCCCGCGAATTTACTTCCCTTCGCAGGAATCGAGCCTTGCAAACTCAGTTTTAAAAACCCGAAAAGCACGGGTGAACTGGGCTTAGGAAAGCTTCAATAGAATCTTGCAACTAGAAGCTTCCAAGCTTCTGTCCCACAGGGAATGACGTGGAGAGAGAGTGTGATTGGGGAGATGATGACGATGGAGGTGAAGATGACAACGAGGACGATGATGATGATGATGATGATGATAATGATGATGACGATGATGAAGGTGGAGGCACAGCAACGTGGCGGCGTGGCAGCGTGGCGGACGGGTAGCACGATCCATAGGGCGATGGCAAAAGCTCCACGATCTCCCTCCTCTCTCCTCCCCCCAAGCGTGGGAGGGGGGTGTTCTTATAGGCATGAAGGTTTTGGGGGGGGGGGGGGGGGTAGCCACACACGTGGTAGGGTGCATGCCCTCCTCCCTATGCCCCTCCACAACATTACTCATACTCCCTCTCCCCGCCATGCAACGGCTGAAGGGGAGGGGGTTTAATAAAAAAAATTGCACTAAATTCATTATCTTTTTGTCCCATGAAGGGGTGTTCCCGCGTGGGCTTACGGTTTCGAGCCATGGCTTCCCATACACGATGCGGGGCTGGTGATTATTGATGCATGCGGAGGGAGCACTTAGCCCAAGGTTTTTTTTTGTTGCAGGAGATCACTCGAAGTTGCTCTTACGCGGGATGTGCGGGGTCTAGGGTCGCTAATATTTCGTTGCGGAAATATTATAGAATTCCCCCTATATCGATCTTCAACTAAGCCATCTTCTCGAAGTTGCTCTTGCGGGGTCTAGGGTCACTAATATTTCGTTGCAGGAGATCACTCGAAGTTGCTCTTGCGCAGGATGTGCGAGGTCTAGGGTCGCTAATATTTCATTGCAGAAATATTATAGAATTCCCCCTATATCGGTCTTCAACTAAGCCATCTTCTCTTACGTTCTTCCATCTCAAATCCATTCCTCCTTCTTATGTCTCGAATCCACTTGCGAACAATGGCCCCCAAGCGAAAGATCTCTCCAAACATTGAAACTCCCACCACAACACCAACAGGACCGCGAATTGAGGGACTGTAGCTATGGGAAACACATCTCTTATGAATTAGGTTTACCCTGTTGTATTAGGGAAAAGAAATTGGGAGAAAGGAACGTTTACATCAATTATCGTGACTTAATTGAGCATGTTTCGAGATTATGAGCGTATTAGGAAAATTTTGTTCATCACATTCATCTTAGGTAATCAATTGAAATTGCACTTAGAAGTCATTAAATTGCACATAAATTACATGGAAATTTCATGCTAATATATATATGAAAATTTTCAAGAATATGCATTAAATTGCAACTAAGCCAGATAGATTTTATGATCCACATCCGTTTGCTTGGTTGAAATAATAGGAAATCCTATTACATCTCACAAAACATAGATTGAACTTGTGATAGAATACGTAGGGAAGTTGAAAGAATTTCAAACCCTAAAGAGTTGAAGGATTCTTCTTAAGGCCCTTCTTGCTTGAAGCTAAAAGGAATTCAAAGTCCTTAAGTAGCTATTTGAATTATGCGACAAACCCTAGTTCAAATGAATATGTAGGGTTTTGTTGTAGGGAAGCCAAAGTCCCGAATTGCAATCAACATTGCAAGGATACTCCTTCATTTAAAAGAACAAGGAAATTAAATTAGGTTATCTCTAAAAACCTTGGACGATAACAAGGATAAAGCCGAGACTAGATGCTATCGCATCAAATTGAAATTTCCTTCGGTAGAGAGATTAAAGAATTGTCTAGTACATATTGTGCACTTCTGCTTGTGTTTGTACTTAGGAGCATCTGCTTGGAAAAGGAGTCATCTAACAAAGGAATTGATTAGAAGAAAATCTTTCAAATTGGATTCAGGTTGAAACACCTGGGAAAGGCATGTTGAGGATCCCCAACTAGCTGCCAACCCTATCCAAGGGGGTTTTTGATAACCATGTCGAGAATGTGGACCGAACCCATCGTGAGAGGTTTCTCCGTAGAAACGTCAGTTCGTAGGAGGATGCTCAAGTGTCAGGGGCTCTGGCTGTAAATCCCTTGCCTCCACATCCTACTCAGATGGTCTACGTGACTCAGGAAGGAATCCCAAGGTCCCTTTACTAGTGCAAGGGTGGAAACTTGGAGGAAAATAAGACGCATCCTTACGAATTACGGGAATCATCCTATGGACAGGATTTGTATCTTAGTTGAAACTTTAATATAAAGTTTACTTTCAAGGAATTTGTTTGATCTATTTTCGTGTCAGTGCATAAAATTGTGTAAAGGAACATGTGACTAAAGGGTTAATTAAGGAAGCTACTTGTATGTGTTACCACTAATGTGCCCTTAGGTAAGTAGGAAACTAAAGCTTTCAAGAGAAGCGGGTGGGCGGAACCCCCAATGGGTCCATCCTATGACAAGGTGGTCCCAGAGAACTGGGAGGCTTCTCAACATTCAAATCGCGATGACATATTGACCTTAGATAATGTAGGGTAGAACCCTGGCTGTGCATCCAATCCCGCTCATCCTCTGGGTGTGGGATATACTTGGTCAAGGACTCATAGGGATCCTTGACCTGAGTGTTCCCTTTGAGCATAGCAGAGATGGCGTCCAGGTCGACTGGTGAGGTCTTCCAAGTGTCTATTTCTATTCGTACAACATTAGTTCTATTGCCAAGGAAGATCGAGCCGTTACCCCAATCTTTGATGACTCTAGCATTGCGCATCCAGGGTCGGCCTAATAGGACATCGTAGTCCACTCCCTACATGACTATAAAGTCAACGGAGAACTGGACTCCTGCGATCTTCACTGGCCAATTTTTCAGGACCCCGAATGGTTTCACTCTCATACCGTTTGCTAGCGTGACGTTAAACCTAACAGCTTCAACAGGTGGGTTTTCCCAAGTCTGCATCACCGCGTGGCTAAGCACACTAACCCCGGCTCCCGTGTCTACGATTCCCTTCCTTGTTGCATCACCCAGGGCTAGGACCGCCGGCAGGACCGCGTGCATCTCAGAGCCTTCCCAAAAGGCGTTGACGTGCAAAGATTTAGGTACAGAGTGCAGCGTGAGACTGGGCAATTGTGTTTCTGCATCCTGGTCTTGAGGGTCTACCGTGACCTGCTCTTGTGAGCCCTCAACCCACTGCCTAAGGTCTTGCCATAGGGCAGGGTGCTGCTTGAGCAGATCTCCCATGCCAAATGTTATAGGGGTGGTCACTAGTGTGGTCAGGAGATTGCTAAATACTCGTCCCTCCTTTAACCTAGACTATCTGGGCCAATGGCCGCAGCTGATCTGCGGCTCTGTTGCGTCTAGGCTTGGTCTCAGTGGCATTGCTTGTGGCATAGTAGCCTCGACGGCGGTGACATTGGCGTGCTTATGCTGGAGAGATCATCAATCTCGTCCTCGGTGATGGGTTCACCATCTTTGAGGTGCTATTGAGCCTCCCTCACCCATTCCTTCACCTTTTCTATGGCCTCCAATTGTCGCTTGGGGTGCGGGTATTTCCCTATCTTAGCGCTTCCCTTTTTGGCTGTCTTAGGGGCTGAGGTCTCTGCCTCCGCGTTTGAGACTTTCTTCCCAGCAATTAAAATCGTAGCACTCTCGGTCTTCAATGCGACCTTAGCGTCCGACCTCTTCTTTTTCCGCTTGTGGCTTTTCTTCCTTATTGAAGCTGCGTCCAGGTTGCTAGGTCCTGGTAGAGAGATGCTGGCCTGCTTGGTTTGGGCTCGGGTCATAACTCGTAAGGGAATAGGTGTCACCGACACGGGTCGATAATCCATGAGGACCGCATTACCCTCGTCGTCATGCGAGACGTAAGGGTATATGTAGGTCTCTTCATCATTTGGCTCCTCCACGTAATAAACTGGAGCGTCGCTTGGTGGGTGGGTCACATAAGGACCAGGCAATCTAGGAATGCCGGTGGGATTTATGTCCATTCTAGGGACGATGGGTTTCATATCGTTAGGCGCAGGTAGAGCCAATGGGGCTCCCCTTCCGAAGAATGGCTGCGGCCTGTTAGCTAGATAAGGCTGGCCGTAGGGTTGCGAGTATGGAAACCTTCTTGGTATTCTGCATTGTGCGGCATCGTGGCCGAACCTCCCGCAGTTGGCGCAAGGTCTTGACCTAGGGTCTTGACACTCGGCCGGCAAGTGGTTTCCTCCACAGTACACGCACTGGATGTGCGGGCGCGTTGGTCATCTCAGCATGTCCTGTATCTTGGCTAATTCCACCTTGACCTCTGCCAGGCCTTGGTCTGTCTCGGTGGCTTTCCCCTTATCTTGGGGTGATGGGTTCGATTGCTCACTAGAGGCTGGCGTTCTCTCTAAACTCCGCGGGTTGGTTTCTTCTAGATTTGAGCTCCTAGAGCTCTGCTCTTTCAGCTGGTCATCGACTCTGATGGCTTCCTCAAAAACCCTAGCCACCATGTCTTGCTGTAAGCTTGAGTTGCCTGCCAGTGACTTATATAACTCCTCATCTCGAATTCCGCTGATGAGTACAGCCGATACTGCCCTGTCAGTTGGTCACTCGCCTAAGGGGATTCTTTTAAAGAGGCTTCTCACGTGGGTCACATAGTCGCAGATGCCCTCCTTCTCCTTTTGTTTGACGTTCATCAAGCGTACTAGCAGGTTGTCGAAGTATCCGGGCTCGGAAAACCTCTTGACGAAGAGATCCTTGAGGTTGTTGAAGTTGGCTCGTTCTATGGCATCCAGGCTTGTATACCACATCCTACCCTTATCGCTTAAGCAAAGTCCGAATGCTTGCCAACGTTGAGTCTGGTCGTTGAGGCCATTGGCTTCACAGACTTGCTCAAACTGCTCGACAAAGCTGTACAGATCGTCATGTGGCCGGTACTTGTTGAGTTGCTTGGCGACAATCGGTATTTTGGCCTGGCTCTTTGAGCCCTGGTTTGCCCCTAACCCTGCACCAAGCAGCGACGTCGCTAGTGCAGTGGCACTCTGCTCTACTGTGGTGTTATCGAGCAGCCGTTTCATGAGGAGCTCGCTCAGCGTCAGGTCTCCCTCTAGTGCTCTTTCCTGGTCCGTTCGTTTTCGGCCAGCCAAGTTTAGCACTCGCTGCACCTCATGCACCTCCATGCTTTGCCTTAGGGTCCTGGCTTGTTGATCCCTATTATACTCGGCTATGCCTTGCAATGCCTTGCAGGCTAGCCTTCTCTCCTCCTCTAGGTCTGCAATGATTGCATCTGCCGTTCTGCCACGGTGCTCGTACCGGGCATGCGCATCGTAACTGCTCACCATCTGCTGTATAGCATCTGGGAATGCGCTCACATCGAGCTCCTCGGTAAACCGATGGTTTGAGCCTTCCTCCGTCATGGTCGAATTCTTGCACCTCGCTACGCTGTCGATCAGGTTAACTAGTTGTGATAGGTCCTTGTTGTTGGCGCTCCTCGCTTGGTTCTCTTCTACGCTTTGCGTGTTTGTCTACGTCCTAGGTCCTCTCCTATTGGTGGGTTCCTTGAGCGATTTATCTGAGTGAGTTCCCTTAATTATTGAATACAATTCTTAATTTACCGCCACTCGGTGAGTGTGTTGTTCCTCGTGCACTTGTGCCCAATCAGGCTTTCAGTTTCCTTAAGTGTACTTCAAGTGCAAAATTCAATGTGAATGTAGCAAGCAATTCCTTGGTGCCCCACTCACTCTCGCTCGTTTCTGGCCTGATAGGCTTGTAGGTCCATTTTCCGGCCGTTTAGTCAGGGTTTAGGGTTCCTTGTTTGTTTTCTTGTTCACTTCTAATCGATCAGGTCTTCGTGGTTCAGCGGCTTGCGTTCTAGTCTGTGGATCCCTTAACTGTCTACCACCCACCGCTAAGCGGCTATGTACTACAATTTCTCTTATCCCGGGTGCCAGAATCAAGTTCTGAACGCTCGAAGGGCTTCGACAAGTTGCGCTAATGCGCGTTTGCCGGTCGGGTCAAATTTTTGACAACTTTGACAAAAAGCTGCATTCGGATCAAGTGGTCCGAATTGCAGGGTCCGAGTGGGTCACTCGGACAGGCCGAATGGCATGGGGTCAAGGGCCGAATCTCCAAATCTGGCTCGGACGATTTTTACTCGGACGGGCCAAATGGCACAAGGCCGAATGTCACACGTGGTCACAAAGTTCTGGCTCGGACGGTCCGAGGAGGGTCTCTCGGACGGGTTGACTCGGACGGTCCGAGTGCCGACTAGGGTTCCGGCCGAGTGGCCGAATGGCAAGGGGCTGAAGGCCAATTCTGGGCCTCGGCCCAGAAGCAATAGCTTGGACGGGCCGAAAACGGCGCGATGAAAACAACGTGATGCCGATCCTGCCTGGTTCTTATGATTTACTCAACCATTACAAGCACAAACCTCCAGATACCATCTAGGGGATTTGAGGGAGGGATTCATATACCTGAATGGATCGGTGAGTGCGTTGGTGCTGCGATCGAATCACACAGCCTGGGGCTTTCTAGCTCTCTCTATCTCTTTCTCTCACACTGAAATGGCACAAATGAGTTCTCTTTTGGTCTCCCGGTTCTTATATGCCCCCCCAGCTGTGGCGTTGACACCCCTGATCCCTCTCTTGTCGATCTTAGTTCTCACTAGCGAGCATTTTGCACATTTGCATGACTTTTTCCCTGTTTTTACCGTGTTTTGAAACAGTGAAACCTACCCTTTTTTCGGTTCGATCTCCTAGCTCTAACCTACGCTAAATGCAACAAAAATCAAAGGCAAAAAACTGAAATAGATTCTTCATGCTTTCCAATCATCAAACAACCAAAATATCGAAAATATTTACTTGTTCCGAAGATTAAAAGCACCCAACTTCCTACCTATCTCAAGCTTCGTTTCGGGGATGAATACCCTACTTCGATGCTCGATGTGAGGCACCTAAGTGCTCAAGCTTGAATCCGTGGTCCCAGCAACGGAACCAAAATGTGGGAGCTTTCGCTCAACCGCCAAGACCCTCGGACCGCTTATTCTTTCAAGCGTTTCAAGCGAGCTCTAATGGCTATCTCTCACCTAGCCGACGCGCCGTCGACCCTACGAGTATAGTGAGCTTACCTTGATGCTCGATCGAGTATCCTCATCTCTCTTGCACTTCGCTAGCTCCACGATCCTAGATGCTAGCGCAAGCATCCTCAAGCCTCCTCCATCTCCAAGCTCCATCCTCCATAGCCGCGCGCGCAAGAGAAGAGAAGGGAAGAGAAGAGAAGAAGAGGAGAGGAGATGGTGAAGAGCTTCACCCTCTTGATCCCTCACCCTCACACACACTCACTCCCTCACACTCTCACACTCCCTCTCTCAAGAGCACACACAAGCAAGAAGGAGAGAAGAAGAGAGGAAGAAGAGGGCTCCTTTTGCCACACACCAAAGAATGAGCTTCTCATTCATTTTTCAACTTTATATACAAAACCCTAAATCCCTTCCGGGCGGTCATCCCCTTTTTCCTCTTTTACATGGCCGGCCGTAGCCTAGGCCCTCTTTTCCATTTCCCACCATTCTAATTTACCCTATTTCCACTAATGCATACACTTTGCACAGGAGCAAGCTTGGCACTCTTTTACACAGATTTGGGGGCGCTCCCATATCTTAATGGTATTTTAATGGTGCATCTTTTCCTCTTTTATTGCCGTGGCCCAACACCGAAGCCTCTTTAGGGTCGTGTCCGAATATTTGAATTTTTTAGGGATTGGTTACCAGTCAAGGCGCCTTTTTTGCTCTTGCGCCTTTTTTGCTCTTTTTCCTTCTTCCCAGTTTCCGCTCCTCTGTGCTGCGATAACATGGTCCAAAACACGATAACACAAAGATTCTATACCATCCTATTAGACCAAGAAAGCTATACACTTTCTTAATAGTGGTTGGTGGGGGCCATTCTTGTACATCTCTAATGTTGCAAGATCCATAGAGATTCCCTTTTTTGATACAATGAAGCCTAGATACTCAATCTATCATTTGAGGAAGTCACACTTCTTCTTTTTGGCATAAAGCTTGTGTGACCTCATGATTTCAAGGACAATGCAAAGTTGAGGCTCATGGTCTTCTTCTTCCTTGGAGTGGTGTTATCAAAGAAAACAAGTACAAACTCGTCAAGGTATGGTCTAAAGATATCCTGCATTAGCCTATTAAATATAGCACGAGCATTAGTTAACCGAAGAACATTATTGTGAACTCAAAATGACTATATCTGGTGTTGAAAGCTATCTTTTGAATATCCACATCCTTGATGCAGATTTGATAATACCTCGACCTTAAGTTAATTTTGAGAAGATTTTTGCCGGCAATCAAGTAACTCATCTATCCATGGGATAGGATATTTATTCTTGATCGTTACTTGATTTAGCCTTTTGTAGTCGATGCATAGCTGGAGTGTTCCATCCTTCTTCTTCTAAAACAATATAGGAGCTCCCCATGGCGAACTACTAGGCCGAATGAACCCTTGATCTAAAAGTTGTTTGAGCTACTCCTTTAATTTGATAGCTTTGGGAATAGACATTTCGTAAGGTCTTTTTGCAACAAGTCAGGTAATCATAAAATTCTCATTTATTCAAAAGAGGTATACGCGCCAGGAGATAGAGATACATCAACACCAAGAGAACAATTCCCTCGAATCATAAAATTTTGAAGATACATCAACGCCAAGAGAACAATTTCTTATTGGATTCTTTTACAGGGACAGAGTAGTAATATAGTTTTGGGGAAAGGATTCTCAGGAAATGATAAGTCATGGGAAGTTGAGGAAATCCCGGCTTCTGATAGCCACGATGTTTGCATCACCCCATTATTTTAATTCTATCTGCCAGTAAGACTTTGATCACCTCTTCATAGATGTAGTGAGTCTTTTCTACCTACCAGCATTTGATGTGCATGATTGAGTTCACATGTGTCTCATGGAAGGTGAATAACTTGATAACCTTCAAGTCCTCCAACCATTTTAGCCTCTTCAGATTATTTTGAAGATAAGCAAACTGGTTGGCATCTATATAGTAGTAACCTACACTCCAAGTCCAACACCTTTCCCCAAATAGCAGTGAAGGGTTGTAGAGGCAATCCAGGAACCCCACCATGTCGGTTCTTCGGCGATAGCTTGAGGAGCTCATAGTAGTCCTGAACATGATATGAAATATGAGGAATTGATACCAACTGTAACGTGCCTAGGTCGTGACATTTTTAGTAGTCCATCGAGATCTAAAAGATGCCGCATGGTACTCCCACAGAATGTCACAGGGTTTGTCGGTTAGCGACTCCCGAGTCTACTCCGCAATAAAACTTATCGGTCAACCCTATTAGGATCGACCTGAATCTTCTTGGGTTTCTAATGGTCAAGTCATTCTATATCCTTCTAGCGTCGACGATCTACTTTGTGCAGAGCATCTAAACCGAAGTAGACTCATATTGCACTTGGTTCAAAGAGAATGGAAAATGAGAGGGACGCATCGCTTGACCTCTCTACCCGTAGGGAAAAGTCCCATTCTGGTCCCCCAAAAATTCCCGAGCTGTAGGATAGAACGATTGTCTTTGGGGACTCTTATGTGAGAAAAGAGAAATATCTCATGGAACACTTTATCAAAAGAGCAGACAATATTATGCTTGTATTTTATATTGAGACGGTGCATCCTGGGGCTCATCCCTCGGGTGTAGGAGAGCCATAAGAGGAGCCATAAGAGCCACAACACTCCACTAGGGGAGCTCTTTGTATATGTGATACTCGAGGTGTCGATCACATGTTTGTTTGGATACTCCCTCTGTTGGAGTTGGAATGAGCAAAAACGTTAGACTACAAATCAATACAAACACGTGATTTATTTAGACTAGTGTATAACCTCTAGATGTTGTTGGCGGCGAGGCCATGATGGTGGTCTAGTGAGCATAGGCGGCCCTAGCTAGAGCCTTGGAGCCAGTGTTGGGCCCGTTTAAGTCTTGATAGGTGGTGCATTTGTGGGGAGCCATTGATAAGTGACGGTTTTTGAATCTTGGTTACTAGAGAATGATTGTTTAGTGTATACCAAAGAGCATTGAAATACATTTATTATTTTTTTATAAATACTATAAAAAACCAAGGTTCAATATCAAGAAAGAGCTGAAAGGGCTAGACCGCGAGCTGAGATCATTAGGAGGTATTCTCCTAAGCGTAGTAGTCTAATATCCTTGAGAAACAGAGATCTTCTAGACCCAATTGATATCCCGATCAATCTATTAGAGGGAGGAGGAAGCTCTAATGTTCCCAAATCCTGGAAAAGTCAATCTATTTTGAGTGGGACTGTAACCCCTCCAATACAAGCCCCTAGAAAAAACTCGATCATCATGATGGCACAATCCATTGCAATACCTACAGGAATGCCAGATTTGCCAGCTCTAAGTTTTCTTCTACCCATTTTTAATGGGTTAGTAATGGAAGATATGGAGGTCCATATCTATGAATTCTAGAAACTAATGTTTAATTGTTCAATATGGATGATGTTTTTTAACATGACTCTAAAAGGAAGAGCTGCAATGTGGTATCATGGCTTGAAAGCCGAAACCATAACCATGGTTAATTTATTCTTTGCAGCCTTTTGAAGGGAATTTGCCCATAAGAGAGGTGGTTAGTATTGGTTGAGTGTTTTAAATGTGGCATGTCAAGAGCCTCATGAGAGAATGCTCGAGCGTACACCAAGAAACTGAAAAAGGTGTTTTGCAAATTGCAAACCTCTATTCCTATTCAACATGCTACACAATTGCATTACTTTTTACATGGATTAGACTTCATTATCCAAGTGTAGTTGAGCAGTGTTGCTCTTATTGATATAGACAATGCTATTACACGAGTAGAGGAGGTAGAGTCGTGATTACAAGTGGCCTACGCATATAGGGCAAACCTAAATTTGAGTCTAGGTCATGGAAATAAATTTTCATTAATAAGTGGAAGTCAAGGTTTAATGAGTACTCCTATGACCAATTTGAATGGAAGAAGAAGCATAATGCAGAATGTGCCCATGGTGCCGGCTCCTCCTAATGTTGCTATGCCAATGTCTAGCCAAATGATTCCACTAAATAATGGAAGCCAAATGACGAACTCTAATGTTATGCCAATTAATTAGTAGTCGATCCCTAATCAAGTGATTATTCTAGCTAAACGACAATCAGATGATCACAGTTATGAATCTAGTGCATCAAATGTTCTTGGCGAAGTCAAGGACATGATGAAGCATTATATCGATATAATAATGAAACAATATAGAAAAATAGCCGTAGATATTAATTCCTAAAGAAGTGACAAACTTGATAGGAAGTGAACATCCTGAAGAGGGCAGTTCATCAAGACTTAGTTGTAAGTGGCATGGTGGTCAGCACTTTCTGAGAAACTTTCCTAATGTCAAATGCAACATATCTGGGAAGTCTGGACATCTATCTTGTACTTATTGGAGTAAGATCAACTCTCTTTAGCAAGGGAGTAAGCAACCAGGTCCAATTAATCATCGATCACAAGGGAATAACCTTCACCACCAGGATGAGAGACCAAAGAAAATATTGCAGAGAGGAAAAGCTATAAATTGAAGAGCTGCCTAGTGGTAGTGGTATCAGTCTTATCAAAGCTGTGTGTATCAACACCATAGAGGCTTCCAATGTATGAGCCATTACAAGAGGACAGAAGGTTAAATAAGGTAATAGGGATAATGTTAAACCTGTTGAGGCAAACCCTAAGTAGGATGATAAGGGGACGCAAGTCCTTAACCCAGATGTGGAAACTGGTCCTCTAAAAGCTAACAATGGAAAAACTGACTCTAATAAGATGCTTCCAAAGAAGAAGGTAAAGGCCAAGAAAGAGGAACCTAAGTTTGTTCAATGACGACACCAAGAGAAAGAATGGTCTAGTGGGAGAAGAGAACCATTGCTAATTATTGTGAATTTGACTTAGTCAATTCTCTTTGCAAGGTAAATCTTGACTTGAATCTCCTGTAGGGGTTGATCAAGTTATCTCTAAGAGTGCATAAAGAGTTTAAGATCCTTCCCAATGGGTATATCATTGAACCCTTGGGAATAGCCCGTGTGGGAGATAACTGGTTTGAACATGCTAAAAGCATTGTCCAAGGGTGGCAACATATGTTGATGGCATACTAGTGGATAATGCCATTGTGGATATAAGATCCTCCATCAACATTATGAGTTCACAATTTATGGAAAGGATGGGACTAAAAATCCAAAGGAATGCCTCCACAATTATTTGGATGACTGATAGTTTAAGGGAACCAGAAGGTTGCATCACCAAAGTCCATGTGAATGTTGCTAATGTGGAATGCATTTTGAACTTTACGGTTATTGGGTTTACAGGGCAACCAAGCTACCAAGTATTATTAGGGAGGTCATGGATCTTGCAATCCGACTATCAAGTTGATATACTAGTTGATTGTTTGATTTTTGGCACAGGTGCCAAACACGTAATAGTGGATGCATATCTCCTGAATCTCCTCAAAGCGAGAGAGTACCTTTATATTTCACAGAATTAGATGCATTAGAGAATTCTTCTGTGAAAACAACACAGTGTTGCAAAAAAGAAAGGGGAGGGGAGCCTAAGAAGATCACCTTGCCTTCTCTATTTACCACATCCACATCATCCAACCATCTCCATCAATATTGTTATTGTTGCCATCTCCAACAACACCTCCACTACCATCTCCAACACCACCACTATCGTCTCCAACACCACCACTGTTGGATGCGTCTTATTGCCTTGAGCATAGTACTCTGATAGCTAATGCAAAACTATCTATGTGGCCCAGAAAGGAGGAGTCAAGGGTTCCTTAAAACCTTTGAAAGATATCCCTCTTTTTTTTTTAATGGATACTGCCAAAGATGACATATTACTTGAATTGGTTATATCTCTAAGCTTGATTTTATGCTAAATTTGTCTATAAAACCATTGAAAGACCTCCAACAAGCTATTTTCTTTGACGCTTCAACTTCCATGTCTTATATGTTTGAAGTATTTTGTTCTTGCTTGATAATGTGACTTCTCCATGCCTTGAGTTAACCAAATAGATATAATTTTATATTGCTTAATGAAAATATGCACAATTAGACAACAAAGAAAGTTAGTTAAAAATCTTATTTAAGTTAGAAAATAGAGACATATTAGAATGCAATCTTCTTACCACAAAGTGAGTAAAGTGTTAATTACCCCAGGCTTCTATCATTCTTTTTGAAAAGGTTTAATTTGTCTTTGAGATCACCATATTTCCATTAAAATTTATTATAAATTAAAAAATATTTTGTCTAGTATTTTCCAAACTTTGACTTTTCTATGCTGAGCCATACCATTATCAACATGATCCTTAACTATATTATCCATGGATTTCCATTGATTGATAGGGTTTAGTTTATCTTGCCAAGATTTTCATGAAAGTCCAAGAATCTTCTAGCCTTTAGCTCACCAATAGATGGTTTTTTTAGGACACAATTTGCATCCTTGGACTTTTGAGGATGTGGTTCAATGACAACATTACCTCGATATAAACAATTTGAAGATAACAAAAGGGCCTAGCTGGCCATGTAAAAAAGGGAATAAGGGAATGACTTTCCAAAAGGGATTTAGGGTTTTGTATATAAAGTTGAAAAGTGAATGAGAAGCTCATTCTTGTGTGTGGCCAAAAGTAGCTCTCTTCTTCTTCTTTTTCTTGCTTGCTTGAGCTTGTGCTTGAGAGAGGGAGTGTGAGAGTGTGAGGGAGTGAGTGTGTAAGGGTGAGAGACCATGGTGGATAAGCTCTCCATCTTCTCCTCTCTTCTTCTCTTCTCTTGTCTTGCTCGCGGAAATGGAGCTTGGAGCATGGAGCTTGAGGATCGAGCTCGCTTGAAGCTTGCACTTGGATCATGGAGCTACCGGAATGCTTGGGAGAGGAGGCAACTCCATTGGACATGGAGATAAGCTCACTACACTTGTAGAGAGAGATAGCATGTCGGCTATGTGAGAGGTAACCATTAGTGCTCGGCTTGAAACGCTTGAAACAATAAGCGGTCTGTGGGTCTTGGCAGTTGAGCTTGAGCTCGAGCTCGAGCTTGCCTCTATAGAATCCCAAGAAGGTAAGAAGAAAGGATGGAGGAGTAGACAACACGAAGCCAAGAACTAACTTACAAGACCTCCTAAGAACCCTTTGCTTCTACTTCACAAAAAGCTTGCATGCACAGTTTGCTTGAGAGATGGAGAACTAGAACAATGGTAGAGAAACAGATAACTTCAAGTTGCATTAGTCATAGAATGCTTTTACAATAAGGTCTTTGATCTTAAATATGAAGTTTTAAATTTTTTAAGACCTTGGGCAAGGCCTAATTCTCTAATAGTGCCTACTACTTGTTCTCTTGAGACCCACCTTCATGATCATGTGACCTGTTAGAAGATCTATTTTTCAAGAGAGACCATCTCACACACCCACACATCATTAAATGCACTTTGATTTTACAATTCGCATGAAAATGAGCCCGTGCTTAATAAAATTTAATTTTATGATTTTTCCCCTTAAGTGGTATGACATTTAATGTCGGCACATCTTGCATCATAGGAACCTTTTCTTTTTATTATTGTCTATGCTCTCTTTAACTATTTTTCTCATCTTTTACATGTTCTTCTCATTTTTCCACTTTTTCTTACTTCTTGTTCATTTTTTCTCACTTGCTTCACTTTCACTCCATTTTGCCAAACCGGTTAATATTACCCCCTCACTATTGACGTGCTAGTCCCATTATTGCACTGGTAAAAGTGTGTGGAATTTGTGTGGAATGATAAAAGGGAGGGTAAGAGGTTATGTGATGATGAAGGGAGGGAGGTTGTTGATGGGTCTTCACTGCTCCTCAAGTACTTGCAAGGAATAGTTGGCATGTGGTGGATGAATGGTGTGATTAGGAGATCGGTTTGCACTAGAGAAGCCGAGGCTTTCTAGGTTCATTCCACATTTCACGATCTAATGGGTGAGAGATTTGGTATGCTATGAAGTGATATTCAAGGAGATAGGTCTTCCAAATTCTTGGGCTATATTGTCGTTAAGGAACCTAGCATGTTGTGGGGAAGAATTGGGCTAAGGGGTTGAGGATGGAGCCAACCAACAAAGGTCACTAGATATTCTCAAGCTTGAGGATCCCTAGGCGCTATGCAAGTGCGGGTATATATACATACATACATACATATGCATGTATCTTCTTCTTCTCTCTCTCTTTTTTCCAACTATTCCTTTTCTTTTCTCTTTTCTTGGGATGGAGGAAGTATGGTTTTAGGGAGTGTTTAAGACAAGGTTTAATCATGAGGTAGGTCTTCATTGGGATGTGAATTATCAGGGAGATCATAGGTAGGAAGGGGTGATCATAGCTTGTGAAGTGTGTTACAGACTGTTGAGATATCGAGCTCCACTCGTGATATGCCAGGGTGACCGTTGTGCATTTATGTCACCGACGTGTCAGTTGCAGATGCGGTTGGTACACCGCCCATGAATAATAGCTACATGACAGCTATCCTTATCTACTCTAGTTCGTGGCTCAGTTAGTATGCCACCTTAGTTAGTTGAGTTTGGTTTGAGACCCATATATAGGGTTCTTCTATTTCTATGTATGAGAGTTCTTTTGGCTTACACAACTAAGAAGAGGAAAACTGTTTTCAGCCTCCACCCTTGTGTGTATTCTCCCATTGTGCAAGCAAGAAAGCTACAAGTGAGACTCCTTCCTTCTCTCCCACAATCTTGACATGGTACCAGAGCCTTGTTCGTGGTAAGGAGCTCAAGAAAGCAAGCCAAGCTCATGGTGTTCTGGTAAGAGGAGCAGTGTTGCTTTCATTTTCTGTTTTGGGAGCAGATCTCTGCAGGCAGCACAGCCAGAAATTGTAAGAGTGCATTGTCTCAAGTTGAGACGCCATTTGCAGTGAAGCAAGAGGGCAGTATATGCTGTAGGGGAAGGCTTTAGCCCTCGGCGACCCTGTTTTTTTGATTTGAGGCCATTTCGGGGCCTGTTTTGGAGGCGGAAGTTACCACTGTTCTACAGGTCGGTGAAAAGTTACCACAGATATTGCATCGTATGCTCGTGTGCAGAGACATTGGGAGTTACAGAATCATCCTTGGTTCTTGTATATGCAAAATTGTCACTAGGAAGTGACTGTGTGGTCAAATACCACTTTCGCCAGTTTTGCAGATTTGCCGTGTTCTTTGCAGTGACATAATTTTTTGCAATGTTCTGTAATGGCGTCTGATTCTCTTTCACAGATTGTCACTGAAAAGCTTGACAAGAACAACTTCCAAGCATGGAAGTTTAGAATGACGAATTTCCTTATGGGAAAAGGATATTGGAAATTTGTTGCAGGAAATGAAGAAGAACCAGTTCTTCCTGATGTTCCCAATCAACAGCAAATGCATACATTTAAAGCATGGCATGAGAGAGCCAGGAAAGTTATGTACTGGCTGTCTATCAGCATTTCAGACTCTATGATTGTGCATATTCAAGATGCAAGTACGCCAAAGGAGGCATGGGATACTTTGTCAAAAATGTATAGCACAAATACGCAAGCGAGGAAAATGCAGCTCAAGCAAGAGTTGCACAATGTGCAAAGAGAAAATATGAGCATCAACGACTACCACATGAAGGTGAAGAAGATTGTAGATGCACTTGCTTCCATTGGGTCGCCAGTGGAAGATGATGATTTAGTCTCAGTGACCTTGAATAGTCTAGGAAAGGATTATGCACAGTTCCGAACATCCATTTCCGTCCGTGAAAGATTTCCTGATTTTGAGGAGTTGATTGCTCTTCTAATTTCTGAGGAGCAGAGAAATGGTGGTGCATCTTCTTCAGGAGGAACTTCAAAAGAAGCTGTTTTCTACTCAACTGCTGGAAGAGGTAGAGGCAGAGGTAGAGGAGGCCGATTTGGAGGCCGTGGTGGCAGAAATCAGAATATGCAGCAAACTCAAGAAAACCAGTCCTATGGAGGAGGACGTGGTAACTCTAGAGGCAGGGGGAGCCAAAGAGGTTGTGGTGGATGGCAAAGAGGCCAAAATGCAAACAGTAATGTTGAATGCTACTACTGTGGTAAAATGGGTCATATGGCTAAAGACTGCTATAAAAAGCAGAATAACATCATGAATGGAAAACTCCAACAAGGAAATTATGCATCTTCTAGTAGATAGGGTGATGACAGAAATGAACATTTGTTTATGGTGCAACACATGAACAATTCTGTGACAAGTGCAGAAGAAAGCAACGAAGTGTGGTATGTGGACTCAGGTGCATCAAACCACATGACAGGTCATGCAGAATGGATGGAGGATGCAAGGAAAATGGAAAAACCAGGATTTGTGGAGACTGGTGATGATACTGCACATCCTATTGTGCAGATTGGAAAAATTCATTTGTCTATACAGGATGGGAAAAAGAAATACCTGTCAGATGTATTTCATGTCCCGAATATCACCAAGAATCTGGTTTCTGTTGGTCAAATGGTTGAGCAGGGCTTGCAGGTCAGATTTAATCCTCATGGATGCTTTGTTGAGGATATGAAAAATAAAGGTCTCTTGATAGCAAAAGGAAAGAAGAAGGGCAGAATGTTTACATTGGATGCAGACATGCCTGAATTGAGTGCAGCAATGTTTGCACATGGGACTGGTGTAGTTGCAGATATTGATATCTGGCATAAACGCATTGGTCATGTTAATGTACAACGATTTAAATCAATGCAGGCCTAAAATATTGTTGCAAGATTGCCTAAATTCAAGGTTGCAGAAATGCATAAGGTATGTGAAGCCTGTCAGTTTGGAAAACAAGCAAGGAAACCATTTCCTAGACATGTTCAAGAGAGTAAGAAGCCATTGGAATTAATCCACTCTGATGTGTGGACTACTAAAGCTGCATCTCTTGGAGGCTGTCATTATTTTGTCAGTTTTATTGATGACTATAGCAGAAAAGTTTGGGTGTATTTTATGAAAAAGAAAAGTAAAGTTTTTGGGCATTTCAAAACTCTTAAAGCTATGGTTGAAAAAGAAACAGGCCTGCAAATAAAATGCCTAAGGTCAGATGGAGGGGGAGAGTACCTCTCAAATGAGTTTGCAAGGTTCCTGCAGGAGCATGGCATAAAGCAGCAATATTCATGCAGTTATACCCCACAACAAAATGGAATTGCAGAAAGGAAAAACAGGCATATTGGAGAGGTATCTCGTGCCATGCTCAATGAAAAAGACCTGCCAGATTTTTTTTGGGCTGAAGCAGTTGCTACAGCAGTCTACATAATGAACAGGACTCCCACTGCAGCAATACATGGGATGACTCCAGAGGAGAGGTATACTGGTAGGAAACCAGATATTTCTCATTTGAAAATTTTTGGTTGCATTGCCTATGTACATGTGCCAGATGAGTTGAGATCCAAGTTGGATCCAAAAGCTGAGAAGTGCATCTTTATTGGTTACTCTCTGCAGCAAAAAGGGTATAGATGCTATAACCCTTCTACTCGTAAGTTTACAGTGAGCAAAGATGTTGTTTTTTATGAGATGAGTAACTGATATAAACCAGTAAATGTGACTGATGATGTAGATGCACAAAATGGTAATGCTGCACAGAATTCACAGCAGCAGTCACAAAATATTAGTGGACCTGGAGCGTCCTCTAGCAGTGGTTCACATTCTTCGCCATGGACAGGCAGATTGAGATCAGGAGAATCTTCTCAAAGCAATGCAGATAGTGGTATTCAGGTATCACAAAAAGGAAAAGAGAAGGTAGATCAGCCCATGTTTGATGTGAATGCAGGTCACTCTTATGTGGATGGTGAATCCAGTGGCTCAGAACAGAGCATTGATGATGAGTTGGATATTCCTTCTATTGTTACACCTGGAGTAAGGAAGACTAGGGATGTTTTGGGAACACCTGGGAGTGAACCTACTTTGTGTAGGTCTACCAGAGCTAGGTATCTTGTGGATAGGATGAAATATGATGGATTTACAGCCATTCACTGTGCATATATGGTCAAAGTGATACAGGAACCAAAACCCACTTCTTTTGAGCAAGCCATGGGAAAAGAAAAATGGAAGAAAGCCATGGATGAAGAAATGGATGCCTTGGAAGCAAATGCTACATGGGAATTTGTACCTTTGCCTAAAGGTAAGAATGCAATTGGCTGTAAGTGGGTTTATAAGGTGAAGCACAATGCAGATGGTTCTGTGAACAGATACAAGGCAAGATTAGTAGTCAAGGGGTATGCACAAACATATAGCATTGATTATGAAGAAACATTCAGTCCGGTTGCAAGGATGGCAACCGTAAGAGCAGTCATTGCTATGGCTACATCAAAGGAATGGTCTTTACATCAGATGGATGTAAAGAATGCCTTCTTGCATGGTGATTTGCAAGAAGAGGTATATATGGAGCAACCACCAGGTTATATGCATGCTGTTCATCCTGAGTTTGTTTGCAGGTTGAAGAAAGTATTGTATGGATTGAAGCAAGCACCTAGAGCATGGTCTGACAAGATAGGACAGTATCTTGTCACTATTGGCTTTCAGATTTCCAAGGAAGATTTCTCACTTTATGTGAGAAAAACATAGAAAGGTATCATGCTACTTGTCATTTATGTTGATGATTTGATTATGACAGGTGACAGTGATGAAGATATCCTTCATGTGAAAATGCTATTGAAGCAGAAGTTTGAGATGAAGGATTTGGGAGAGCTGCGTTATTTCTTGGGCATTGAGGTGATTAGATCACCAAGTGGGATACAACTCTTCCAGAGGCAGTATGGATTGGACATGCTGTCCAAATATGGGATGACAGGCTGTAAGCCTATTTCAGTTCCTTTAGAGCAGAATGTGAAGCTGAGCGCAGATGCAGGTGAGCTTCTGGAAGACCCTACATAGTAGAAAGTTTGATTTATATGACTATTACCAGGCCAGATTTGAGCTATGCTGTTGGATTGGTAAGTCAGTTTATGCAGGCTCCAAGGAAACCACATTTGGATGCGGGTAGACGCATACTCAGGTATGTGAAGTCCACATTATAGTATGGACTATTTTATGAGACTGGGGTTCAAATACAGTTGCATGGATACACTGATGCTGATTGGGCTGGTAGCATTTCCGATAGACGATCTACCAGTGGATATGTGTTCTCTTTTGGGAGTGCTGCAGTCACTTGGAGCAGCAAGAAACAGCCTACAATTGCCTTATCCAGCACAGAGGCTGAGTACAGGGGTGTAGCAATGGCTGCATGTGAGGTAGCTTGGTTGCATAAGCTACTTTATGATATGCATCAGTCTACAGATGGACCAGTTGACATTTATTGTGACAACATGAGTAGTATACACTTGGCAAATAACCCGGTCTATCATGCTAGAACAAAGCACATTGAGGTGCATTATCACTATGTGCAGGAGAGGGTTTTACTAGGTCTTATTGATCTAGTTTATGTCAGCACAGAGGATCAGGTAGCTGACATATTTACGAAGGCATTGGGCGCAGAGAAGCTGCGCAAGTTCAAAGACCTGCTTGGTGTGCAGGAGTTGGGATTGAGCTCGAGGGGGAGTGTTGAGATATCGAGCTCCACTCGTGATATGCCAGTGTGACCGTTGTGCATTTATGTCACCGACGTGTCAGTGCAGATGCGGTTGGTACACCGCCCATGAATAATAGCTACATGACAGCTATCCTTATCTACTCTAGTTCGTGGCTCAGTTAGTATGCCACCTTAGTTAGTTGAGTTTGGTTTGAGACCTATATATAGGGTTCTTCTATTTCTATGTACGAGAGTTCTTTTGGCTTACACAACTAAGAAGAGGAAAACTATGTTCAGCCTCCACCCTTGTGTGTATTCCCCCATTGTGCAAGCAAGAAAGCTACAAGTGAGACTCCTTCCTTCTCTCCCACAATCTTGACACAGACATGTTATGGATCATATAGCCCAAAAAGAAGTAGAGGAAGACCAAGGAAGCTCAAGTCAAAAAGTGAATAGAGAAGCTCATTCTGCCCAAGCGAGAAAAGTGGAAAAGAAGTCAAGCTTAAAAAAAATATAGGAGTGCACCAAATATTCTAGCAAGGAAAGCACATGGCATAATGTATTTCATTTTAGAAAAGAACGCTAGGCTCCCTCTTGTGCAAATTGTAAATGTAGAAGTGCAAGAGCAAAAGAAACGTGAAAAGAGGAAAGACATGAGGAAAGAAGACCTTGGCTAAGACGACTGGTCATGTAAAAAAGGGGATGGGTGCAAAAAGGGATGAAGGCATGTATAAAAGTCAAAAAGTGAATGGAGAAGCTCATTCTTGGTGTGTGGCTAAAGTGGCTCTCTTCTTCTCTCGATTCAAGCTTTGAGTGCTTGTGTGCTCTGAATTGAGCATTGAAGTAGGGTTTTCCCCAAACTTGTGCTTGAGATAGGTAGGAAGCGAGGGAGTCGATCTCCTTAAAATTTTCTAGTTTTTTAGATTTTAGGGAAGTAGATAGGAGTAGTGTGAGTTGTTACTTGCAATTAGAATGCATTTAGGTAAGAAAAATTTAGAGAAAATAGAGAAATACACAGTAGGGTGTCTACTATAATAGCATGCCCAAAACATGGAACAAACAGGAAAAAGAGAGCTTCAATGCATAGAGAGAAGAAGGGGAGTGGAAGACTGAATAAACAAGGGTTGAGAAGACAAGAGGGAGCTCATTTGTTTGCATTCAGCTAAGAGAGAGAGAAAGAAAGTTATATTAACATCTTCTAAAGACCAAAACTGGCCTATGAGACAAACTGTGATACAACTGATGAGGTCCAGCTATCCAAAATAAAAGTGCTGAATGAAAAGCTAAAAACTGGAAACTGAAAATATGGTGCTGTGAGTGTGATAAGTGTCATGTATGTGTATGTGCGTATATAGCTCTGGTACTCCAGATAATGGCTACAAAAGGGGAACAAATGTCGGCTGTGATAGGGGAACAACTGTTGGTTGTGATAAAGTGGTGCGATGTGTATATGTAACAGATGCAGGGAGATATACTATCCTGGGATGTAGTAGCAGTCATCGAAGTCGCTAATAGCAGATGATCCCTCCTAGATGTAGGATGTGGTACATCGGCGGTGGAGAAAGAGCAAACTGGAGATCTGAGATCCAATGTGTCGAGTGTCGTCAGATCTCAGTCTGCTATCGATGTAGATCAAGAATCCTCCGGATCTCCTGTCGGTGTGGCTGTGGGGTCTGAAACCCACGGATCCTCGTGCGGCGTCGGGTACGCTGGTCCTCAGCCTGCTGTAGTGTGAGCTCGGAGGTCTGGCTGGAGGCTGGTACAGTAGCTCTCACTCTGTCTGTCTGAAAGAACTGTGTAATAGTCGTCTGGGTGGGCCCCTCTCTGACTGGGACCCACTGTGTGCTCTGCTCTCTGATGTGCCATGCCTCTCCCAGAAAACGGCCAAATGATCTCTGATCCATATCAGTCATACATCCCTGAAGTGAGCTGCTCAATGTGTATCTAGATCTCAACTCTGAGTATGTCGGGCATCTGAGAACAAAATGCTCCTCACTCTCCACCTCTGATCTGCAAAGGGGGCATATCCTCTCCTCCCGCGGGATGCCACTGGCTCTGCCACTCTCAATCATAAGCTGATGTGATGATACCCTCTGCGCAAGTTCAGAGACCTGCTTGATGTGCAGGAATTGAGATTGATCTCGAGGGGGAGTGTTGAGATATCGAGCTCCACTCGTGATATGCCAGGGTGACCGTTGTGCATTTATGTCACCGACTTGTCAGTTGCAGATGCGGTTGGTACACCGCCCATGAATAATAGCTAGATGATAGCTTTCCTTATCTACTCTAGTTCATGGCTCAGTTAGTATGCCACCTTAGTTAGTTGAGTTTGGTTTTGAGACCCATATATAGGGTTCTTCTATTTCTTTGTACTAGAGTTCTTTTGGCTTACACAACTAAGAAGAGGAAAACTGTTTTTAGCCTCCACCTTTGTGTGTATTCCCCCATTGTGCAAGCAAGAAAGCTACAAGTGAGACTCCTTCCTTCTCTCCCACAATCTTGACACTGTGAAATATGCCTCCTGGCATCATACCCCTAGGGTGGGATAGCAATTGTCCTCAATTTCTATTAGCTCAATGTGGAGTGAGTAGTGAGGGGTAAGTACTTAGGTCGCGGGTGTGCATTCATTGGGCCTATTCAACATGATGATTTTTAAACTTAACCAATGTCTAGAGTATCTACGGCCAGTTCTAGTGGTCATAATGTCAGTGTTCAGAATAGTTTCAAGTTCAAGGATTTGAATTCATTCTTCTAACAAAGGAGGGTTTTCATAGACAGGGTGAACATGTAATTGGCCTCTAAAAGGTCGTAACAAACTGATATGAAAAGTATTGTGGATTTTCCAGTGTTGAGGTAGTTCTAATTTAAATGCATTGTCATTGATTTTGTGAATGATCTTGAAAGATCCATAAAATCTAGGGACTAACTTAACAATAGGGTGTTGCTCAACACATTGTAATCTTCTCTTTTCAATGTGTAACCAAACATAATCATCAACTTTGAAACTCATAGATTTTCTTTTCTTGTTAGCTTGTCTAGTGTATGATTGCTGGGCTTTCACAATTTGCTAAATCAATCTACAATGGTCCAAATCATATCATGATTAGCTTGGATGTTAGGCAAACCAGCTATAAAATCCATTGAAATATGTTCCCATGGTCATTAAAGAATTGGTAAAGGCATTAACAAACCATATTGTTTACCATGGTGTCGCTTAACTCTTTGACAAGTTAAACATTTGGATACAAAGCTAGAAACATCAGATTCCATCTGTGGCCAGTAAAAATCTTCAACCAATGTACATAAAGTAGAAATAATACCTCTATGGCCTTGATATGGGGGACAATGGATTTCGTGCAACACAAATGATCTAAATGGAATAGTTACACACAACCTTTTCTCATAAAACATAAATCCATCAGAATAAGACAATGAATCTATTGGAATCTAGCTATTTGCAACTAATTTAGTCCAATTAGCTTGGAAACTAGGGTCTTAGTCATAGGTATCTTTCATAGGAATAAGGGAATCAAAAGATATAACATAGATATTATGGATACTTGGTCTTCTACTTAAAGCATCGGCAACAACGTTCTCTTTTCCGGGTTGATATTGGATAAGTGGATGAAAACTTTGAATAAAAGTAGCCCATTTAATATGACGGTTAGAGATTTGTGGCTAACTAAGGAGATGCTTGATACTTTTTTGGTAAGTTTTGATCATGAATTTAGATCCCATTAAATAATGTTTCCATTGACGTAAAGCTTGTACTACAGCTAACAATTCCTTATCATAGGTAGAATACTTCAGCTCTCTCAGAGAGGGTTTAAGTTTGCAACTAGAATAGGCAATGGGATGTGATTCTTGCATAAGGACAGCTCCTATTCCAGATCCACTAGCATCAATAACTACTAGAAAGAATGGTCTATTAAATTTAGGTAATTGCAATACAGGTGCATATGTTAAAGCATGTTTTAGTAAATCAAAAGACTTTTACAGATTATCAGACCAATGATATGGATGTTTTGCCACTACCATAGAACGTTTTGAATTGATTTGAGCTTGGTTTATGCTCAGTTGACTGTGTTTTCTTGATTCTTCTAGCAAGAAGGTTGTCATGAAAACTGTCCTGAATTGCAAGAAACTGTCCTAAATAGCAAGAATCTGGTCCTGAACTGTAGAAAAATGAGTCAGATACTTATAGGTTGTATACATCACTGAATACCTAAGTTGCAACTATGGCACATGCTCAAGGCATTGACAATATCACTCAAATTGTGGGAGAAAAGATGGACAACAAAAATTTTTCTTTATGGAAGTTCCGTATGAATAATTTTTTGGTTGGCTGAGGTTATTGGGACTTGTGTACAGGTGATGAGGCTGAACTTGAAATGCATGAAAGGAATCTGACAAATGATCAGAAAAGGGTTCGTAAGCTATGGACTAAGAGAGCATGCAAGGTGTTACATTGGTTTTCGTTATGTATATCAAATGCTATGGTTGTACAGATTACTGGATGCAGTTCTCCAAAGGATGCATGGGACATACTCATGAAGAATTATGGAAATGTAACACTTGCAAGAAAGATTCATCTCAAGCAATAGTTCAATAACATGTCTAGGAATGGCAGAAGCATTCAGGCCTACACTACAGAGATCAAGAACATAGCGAATTCGATTAACTTAAAGATAAGTTATGGAACTTGTTTGTCAAAAGGACTACTTGTTTTGTTTTCGTGTCTATGGTGTAAATTATGTGAACGAATCCTATGCCCTAAAAGACTTAATTAATGAAGCTGATTTTAAATGTCACACATCCCATATAGGAGAATTATGTATCCCTTTTGTCCAATAGAAGTACCCGGTCCAAATCACATGGCACCAAAATTTCCATCCTTTATCTAGAATAGGATCTTCCAACACCCTAGACGTTAGGCTCACGACAGTCTACAACTCCATTTTGGACTCAGCAAGGGGTGTCGAGAGCTCCACTGACCCCAAGCGTCCTAGCAGTGAGACACAACATCCGTGGTTGGCCTTTTCACCACTCGACCTTCGGCCTGTGAATTGAGCAGTGCCCTCTCGGGGTAATTCATGGTGCAATCTTGGAGATGATCCACCTGTGCAAATATCCTTCCTTAATTAATCCAATTAAGAATCAAGTACAATTAAGGTAATCAACCTAATATCATCTTCCCAGAAGAACATCCCTTTATTCCCATGGCAACTTGTCATTACAGACCCCTGCCATGCTTTTACCATCATAAGCACTTGGAATAATCATCCAATTCACATCCCACAATCAGTTTATTGCAAAAGAATTTAGGAAATTATCTAATCAATCCACAAAAACAATGGTATCCTTTTCCAAACATTGCAAGAATAGTTGCGATAAACTTCCATTGCGCGTTTGCTCTCCTCCTTGGGCTCTAAATGATTCGATGTAGAAATTACTTAACACTTCCTTAGCTAGGACATTACTCAAGACACGAGTCCTAATAATCCCTTACTTTGATTGATAACTGAATATTCTTCCTAAATGAGTACAAGGCAATGGTCTTTCCTTTGACTTAGGGTTTCCTAATCCTTGAGCTCTTCGCTTGCCGCCATAGGGTTGTTGTTGCTTCTAGCCCAACCTCGAATAGGATTGATAAACATAGTCATTATTGAACAAGGCATCGTAGTCTTAATCCCAATGATTGTTGTTTGTATTAGCTACATGACTTCAAGATCTGAATGAACTAATAGTTCAAGATACTAGCAAGACTTCAATGCAAGATCAATTTGTGTGACCTTTCCAATGCATGTGGTAAAATAAATAATCATCATAAATAACATCTCCCATGCACAACTGATTTCCTTCCAACTTTGTGAACATCCTTTATGGTCTACTACATGGGAGCCACTCATAAATAGGAGATGCGCAATGAGAGCTTACCCCTCAAGTTTGTATTCTTGTAATTACATTAAGTAAATGAATGCATCAACTAGATGGGTATGAAACTTTAGAAACAAAGTTATGGAAGATCATTAAGGTTATTACAATCATCAACATCATCATATGTTGTCAAAGACCTCCTATAGCATATATCATGAGAATGTAGCACACTCATAGCCTACTTCAAAACTTGTAATTTGTCTTTGCATTTCATGTTATGAATCTACTCCCATGCAAGAGATAAACGTCCAAAAGGAACCCTTTTTAAACAAGTCCAAAGTTTCAAAGGAGAATAAGTATTGTATATACTCAAACAACTAGGGATATTCCTAACTAAGATTGTTGATTGAATTGCCTCTTATAAACTTAATTATAGAAACTGAGAATGTACAGTTACTGTGAAGGTATCATTGGCAGCTTGTGTAGCCATTGTAGTTCTTGCGATTGGTTTAGTTCACTTGGTGTGCCATGGAGGATGCTCAAGACCTTGACGGACTTGGTTGGTTCTTGCTTGAAATCCCAAACGGCCTCTAAGGCGTAAACATGCTTCTCTCTCTCTCTCTCTCTCTCTCTCTCATCAATAGATTGGCAACGTTTCTACTCTCTTCTTCTTCTTCTTCTCCTCTTCCTCCTCTTCTTCTCTTCTTCTTCTCCTCTTCTTCTTCTCTCTTCTTCTTCTCCTTCTTCCCTTCTTCTCTCCTCCCTTTCTCCCTCTTCCCTTCTCTCTCCCCCTCCTTTCCTCTATAGTGTCCTGGCCCCCTTTAAGGCTTCCCCTTTCTCCCTATTACGATTGGGGGGGACGGGGGTTCTTAAGGTGTTTTGGGGGGTTATTATTGGGGGGGGGGAGTTGTGCATGGTGGTGGACTGCAATCCTACTATCGACATTGCGCCATTTCCTCCTCCTTTCCATGTCAAAAGCAGCCGCTCTCCCTCATCATCTCCCGTTCACCTACTCCACTCCCTCTTCCTATCGGCACGACAATAGGGGGGAGGTGGTAGTAAAAAAATTTAAATTAAAAATAATTAGGGGAGGTATATGGGTGGGATATTACAGTCTATGAGCAGGAAATGTTAGCCATTCTTAATGCGATCAGGAAGTGGCACCACTACATTTATGGCAACCATTTTAAGGTGAAGAGCGACCATCATGTGCTAAAATATTTCCTCTCCTAGCCAAATCTTTCTCCCAAACAAAGAATATGATTAGCTAAACTTCAGGGATATGATTTTGAGATTTCTTAAATGGCAGTCAAGGATAATGTAGTGGCAGATGCTTTATCCAAGATGTGGGCATGTTCTGTTTCTAGCATTTCTACCATACATAAGGATTGGATCCAGGACATTCAAGAGGAATATCTTTTAGATGAGCACACTGCCAATATTATGAAGAAATTATAGTAAGATGATGGATCTAAATTTCCCAATTTCAAATGGCAAAATGGACTTCTTTGGTTTAAAGGGAGAGTATATTTGATCCCTCAGTCATCATTTAGATATCTCGAATCTTACAAGAGATGCATTCTTCTCCTTTGGCAATACATATTGGATTATTTAAAACCTTTGACAAGAAACATTAATGCTTCTATTGGAAGGGACTTTGGAAAGATGTCAAGGAATATGTGATGCAATGCTTACCATGCCAACAGAATAAAGATTCAAATCTATTGCCTAGTGGTCTACTTCAACCTTTGCCTACTCCACATGGTAAATGGATTGATATCAGCATGGATTTCATTATAGGACTTCCTACCACTAAGCAGAGCTAGAATAGCATTTTTGTTGTGGTTGATCGTCTTACAAAATCATCCCCCTTCATACCTACCAAAGTCCAATATTCAGCCAAACAGGTGGCAGATCAATTCATGGAAGAGATTTTCAGACTTCATGGATTACCTATGAAGATTGTTTCTGATAGGGATTCCAAGTTCATGGGGAATTTTTGAAAAAGTCTCTTTACTTACATGGGTCAAAACTAACTCCAAGTACTGCCTATCATCCACAAACAGATGGCCAAACTGAAAGAGTCAATAAATGGTTAGAAATCTACCTTAGACACTTTTGCCATGATACACAGAATGCATGGGATCATTGGATTCATCTTGTAGAGTTCTGTTACAATAATACTCATCACATGAGTATTGGTATGCCACCATTTGAGGGATTATATGGATATAAAGTCCAAGTACCTTCAACATTGTTTCATGATGAAGTGAATCCTCTTGCTCGAGAAGAGTTGGAAAAGATGGAAGCCTTAATGAAGCAGTGCAAAGAAAATATCAGAAAGGCACAAGAGACAATGAAATCATAAGCGCATGATAAAAGAATGCATGTGGATTTTGAAGAAGGAGAATGGGTATTTTTGAAAGTACCTAAATCGCATTATGCTTCTCTCAAGGGTGGACATAATAAGCTTGCTCATCCCTATTATGGTCCATATCAAATCATTAAGAAAGTTGGGGATCTTGCTTACCAACTTGATTTACCTTCTACCACACACATTCACAATGTTTTTCATGTATCTCAACTCAAGAAATACATTGGACCTAACATACAAGCTCTTGAAGAACTACCTCCTCTTGATGAAGATGGTTTAATCATCTATGAGCCCAAAATAATTTTTGGCAAGAGAGAGAAGGTTCTAAGGAACCGTATTGTTATGGAATATCTTGTCAAGTGGAAGGGATTGCCTATGGAAGAATCATCTTGGCAACATGCTACTTATTTGGATAAGTTCCCATGGCTTCTTCAAGAAGATGGTTAGTTCATTGCACAGTGGACATCTTGCTGTATTAATTTTCTGTCATGAAAATAATTGACTTCCCAAAATCAAACTTGGACTTTGATGATATGGATGGATACCTTATGAAGTATACTCCATTTCTACCTCTCAAATGCGACAATTTGCCATTTCAGTCAAAAGTTATGGGTCATTTATTATTGCGACCCTGTTTAGGGCATCATTTCACATTTCCATTGTTTTGAGCTTATTTTGGAGATTCTTTTCAATGGAAGATTATCTTCTTCAATGAACAACTTCAACAAAGATATTCAGCATTGGCCTTTCACTTCTTACCACTTACCATTCATTTGTCCTTTCACCCTACCAAAGTTTTGAGGACAAAACTTTTTGGGCAGGGATGGATTGTAATAAAGCAATTTTCATGTTGCTCTAATTAGGAAATTAGCCTAGTTTGGATTGGACTATAAAAGGCAAGAGGGTGCCAATGTAGATCATCTTTTAATCATTTTACACATCTCCACTTCTTGGAGCTTGAAGGTATTTCCTTCCCCACCATTGTAAGGGGCGAGTTCTTTGTAGCAGCCATCATCAATTGTTTCTCAAGCTTCCATGGCTTCAACATCTCATGTAATTCTTGGTTGTAAGACATCTTGAATTAAGGAATGACAAGCTATGGTTTTCAGCATTTCTTGTTATCCAGAATTTCTTGTTAGTCTTTGTGTAAAATTCTCTTGAAGTGATATCCTTCATTGCATTAGAGAACCATAAGAGTCTTTGATTTGCAATCCATATGTGGTAGCATCTATGGATGTAAATGCATTCCTTGCTTCCAATTCTTCCAACCACTTTTGCATACCCCCTTTGCCAAAGTTTGGTTCAAGTGGCAATCCTATTTCACTTGCATGAATTTTACTATCTTTTCAAAATACCAACTTCTTGGCCTCCACATCACAATAAGATATATAATCATGCTTTTCATATTGCAAACTATCACATAATATATATCTTCTCTTAAACCCTTCTCTGATAGGCTTTTGGGCTACTACCCATCCCTTCTCTTTCACCTTTTCATCTAATTTTATAACATTCAAGTGAAGGTCTGTAAAATTCAAGTGTGGTCACCAAGCCCTCACTATCTCATCCAAAGCATCCCCTTTTGTAGTCAAACCAACAAGCATAACAGGACGTTTAGCCATAGAAATAGATGGATTTATTGATATTTTAGGTGCCTTCACAGAAACTACTAGCATATGTAAAATATGCCCAATTAGTTTTTGGTCCTATTTTTTAGGCCTCATCTTCCAAATGATCAATAAATTTCTCCTATAACATAGGATCCTTTTCTTTCAAGAGCAACTCAACCTTCTAACTTGCTAATGATTGCTAGTCATCTACATCAAACTATGTATACTAACTTTCAAATTCATGTAATAAGGATGTAGTTTTAAGACCTTTATTAGGTCTCTCTACCCAATTTGTAAAAGTCTTTCATGTGACCAATCCTATGTCTTTGATGAAAAACTCCTCTCTGAGAGCTTTAGTAAAGATAATGTAATATTATTCTCTTCTATACAATTCAACCAATTGATCTTGAAGAGCTTGCGTAGTAAGGTAGGAAAAATACCAGCTCTATGCATATTGAGGAACCCCATAAAAATGCATCTCTACTTGGATTGCTATAGCTAGACCCTCACAAATCACCAATGATATTTTTGCAAATCTATCTACCACTAATGGTGCCATTCTTGACATCCTTATCAATTTCTCTTATGATGTTCCTAATGTATCCTTAGACTATGGCCTCTTTGTAACCTATGTTTGGTAGCCAGATGATAGCCTTCCTAGCCTTCACACTTATTTCAACATCTCATAAAGCATGCTCACCAATTATAACCAACTCATTGAGACAGACACAAATAGAGAGAGGGGGGGAGTATGTGTGTTTGTGTATATTTATATGAGAGAGAGAGAGAGAGAGAGAGAGAGAGAGAGAGAGAGAGAGAGAGAGAGAGAGAGAGAGAGAGAGAGAGAGAGAGAGAGAGAGAGAGAGAGAGAGAGAGAGAGAGAGAGAGAGAGAGAGAGAGAGAGAGAGAGAGAGAGAGAGAGAGAGAGAGAGAGAGAGAGAGAGAGAGAGAGAGAAAGAAAGTTATATTAACGTCTTCTAAAGACCAAAACTGGCCTATGAGACAAACTGTGATACAACTGATGAGGTCCAGCTATCCAAAATAAAAGTGCTGAATGAAAAGCTAAAAACTGGAAACTGAAAATACGGTGCTGTGAGTGTGATAAGTGTCGTGTATGTGTATGTGCGTATGTAGCTCTGGTACTCCAGATAATGGCTACAAAAGGGGAACAAATGTCGGCTGTGATAGGGAAACAACTATCGGCTGTGATAAAGTGGTGCGATGTGTATATGTAACAGATGCAGGGATATATACTATCCTGGGATGTAGTAGCAGTCGTCGAAGTCGCTAATAGCAGGTGATCCCTCCTGGATGCAGGATGTGGTACATCGGCAGTGGAGAAAGAGCAAACTGGAGATCTGAGATCCAATGTGTCGAGTGTCGTCGGATCTCAGTCTGCTGTCGATGTAGATCAAGAATCCTCCGGATCTCCTGTTGGTGTGGCTGTGGGGTCCGAAACCCACGGATCCTCGTGCGGCGTCGGGTACGCTGGTCCTCAGCCTGCTGTAGTGTGAGCCCGGAGGTCTGGCTGGAGGCTGGTACAGTAGCTCTCACTCTGTTTGTCTGAAAGAACTGTGTAATAGTCGTCTCGGTGGGCCCCTCTCTGACTGGGACCCGCTGTATGCTCTGCTCTCTGATGTGCCATGCCTCTCCCAGAAAATGGCCAAATGATCTCTGATCCATATCAGTCATACATCCCTGAAGTGAGCTGCTCAATGTGTATGAGAGAGAGAGAGAGAGAGTATGTGTGTGTGTGTGTGCGTGAATATTCTTGAATGCATGGTATCATGCATAACACCTTGGTATGCATCCTTTCATTACATTATGGGCATGCATCATTCTAACTTTGTGCATTGTTAAATATTTGAGGTTTCTATAGCTTCTTAAACACCCACCAAAGAAGGTAACACTAGATCTATAGGATAATGGGTTGTGAATGAATATCATGACACCATAACATCTTTGAGTGATAAAAGGTGGCAAACAATATTACATAAGAGAGTAAATAAATAATGACAAAGGGTGCCCATTAGAGGGGACCCTGGCCACTCTTGTGCAATAAGCTCTGCTTGCACAATAGGCTCCTCCTCTCTCATCAAGAAATACTCTTGCTCCAAGGTAGTCCATGGAATTTTAGGAGTGGGCTCCTTGTGCATCAGAATCAATGTGCCATGGATTAGATGCGGTGAGCCTTGGATGGCTCACAAGTGCTTAGTACAGAGCATGAATACCCTTGACTTAGAATTATCTTATAATCATTTGACCTAAAAGCCCGCATGCCTACTCTTGTGGTTGAACAACCTACCTAAACAAGCTTGCATAAAAAGCATACCCATCTAGAATAGGGTCTTCCAAAATCCATAGATATTAGACCACAAAGGTCTTCCATCTCCATCCTAGGCCCAACATGGGGTATCCAAAGCCTCCCTAACCCACTTTGTAGGAGCAAACAAACATTTTGTGGTGGCCTTCACACCACTTGACATGTAATCAATGTATCGAGTAGTGCCCTTTTGGGCTCCTTGCCTTTTCGGCATCTTTTTTGAGTTGCAATCATGGAGGTGATCTACCCGTGCATCACGACAAACTCTCATCGAAACGAGTACAACTATCCCCCTTATGGGATTATCAAGATCCAAATAAAAATAAGGCAAAAAACCTATATTCAAACTAGGAAATCATCTCTTTTTCGAAGCCAATAACATAGCATATTAACAAATCAAATAAGTCCTTTCATACAATTTTATACACCCCCAATTTGTATAACAAATGCATAAGTTTCCTTCTAAAAATTGGGACTTTGTATTATATACTAATAAGACATCTTTCTCCATTCCTGGTAATTATGTCCTTTAGGGAGATATTTCAATCAATTTTCAATGGACAATCCATTCCAAACTTCCAAGGAAGTCATGTGTCAAAATCATTTTCTAAATACAAAATAACTGACAAAGATTCATGAAACTTGAGTACATGGATAGAAGCATCTCCGAAGTCTTATATTTAAAAATATCAACAATCAATAATAGCAAAGCTTATGACAAGGCTAGTTCTTTTCAATCATTCATTCTACTTAATCATAGCCCCAATGATTGTGCAACAAGCTCAACTTATAATTCAAAAACACATTCTTGACAACTTTACTACTAATAGATTGCTTTTTATACGAGTCTACCATTCTTTCAATTCTTCAATCTAGTGTTTCAAGCTAGAGTGTGTTTCCAATTTATAGCCATAATCCATTTTTATCTTATAGTTTTGAGACACTTGACAAACTTGAGTAGTGACTGAGATTATTGAAGCCATCTCCATCACATAACCCAAATCCAAAGTGCTCCTCTTAGGCACCATTACGCACTTCTTTCTTCCACTAATCCCATTCAACTTTGTGTACTTATAAATATCCAAGAAGATAAATAGATGGAGAAAGGGAGATTCGTGTAGTAGAGCACCTCTCTCTCTCTCTCTCTCTCTCTCTCTCTATATATATATATATATATATATATATATATATATATATAGTATTCATGCCATAATACTTCATATCAAGAAATAAAATCGGGCTTGAAATATTTTAAAAATTACTCGTCGAGTTATCATGTAAGTGACCGCACATAATTTTCTTAATATCAAGTCTTGCATTAAATAAAATTTGCAATCCGACACGAGAAGATGCCTCAATGTTTCCAGCCAACAAGAAGCAAAGACACCTCATAAATAATATTACAACGGCTTGATCATAAATTTTTCCACATTATATTTGATTTAGTATTCACGATTCCATTTAATGCGTCAAAGATCGTATTGATTTTGTAATCGCAAGACAAATCGCAAAAGCCTTAATCGATAGACAAAGAACACACAAGAACGAGCATGATATTGAGTAAGTTAAGTATCAATGAGTATGTCAAGACTTTATAAACTAGATAACTCATGAGGTAACTTGGCCAAAACCACCATATGAAGTTGTTTTGAAGAAAAAAAGAGGGTTTTTTAAAAATATGCAAAAAATCATGACATTTTTGACGCATGGAGGGAGAGAAAGAATTTTAAAATCATTCCCATGCCACCATCCAATGGGTAGGCAATCAAAATGCATTTTTTATAAAGCTTACTTAGCTCTTGACAAGTAGCCAAAAGAATAAGTCGACTACATGCTCCCCCTCATGGCTATAAATACACCCCCTCTCATTCACAAAGAAAGCAAGAAGAAAGACCTCCTGATGATGGAAAAATTTCTCCACTTCTCTTTTCCATTGTATCTTGAGCTTGGAAGGATGAAAATACCTCTCTTCTATCTCATTTCCATTCTCTCTACCCCTTGTTATGCCTTTCTCCCATACAGCCAAATAGCTAAGCAAAACGCTAGCGAAATTTTTTTGAACAACCACCAACTCTCCTTGAACTATCACATCAATTTTTCATGACATCCATGGCTCCACGAGGGCGTAGAAATTCAAAAAGCCCATTTGAAGCAAGGGAAGCAAAGAATAGGACCGATGGAGGAAATGACGCGGTAGGAATTGACAAAACCCCCATTACACCAGACTTGAGAGAGGTAACATCTCATCGGTTTGGAAAAAAATAATGGTTTATAAGCTTATCACTATATTTGGCTTTAAACGATTATAAACGCATTCTAAAGAAAATACATATGAACTATATCACTTAGGAAAATAGCCTAAGGAATATAATAATTAACTATTTTAGTGAAAAGACTCTTTCACTTGGAAAAGGATTGTATGTATGCCATTAATAAAATATCTTAATTATAGTCTATTTCGTGATATTTATTGACATTTCATTAATGATGCATGTGATCATAATATTAGAAAAAAGGTAGAAGGTGTTAGGAAAGGGAATATTTTATAAGTTTTTCTTGAATGTAACTATCTCTATTTCATTTTGCTAATGATAAATAGATACATATGAGTTTTAAAATAAATTATAAAAAATCATTTAGATAATATCATGAAATAATCAATGCATTAAATCAATAGAAAATTGTTTATGAAAATATATACTAGAGGGGCATAAATTAGGTGCGTAGTAATATGATTCGATGTATTAAAGATGAAATAAAATTTGCACTTATGATTCTTGCATTACCTAGAATAAAATTTTCAAAAAAACAATCAGCATTGCGCTAAGGACATAACTAAATGAAAATTGATCTTTCTAGACAAAGTTGGAGTGATGGTCAGACATCGTTGATTAAGCCATAGAATATGAGTATAATAAAATAAAAATTATTTTCTTATTGCAAATACATGCAATGTTAATATTAATGATTATATTAGCAAGTGTCAATATCATGAGTTGACCCACATATGAGTCAGTGAGAAAACCTTACCTAAAATATCAAGAATGTGGAAGCAAAAACAACTATGAAATACTCAACAACCCTGAAACTATCAGTATCAAGAAATTAAATAAATATCAAAAGTTTGTAGGACTTGTTGGACATTGATAAGAATTTGTCAATACAAATTCTAAAGTCTAAATAGACTTGGAAAAGCATTTGAAATCTTGCTAAGTGCAGGTTAGGGTAGGACAGTGCATGAATTGCATGCCATAAGTATAAATGCCCATATTATCTTTTAGGGTGGAAATACCAAATTTTTCATAAGGATAAAATAGACTTCAGATTTGTGAAATATCTTACAGATCTTGAAAAAAGAGTTGTAAGTAGGAAGCGAAACCCTAAGAATAAGGTGGGACCTTAAAAGAGAAACCTTAGATTTGGGTGGGGCTGCTTCCTATGCTAAAAACACTTGCTGCTGTTTCTTTTTTTATTTGTGCATGCATTGATGGTTGCATAAGAAAGATTAATTGTGCTTGCAGCAATTAGATCTGATTGTAAATATATAATTAGAGTAATAAGAGGAAAGATCGCGCTATGCCTTCCCCACAACTAAACACGGAACTCTACTCCGAGGGGATTGTTTTGTACCGCCTTGACGAGCTTTGGATCGGCCTTGACGGCGAGAGGTCACTCAATGGGGAATCCGTTAGGTAGGAGAAGGCGAGAGTGCTAGGGGGGTTCTGGTCATAAATCTCTCGATCAGTCCTAGAAACTACCTGACCCTCACGTGAATCAAGATGGGATCCTAGAGTCCTCGGTACTAGTGAAGGGATGGAATTCTTGGAGGGTTTCTTTTCTTCTGCACAGACAAAAGGGATTTTTCCGTGAATAGAGTTTTATCTTCTATGTAGGCAGAAGGGGAAAAGCATTGTAAATCACTTTGCAAAATATGTTTTGCCAAAAGATTGTTTTCTCTGTCTTTGTGTTGTGCTATAAAATTATGCAAAGGAACCTGTGTAATGGGTTAATTAACAAAGCTACTTTGATATACCATAACTTAATGTGATAGGTAATTAGAAAACTAAAGAAAACCGTTTCTGGGAAGTGGGTGGGGGAGATCCCTGACAAATCCGTCTTACTGATGGGTGGTCCCGATAAGCTAGGAGCTTTCAAGAGATTGAACAAAACGTTAAAAATTAGGTAGAGCTAAGCATTGACTTACCTAGGGTCAGGTCTTAAAACCTTGATCGGTAATTATCTTAGGGAAAAGGTGTGGCGGCTATGCCAAAACTGTGTTAAGGTTGAATTCTAACCAATTGCTGGAAAAAAGTGTTGCACTCCATGAACTAAGGGTAACTACAATTGCTCCAGTCGGATGAGAAGCCGTTGTGGGACACCTCTGATGAAGTTAATTGATGTATTGAGACCTCAGTTGTCGATTTAGGACCCCAAGCTTGCAATTATCCTTGTGGGGATGACCGGTAACTTCCATTTACAAGGTGGACTCTAAGAAACCTAGATGATAGACCTTGTGCATTCTCGCGAGTGTCGGCGAAGCCATCTTGGATAGTTTCCCAATGGACTACTAAAACATGCTACAAGGGAATTGTTGAGTAGGCACGTGACACATGGTATCAGAGAATAATTGAAATAAAGAATATCTATGGTTTTTAAGACCAACTACTCTAAGAAATAATGAGCCTGCTAATTGTAACGGATAAACTTTGGTAGAATAATAAAGCCTGAAACTAGTTCCTTGTTTTTCGAGCAATGTACACATCTGCGTTGAACTCCATGGATGATGAGTGGAGAATAGAAATGATGAGGATACTCGATCACCTATACGATCCATCCCCTATGAATCCCAGAAAAAGATGGTTATGGGATGAATGTTATTGTTACATCGAGGCCAATACATGCAGACTAATCTAAAACGCCTTGAATGGGTGAAAAATTTAAAAGTAGTTGAGGCATTTACCATCCAGAAAGAATCCACTTATGGTTACCAGTGGTGGTCAGAAAATACGTCTAGACCGTTATGCCTATGACAAGGTACTCAAGGTAATCCCAATCGACATGATTATAATGCAAGGACATTGCAAGTATCGAGATTACCGTATCCATGGTTTTCTAGATCTACCATTTCCACAGTATAGGTTTTTGGGCATAGACAATAATTGGCATACATTCTTCTAGATGAATGTAGCTGATATCCATCCTTGAAAATAAAAAATATAATGATATCTTGTTTTGGAAATTATACATAGTATCTAGCCTATCCTATTGATGCTGATGTATCTCTACTTGTAAACATCTACCATTTGTAAATATCCCTTACTTGTAAAAATCATAGCATATGGCTATTAATTATAAAATATAACAGCGGCTAGATTCTATAAATATATTGTGCTCTTTGGTCCATCATTGTTTTACAAAACTAGTATGATATGTTAATGTGGAAATGAAGATAAAAAGTTTAAGCGCTAAAATAATTTGTGAAACTTATGATAATCCAGGGCAATATAGCTATCACTAGTTCGATTGAAATTTAGGAAAAGAAGTATATCCTTAAGTAGGTTAAGCCACCGAATTTGATGGGGCAAGGTCAAAGACATTAAAATTGAGGTAGATATTCAGATTGAGACAATGGAGGACTACTTTACTACCACGGGAACTAGCCTTGCTAATCAGGCTATGATTGCCAAGTTGAAATTGACTGGTGAGGCATGCCTCTGGTGGAAACAATAATGTAAAGATCAGGGACATGCTGAGACAACTATTACCTAGGAAAAGATGAAAGAAGCTGTGCATGGTTGATATTTGCCATTAGCTTATCACACACTAAAAATGAATGAGTTCTTTAACTTAAGATGGGTGGGAATGAGCCTAGAGGCATATTACTCAAAGTTTATCTCACTGCTTAAATATGCACCTTCCATGACTATTGCTCATCAGTAGGTGTCTACATTTTGTAATGCTCCTTTGAACACACACCTTGAATCTTTGCACCCAACTGATGTGCAAGATGCTTTGATTCATGCAACACCTCTTGTTGAGGAGATTCAGTTAAAGCCAAGGAATAATAGGACGTGGAATCAAAACAAAGGGACTTCACGGGGCTATGTTAAGAGAGCCCAAGGTCAGTGTCCGCCTGGTCAAGGAAAGAGGACAAAAAAAAAATGCAATCGGGAACTTCATACCTACAGGAAGTAATTCAAGAGTAGCTAGGTGTTTCCACTGCAATGAGTCATGCCACTTTAAAAGACAATGCCCAAAGCTTGGCCAAATTCCTCGCCAAGGACAATATAGAGGTTAGAACCAAGCTTCAATAGCAAAAGGAACAGCATTTGCTATAATTCTTAAAGAGCTTGAAGAAGAGGGAAACCCAACTCTGGAAGTCGATATCGAGAGGGCATCAGTTCATGCCACCCTCCATAAGAAAGGTCCAAATCCCCACTTTTTGGTGATTCAAGTACTAGCAGAATATCAAGGTAAGTCCTTTAAAAATTTTATTGACTATGGAAGCACACACTCGTTCATGTCACCAAAGTGTGGCAAGAAATTGTTGGAAGAGAGGGAGAGAGACAGAGTTGAGCAGAAGATGAGCCTTAGCTCATTGTTGTTCTTCTTCCATTTTCTTCCATCATACTCACTGAAAGAGACTTACACACATAGGTATGACTAACCAAGACTAACTATGGTTAAGTCACTAACTACACCGACTTATTGAATGTCACACATGTGTACAACTGTATCCAAGTCACACACATAAAGATAGACTGACTGAAGAATAACGGGAGATTGATATTCTAACACTCCCCCTCAAGCTCAAACCATTTGATAAACTCCAAGTAGCTGTCTAAAGTATATGAAATTTTCTTTACTAAGAGACTTGATAAATATACCTGCTACCTGGTCTTCAGTCTTCACATGAATCAAGTCAATCTATCCTATAAGAACCATTTCTCTGATGAAATGGTAGTGAACCTCAATATGTTTGGACCTAGCATGGTAGACATGATTGCTAGCCAACATAACACTGTTGAGGTTATCACAATGCAATCTCACTCTGCTTTCTAGGTGTATTCCCAAGTCTTTTAGTAGTTTCATCAACCAAACTGCTTTGCAAGCCGCTAAGGCAGCTCCTTTGTACTCAGCTTCTATACTAGACAATGCAACAATAGGTTGTTTCTTACTTTGCCAACTAATCATACTACTGCCCAATCCAAATTCATATCCACTGGTTGACCTCCTGTCATAGGCACAACTAGCCCAATTAGCATTAGTTAACCCTGTCAAGTAAAGGGATTTTCCATATGCATAAAACAACACATAATCTGTAGTACCCTTCACATATCTCTTGATCCTCTTGACTGCATCTAAATGTGGTTTGCGAGGCTTTTGCATAAACTTACTAACCAGCCCCACTGCATAACATAAGTCTAGACAATGGGTAATAGTCAAGTATATCAAACTGCCTACCATCTGTCGATACATGGTCACATTCTCTGTCATTCCCAACATCAATTTGTAGCTTGATATTCTGATCAAGAGGTGTCTCCATAGGCTTGCATTTAGCCATACCATACTTCTATAACATGTCATGAGCATGCTGCTTTGGTAGCAGCCATATACCTTGAGGCGTAGACACTCCTCAATCCCAAGAAAATACTTCAGCTCACCAAGGTCTTTGACTCTGAATTCAACCTGTAAACATGATTTAATTTTAGCAATGACCTCTTTATAATCTCCAGTGATGATAATATCATCTACATAAACCACTAGAAATACATATCCATGATCTGTCTTCTTCGTGAGTAGACTGTGATCTACATCACCCAATCTAAATCCATGTTGCTGTAAATAATTGTTGACCCAAGCATTCCATGCTCTAGGTGCCAGTTTTAGCCCATATAAAGCCTTTTTCAACTTCCATACATGTGTAGGAAAGTTCGGGTGAACATAGCCTTCAGGGTGCTCCATATATACTTCCTCAACCAAATCACCATTCAAGAAAGCATTCTTGACGTCCATTTGCCATAATTTCCAGCCTTTGCATGCTGCCAAAGCAATGACAGTTCTGACTATTGCCATTTTAGTCACCGGATTGAAAGTCTCCTCATAGTCAAGGCCATACTGCTGCGCATACCCTTTTGCAACCAGCCTAGCCTTATAGCATTCTAATGAACCATCTGACTTGAAATTAACCTCATACACACATTTGCAGCCAATGGGGACTTTTTCTTCAGGCAACTCAATCGATTCCCATGTCTCATTTTCAGCCAGGGCTGTATACTCCTCATCCATGGCAGCACACCAGTTATCATCTATAACTGCATCATCAAACTTTGTAGGTTCTTTGTAACCTTTCACACTAGCCATATATACATAATGGCGGTGTCACAACGCGTAGGGTTGAAGGTCACCACAGGGGTTTGACAAGAGAAGAATGTATGGGGGTTCAAGAGCTTAGACTTTGGAGATGGTAGAGATAAGAGAAGGGTTGAAGGTTTCAAGCCAAGTTCTTGAAGATAAGAGACAATAGGGTGTAGGTAGATTCAAGGAGAGAAGTAGACGGAAGAGAAGGGGTTCGAAGAGATTGAAGATGTAGAAGAATACTCTAAATTTTTTTTAGAAAATATAGAAGAATACTAACAGAGATGAAGCTTGTCAGTTTCTTTCAGCATTATGAGAAAATATAACTCTAATAAAAAAAAACGTGTACAAAATAATACGTTCCTCTATGCTGCTCAAATTGCCAATCTAATGCTTCCAATGGCTCTGAAAGGGGGGTTAAATACCAGGACACTTGGCCAGAATCCTGCTAGATCACTCGTTCTTCATCTCTCACTTTCAGAGTGTTGTTCACTGCCTGAAAACAACGATCGCGCGTCGCACGATTTCACTAATCTTATTTTTACATAAAATCCTTTCAAATTGGCTGAAAGCTATATGCTTTCTTTTACATGTCCTCCTAATCTAGAAGTTATCTATAGTTTTATGGATTTTTACAAGAGATAATATCTAGAATATAAAAAATTGACTAAAAACTTGTCCAAAAAAATCTAATATTTTGAACCATGGACACTAATACTAATGCCTAAAGTGGCATTGGCTCTCTAAATCTAAAAGGAAGCCACACTCTAGATTTTTTTACACGGTGTGTACGTAGCGGCATGACATTCACCCCCTCCTAACCTGCACATACTCTGGCATGAGCCAAAGTCTTACGGATTTGCAGTGTCAGAAGAAGTATCTTCTGCCATGTCAATGTCTTCATCTTTTGCCTCTTCTTCTTTCTTTATGTCTTCATGCTCTTGAATTATATTCAAGTCTTCTAGCTCATATGTTGAACTTTCTCTTTGTTTGAAGAGCTTGATTCTTTTTCCAGCTATGGGTATCTTCATGCTTGTTCCATCCAATTCAGCCAATGAATATGTGGCATTGTCATGAACGACCTTTACCACATATGGGCCAAACCAACGCTTTACCATCTTCCTAGAAGCACTGTATTGATTGTCTAGGCTGCTGTCATAGATAAGCGCCCAATCATTTTCTTGAATTGCTCTTGGCCAAAGTCGATGTCGCTTGTCAAATCTTCTTTTGTTCTTTAGTCTTGCTGTCTTTAGCTTCTCAATAGCTGCTTGAACATATTCAGGCCTTCTTTCTAGCTGCCATATGCGCAAAGTCAGCAACTCTTCTCTACTGATGCCTTCCTCCCAAGGTAGAAGACTCCATGTGAGAATGGATTCTTCAATTGGCATAATTGGTTGTTGTCCATGCATAAGTTTAGCTGGCATATAGCTAGTCTGAACTGTGAGTAGTCCGATCAGGCCATAATGCAAAAGGTAGCATTTTAGGCCATTCTTTGATCTTTCCTCTACAAGACTTTGCCAGAGCTTTGAGAATAGGTTGATGACCTCTCTCACTCTTTTCATTGCCTTCAGGGTTGTAGGATGAAGTTAAAGCCAACTTAATACCGAATTGAGCAAATAAGTTGCGTGCCTCATCAGCATCCAACTCTCCTCTATCTGTAGTTACTTTACTCACACGACCATATCTACAAAACACTTCTTCAAGAAAAAAACGACAAACAGCTTGAGTGGATTTGGTTGTTAAGGCTTTTCCTTCAACTTGATTGGTTAGTTCATCTCTTGCAAGCACTAAATATCGCATATTCCATATTCCTGTAGGCATGGTTACAAGATCAATAACCCATCTATAATGTATAGACAAAGGATAAGTTGGTTGTAACTCATCTCGATGCTTGAACATAGAATACATTTGACACACATAACAGGTTTCAACAAACTATGCTATGTCTCGATACATTTTTTGCCACCAATATTTTTCTTTGACTTTACTAAAGGTTCCCCATATGCCTCTATGGCCAGCCCACAGGCTTTCATGAAATTCCTTCATTACCTGTTGTTGCAAACTTTTGTTACCTAAAACTCGCACATGCGCTCATTTCTTCTTCTTTGCGTGCTTCCATAGATGTCCTTCTTTAAGAAAAAAGCGATAAGCTTTCCTCTTGATATGTTTGAACTCCTCATCAGTCCACCTCATCAGTCCAAGTCTCCTTCTTCTTCATTGTGCTCAAATATTGGCCAATCTTCTTCATAATCTTCTTCAAGGAAATGAACTAGAACTTGAGAAATGCAATGAGCATATATGCTGGCTTTTAGTTGACCATCCTGTTGTTTTCAGCTTTGGACCAGTATATACAGTAACTGAAAAGGTATTTTCAGCAGCCATGGAATGAAATTTAGCAAGTATAGATTCTTCAGCTTCATCTTCTTCCATCAGCTCTTCTTCATTGTCATATCTTGCATGTGATAGCATGTCAGCAAAACTAGATTTGCCTTTCCTACAATATGCTTTAATTTGGGGTTGAGTGACTTAATATATGCAATCCATCTTAGCATAGCAATGTCAGGTGTAGAGCAATTGGGAATCATACCCAAGAGTGGAAGACAATCAGTTTCTACCACTATGGAAGCACCTATAAAGTATTCACGATCACACTTTAATGCTGTTACAACTCCCCACAATTCCCTTTTTACTTGTGCATATCTTCTTTGACGTTCATTGAGAACTTTTGCTCCAAAACGAATGGCATACCTGTTATCTTCAAGATCCTCTTGGCCAACAGCCCATCCTATCCCAATGGGACTTGTATCCACAGTATGGATGATGGGTTGACCATTTGAATAGTCAGTCCTTTTGAGAGTGGGGGCTGAAACTAATAGCTTCTTTAATTTACGTATAGTGAGAGTATGCTCTTTATTCCAAGAGAATCTTTGGCCTTTTCTTAATAATTGATAAAGATTTTCGACTACATGAGAAAAATGTGGTATCCATATGAGATAGAATACACATGCGCCAAGAAATCTTCTCACCTCTGAAACATTTGTGCATTTTTCTTGCATTTTGCTGATGGCATCTATCTTGATTGGAGAAGGTTTGCGTCCATAGGGGCCACATAGATGACGGACCACTAGGACTTCTTCTACTCCAAAAATTGACATAGCTCCAGAAAGGGTAATATGTATCTCTTCTAGCCTTGTCAAAATCCTGTCACAATCATGAATATGGTTAACTACAAATGTCCTACAACTATCTTTGTCAAGCTCCTCATTCTTTTCATTGACTTCACATCCCTTTTGATAGGTACATCATCAAGAAATGGAAGAGTAAGTTGTGGAATAAAGTCCCTTAAGACCTTGTGCATGGCATTCATCATATGGGCTACGGAGTTTGTTGCACCTTGTGGTAGAATGCACATGTGGACCAATCCAAGAGGTGCCTTCATTGTGGTAATGTCTCGGCTTTCTAATGAAAGCTGAAATTGGTCATATCCTAAATATAGGTTGCCCATAGAATAAATTGCTCTACCTGCAAAAGCTTTAGCAAACTCATCAACAATTGGACCTGAACCAACATTTCGGATTGTGACATGATTAATATGCTGTAGATCTTGAATGAATCATAAAGATCCATTTTTCTTAGGCACAGTAAACCATCGGCTTGAGTAAGGTGCTGAAGAAGGTTCTTAAATCTTCATTCTGATCTTCTCATTTAGAAGTTTCAATAATTTGGGCAAATGCTCCCTTGGAATGGGAATGGGCTTGAGGTTCCAAGGCACATGTGGGACCGTAAAAATGACCATAGGAGTCACAATATTTGGATCCACACAGCCTATTTCACTTGGTTGAAATGCAAAAGCTTTTCCATGTTTCATTAGCATTTACATAAAAGAGTGTCTTTCAACCAGCGAAAGGAAAGAATTTTCACCTATTTTGAGGTCTTTTATACTTTCAGATGTGAACTTGTGACCAATGTTGGAAGGATCATGAAGACTTGGTTGATTTGCTGCCCTATTAGCGAGCCCTTCACTTTTAGGAGGCAGTGGGACTGCCACAGGTTTGACCTTCTTATCCACTATCTTGTATTTTGTCTCCACTTGTGCTTCAACCTTGTTGAGTAAACCATTGTCTTCCTGTTCAACAAATTCTTGAATTATTTGATAAAAATCCAATGTACATACTTCTATGGACTGATTTTTTGCCTGATTTTCTTTATGAGCATCTGCATATATTTCAGCCAATGCGTCAGTAATAATCAGTACAAAAAAACCCCGAAATATCTTCATTTTCAGCCATCATGTCATAAGTTTTCAGCTCCCTTTTTACATGACATAAATATTTTCTTTCACCCTTAGTCATGGCCGGAAGAGACTTATAACAACCCATACTATTGGCTGTATATACATATAAATTTGCTAGAGACACAGTTTCTGTTGCATGAGGAGGTTCAATCTTTTTACATGACGCACTACCATAGCCTCCCTTTATAGTAGTGCAGCCCAAAAACCCTTGAATTCTCGGGCATTAGGAGGCATAGGATAATCACATAGTTGATCTCTATTTCAATGATGGTTAACACACACAGTAAGAAATTGTACAACTTGTTCATTATTCTTGCTTCGGATTTGAGCATAGGAAGAACCATCATCAAGAGCTTTTGTTTCCAAGCGGGCTTCAGAAATGTAAGGTTGCCCAAGAATGATAGGGTAACTACAAGAGTCTTGAACAAAAAAGTGAAAATTGTCTTTTATGTCTCCAATAGTTACCTTCACATTAGGACATGCAGCATATAACTCTCCAGAAGAGTTATTTGCAGCTCTCATTCACCAACCTGGATCAACATCTATGGGCCATCCACCACTTTCATAGAGACTCCTTGCCATGATGTTTATCTCCAAGCCATGGTCTAAGAGTGCAATACATGGTGTTTCTCTTTCTCCAATTTTGAAGATTGTCTCCGTTGTTGCTCTTGCCCAATGCGTACGAGAGTAGTGACTACTTGGAATGAACCGAGCCTCTTCTTCCTCATGCATCTGATGTAGACAGCCTTCTTTTTGAGAGGTGGGCTGCCCAACTGGTTTGGACCAGCCGACCATTACATTTTCAGCTTTCACTTCTTTAATTTTTGCATTCATGTTTTCTTTGTCTTCAGCTTCAATTGCTACAATTAATTCTTTAACTACTTCAAGTTGAATTCCTTGTGAAGTCAGCTTCTCTTCATCCTACACAAAAACTCGAAGAACTTGCAAAAAAGCATGCACTGTTTCTTCATCACTAACATATTGTCTTTTCCTTTTGATTACACTAAGAATTACATCATGAAATTCACGTTTGGCAATTCCAAGAATTTGCCTAAGGTGAATTTAATTTGGCTTCCTAGAATTCGTTCTTCTAGGACTCATTTGAGATCGGTTGTAGATTCTATGTCAGACTGCAATTTGTAGCCTGGCTGCTTGCCTTTCTTCTTTTCTTCGGCCTTCTTTGTTTGTGGCGCATCTTCCATCTCTTGATCTGGGGTTATATTTTTAGCAAGCTTTGGTTGTTCAGGTGTTCTTCTAGTTACCCATTTTGGAGGGCCAGAAGAGGAAGGCTCTGGTTAATCTTCTCTTCTTCTCTTTTCTTCAGTCAAGACTTCTTTATGATTGACGTTAGCCAAATGTGCAAAGGCAGAAAAATAATCTACTGGTTCTTTCCAACTAGTTATTCCTCGAATATACTGACAGGTGTTAGCCAAATCTTCTTTGGCTACTTTACCACGTTCCATTTGATCTAGTGCCTACATCCATACTTTAGATTGCACATTAGCTTTACATGCATTCAAACTTGTTTTAATCGGCTCAATTTGCAGCCCATAGGTAGCTGCATCAATTGTTGCATAGGCATTCTTTACAGCTAAATCTTCTAATCTTTTCTTCATTCCTTCTTTGCCAAATTTTGACTTCAATGGAAGACTAGTTTCAGTCGCATGAATTTTTTCGTCTTTCCAAAAGAAGAGCTTCTGTGTTTCAGCCTCATGGAAAGCAGAACACTCCCTCTTGTCATGTTGTTGGCTATCACACCAAATACAACGCCTCTTAAAGCCTTCTCTGATGGGTCTTTGAGTTGATGCTCGTCCTCGCTCTTCGACTTTGACATCTAGCTTCTCTACTTTGGAACTAATTTTTGTAAGATTCAGATGAAGGTCATGCATGCTTTTAATGAGTTCATCCATTACATCATTTTTAGAAGGAACAAAAGAAGAAAGAGTTGGTTGATTAGTTAAAGGAATAGGGGATTTTGAAGGTAGAACAAGCTCCATCAATGGAGTTGTTGAAGTTGAAGTAGAGCCCAATATTAGTCGCATCCGCTCTCTTCGAGCGATCATGTTAACTGCATGAGTAACATCTGTCCATGCAGTCTTGACTCCTGATTTGGAGGTAGCATCTTCTAGGCAATCAGCAAGCTTCTCTTGCAGAATAGGATCTATAGCCTTAAGGAATCATTCAATCTTCTGACCTTCCATACTTTGTTGGTCTTTAGCATCAAGTTGTCCAAATTTACTTTCAAACTCATGGTATAAAGCTGTTGCAGCTAAACCTTTGTTGGGTTTTTCAACCCATTCAGTGAAACTTTTCTTCAACCATTAGGCTAGAGTCTTCTAAGAAGAATTCTTCGCGTAGGGCTTTTTTGAATGCAGCCCAATCCACATCTTGTTGAAAAAGACCATGGATTCTTTCTTGAAGACCATGCTTGGCTAGTCTGGCAAAATAACGGCTCCATGCATGTTGTGGTACACCAAAGAAGAGCATTTTTTCAACATATAAGCGAATAAAAACAGAGACATTTTGACCATTAAATTGTTTTAATTCACGCCCAACTTCCTCTAGGGCCTTGATAGCTGTGGAATCAATCTTCTCTTTGTCTTGTCTTTGTTGTTGTTGTTGTAACATTTGGATTTGTTGTTGTTGAGTCTGCTACAGTATGCGCACCAATTCTTGTAGAGTATCTCCTGAAGAATCCCCCATCTTGGAGTTCTCTTACACCAACCTTCACGTCGGGTTCATCAACGTTGCAGCGTGTAGGGTTGAAGGTCACCACAGGGGTTTGGCAAGAGAAGAATGTATGGGGGTTCAAGAGCTTAGACTTCGTAGATGGTAGAGATAAGAGAAGGGTTGAAGGTTTCAAGCCAAGTTCTTGAAGATAAGAGACAATAGGGTGTAGGTAGATTCAAGGAGAGAGGAGTGGAAGGAAGAGAAGGGGTTCGAAGAGATTGAAGATGTCAAAGAATACTCTAAAAAAGAATTAGAAAATATAGAAGAATACTAACCGAGATGAAGCCTATCAATTTCTTTCAGCATTATGAGAAAATATAACTCTAATAGACAAAAACGTGTACAAAATAATACCTTCCTCTATGCTGCTCAGATCGCCAATCTGATGCTTCCAATGGCTCCAAAAGGACGGTTAAATACCACGACACCTGGTCAGAATCCTACCAGATCACTCCTTCTTCATCTCCCACTTTCAGAGTGCTGTTCATTGCTTGAAAACAGCGATAGCGCGTCGCGCGATTTCGCTAATTTCTTTTTTTACATAAAGTCCTCTCAAATTGGCTAAAAGCTACATGCTTTCTTTTACATGTCCTCCTAATCTAGAAGTTATCTATAGTTTTATGGATTTTTACAAGAGAATATCTAGAATATCAAAAATTGACTAAAAACTTGTCAAAAAAAAATCTAATATTTTGAACCATGGACACTAATACTAATGCCTAAAATGGCATTGGTTCTCTAAATCTAAAAGGAAGCCACACTCTAGATTTTTTTACATGGTGTGCGTGTAGCGGCATGATAGCGGGCTGAATAACCAGTATATGTAAACTTGTCAACTAGTTTTCTGACTCTCTCAGATCTCTGTAACTATGGCTCCCTTTGAGCTTGCCTCTCATGAGGCAATACATAATGACTCTGCCTTGCTCCAGGTGTCATAATAGACGGAATGCCCAACTCACTATCCAAACTGTCACTATTGGATGACTCATATCCTATTGTAAGTGGACATGTCACATCCTCAAGCATATTTTCTTTTCCCTTACCCAATCTCCCCCTCACTAACATATCCGTGTCAGTAGACGTAGGAGTACGACTCCGCAAGCTTCTTGACCAAGGACTTACTGTAGCTGACCCATCACCTATAGGACCACTCATAGATGTACTCATTGTAGGTGTATTTTCAAAATTACTAGTGTTGGTTGATCCATTAGTAGACACTGCAACAAGATTACCATACCACGATGCCAGCTCATAAAAAATAACATCTCTACTAATCAATGTCTCATGTGTAGACGGTACATAACACTTGTAAGCTTTCTGGTCTTGTGCATAACCGATGAACACACTCTTGACAGCTTTAGGATCGAATTTCTTCCTCTTTTCATCAAGAATATGCACATATGCAATGCTGCCAAATACCTTCAAGTGTGAAATGTCAAGCTTATGACCATACAACCTCTCATATGGAGTTACATCATGAATCCTTGCTATAGGGGTTCTATTCAGCACATAGACAACAATCATTACTGCTTCAGCCCAATAACCATTTGGCAAACTCTTCTTATTTAGCATAGCTCTTGCTGATTCCATCAGTACCCTATTTTTCCTCTCAACTACACTATTTTGCTGCAGTGTATAGTTGCAAGTTAATTATCTTGTGATCCCATATTTAGCAAGGTACCTATCAAAGTAATTAGAGACATATTCTCCACCTCCATTTGATCTAAGACATGAAATTTTACAGCTCAACTCATCAGCATGCTTCTTGAAGTCCTTGAATGCATCAAACACGTCATCCTTATATTTGAGTATGTAAAGCCAAGTGTACCTACTGAAATCATCAATGAAGGATACATAGTAACAAGCACCATTAAACGAAGCATTATGAGACGTCCCCCATACATCTGAATCTACCAACTGCAAGGGTTGTGAGCTATTCCATACATATCTCATAAATGGAAACCGTGCTTGCTTTCCAAACTGACATGCATCACACACATGTCCAAAGTCATGATACTTGAACTTAGGTAGTCCAAGCATAATCTCCTTCTGTTGCATAGATTTGAACTTTTGTACATTCACATGGCCAATCTGCTTATGCCATATCTCAACATCCCGTATAGCATCATCATGATGTGCAAACATGGCTTCTTTCAATTCCGGAATTGATGCATCAAGAGGAAACATTGTGCCATCTCTTCAGCCTCTAGCAATCAATTTGCAGCCATTACCATATTCTTCAACAAAGCATCCATTTCTATTAAATCTCACCTGTAAATTTTGTTCTGCCATCTATCCAACTGACAAAAGATTCTTGGTTATTGTCGGTACATGTAGTACATCATGTAGGCTCTTTTTCTTGCCATCAGGCATCATCAACAAAGGTATAACTCCATTATGCTGAATAGTATGGTGGGTGTCATCCCCAGTACAAACATGTCCATGCGAACTTGCAACCATCTCATCAAACCATTCTCCATGGGGTGTCATATGATTTGAAGCCCCTAAATCAATGTACCATCTCTCATATTTGTTCTGCCTAGATGCATTCTTAGACACATGTTGCATGGCAAACAACTTGTCACCTTGATCATTAGGAACTCCTCTAGATGAAGCATAATTTCCATGCTGCCTACCCTTGGTTTTCATGTTATCCTACTTCTTATGAATATCTTTGGCTATATGCCCATGTCTATCACAATAATGATAGTCCTTATCCCTGTTGGACTGATCATTTGACTGTCAATATCCTCCTCTGCTTGTAGGGAATCTCCACTTGCCTCGAAAATCATCAGATCCATGTTGGCCTTCTATATTTGTGTCATGCCAAGCATTTTGATGTTGCTGTCCATAAGGGTTTTGAGTGTCTCCTTGACCTCGAAAAGAGCCACGACTTCTGCGGCCTCTGCCACGCTGTTGGCTAGAGTAAATAACAATGTCTTCGTTTTGAGACATACTAGAACCTGTATTCAGTCTGTATTCAGCCCAAGCTTAACTTCCTCATGTAGCAGCAAAGCAATCAGCTCATCCCAATCAAGGGATTCAACTCTCATAGAAATAGACGTATCAAATGCTTTATACTCTTTGCCAAGTCCATTCAATGTCACTGCAATCATATCATCCTCAGACACTGAAGATCCAATGGTGGCAAGCTGATCCGCTATGTTCTCGATCATTGTACTGCATGCCTAAATTCTTCTGCAATTCCTAGACATGTTATTGAGTTGTTGCTTCAACTGAATCTTTTTTGCATGTGTTATATTTCCATAATTATTCATGAGTATGTTCCATGCATCCTTTGGGGAACTGCATCCAGTAATTTGTATAACCATAGTATTTGATATGCATACGGAAAAACCAATGTAACACCTTGCATGCTCTCTCAGTTCATAGCTTATGAGCCCTTTTCTAATCATTTGTTGGATTCCTTTCAGGCATTTCAGATTCAGCCTCATCTCCTGTATATAGGTCCCAATAATCTCTACCAACCAAAAACTCCTTCATACGGAACTTCCATAAAGCAAAATTTTTGTTGTCCAGCTTTTCTCCCACAATTTGAGTGATATTGTCAGTGCCTTGAGCATTTGCCATAGCTGCAACTTAAGTATTCAGTGATGTCAAGGCATTTTTTTCATCTCCATATTTCAATCTTCAGTTGCATCCAATGTTAGGTCTTACAAATGACAAGAGCTCCAAAATGACATGTAATGCTTCAATAAGAGACAATGCTTGTTGCCTACATTCAGTGACAATTTCTAGCCATTAAAAAATTCCAGATCTGAATATTTTTCAACATAAAATCCCAGCTCTGATGCATGACATCAAGTCTATATGACTTCCTAGCATATACCTATGCTTCAGTGGTACTCCTGAACAAGTTTGAGAGCTCCAAGCTCATGTCAGAGGTGCATACATGCTTTAGGTTGTCTATATATTGCAGACCACTATTATTTCAGATATGTAATCAATTCTTCAAGCTCCCAGATGAGCTCTCAGTCAAGCTCTCAATCAAGCAATGATGCTATCACTTGCTATTTATTGCAATAAACAGCTAGTCTACACTGGTCCGTGCTGAATATCTCAAAATCTGTGAGGAATTTGAAAAAACTTTATTCTACAAAGTTGCAGACCACGTCGAAATGATTAGAAGTAATAGCTTATTTCTCTAAAAATCAATTTTGTAGCAAGATATAGCGTCTGCAAAAAAAAAAAAAAAAGGGCTGCAAACAAGCACAATCTCCTTTGATGACGTTTTCTTCAGATTTGATGTCTTGATGTCAAATGGCCGCTGCCAAGCCTTCAAGCTTTAGGTGTTCAGGCCTGATACCATGTTGGAAGAGAGGGAGAGAGATAGAGTGGAGTAGAAGATGAACCTCAGCTTATTGTTGTTCTTCTACCATTTTCTTCCATCATACTCACTGAAAGAGACTTACACACATAGGTATGACTAACCGAGACTAACTGTGGTTAAGTCACTGACTACACCGACTTATTGAATGCCACATACATGTACAACTGTATCCAGCTAATGTCGGTCACACACATAAAGATAGATTGACTGAAGAGTAACAAGAGCTCGATATTCTAACAGAAATTAGGTATAGACACAATACCTACATCTAGGTTTCTTGTGGAACTTGCTAATGGAAAAGAAATCATGTTTACTCAGCAAACTTGCAAAGTGACATTTACCGTGCGAAGCAATCTCTCTAAAATGGGATTTAGAATCTTGAATTTAGGGGCCTAAGAATGTCTATTGGTAAGTACTTTGGCTAATCCCCAATGATGCACATATTCAGTGCAGAAAAGGCCAGGCGACTTTTCAAAATCTAAAGGGGGAAAAAATGATGACCCAAGGTGAGGCAAGAAAACCCAAGGTTCAACTAGCCAAATTATCTCACATAATAAAAGAGTTAAGAAAAGGATTACCTATGTATCTCATAAAGTTAAATAAGATTGAACAGAATAAACAAGATGAGGGAGAGCCATATGGGCTGAAGGAATATGATGACATCTTCCCAGAAGAGTTGACTGAATTACCGCCTTGAAGAGAAGTCGATCATGAGATCATACTTGAACCAAGAGCCACTCCAATCACTAAGAGTCCGTAGAAAATGTCTATCCCTGAAGAAATTGAGCTAAAAGAGAAACTTAAGCAGTTACTGGATCAAGGATACATCATACCTAGTAATTTGCCATGGGGAGCCCCAATACTGTTTCAAAAGAAAAAGGACAGAACTCTTCGCCTTTGCATTGATTACCGATGTCTAAACCAAGTAACAATCAAGAATAAGTATCCAATCCCAAGAATAGAGAAGCTACTTGATAGGCTGCAAGGGGTGAGAATCTTTCCTAAGACTGATCTCCAATCTGATTATTACCAAATAAGGATCAATGAAGAAGATATCCCCAAAACTGCCTTCAATACTAGATATGATCATTTTGAATTTCTTGTAATGTCTTTTGATCTAACTAATGCCCTTGCTACATTTAACAGATTAATGCATGACATTTTTTGACCTTATCTTGATGAGTTTGTCCTAGTCTTCTTTGATGACATCCTAACATACTCCAAGAGAGATGAAGACCATGAGTTGCAATTGCGCATTGTGCTGGACACAATGAGGATGCAAAAGCTCTATGCAAGGAAAAAGAAGTGTGACTTTTTCAAAAGACAGATGGAATATCTTCGATTCAAAGTATCTGCTGAAGGAATCTTTGTAGACCTAGCCAAAGTTAGAGATGTTCAAGAGTAGCAACCTCCAACGACAGTTAAGGAAGTGAGAAGTATCTTAATGAAGTGAGAAGTATCTTAAGGAAGTGAGAAGTATCTTAACTGCCATTGTATGGATGCCCATTGAGCAAGCTAGTTTTGAGCAGCTCAAGAAAAGTTTGGTAACAACATCCATTTTAAAGCTACCTGACCTAAGTCGAGAGTTTGAGGTCGTAATAGACACAAGTTCTCTTGCATTAGGTTATGTGCTTATGCAACAAGGTCATCTGATATACTATTCCTCAAGGAAACTGAAAATCCATGAAAGAAATTACTCCACCCATGATCTCGAGCTGTTAGTTGTGATCCATGCTCTCAAATTATGGCGACACTATCTTCTTGGAAGCAAGTTTACTTTGTTCACTGACCACAAAAGTCTTAAATGGATCTTTACTCAACCAAACCTCAACATGCATTAACGTCGATGGATTGAAGTCTTGCAAGAATTTGATTTTGAAATCAAGTTTAGACTTGGGAAAGAGAATGTGATTGTTGATGCATTAAGTCGTAAAGCTTTTCTAAATGAACTTATCATGGAAGATCCATCTAAAAGAGAGACTTTAACTACCATGATATTGATGCCTAGCAATCCAATCATTGAGCTAGCCAAAGAAAAGGCAGGACAAGGATCCTAAGTATCAGCTAATGCTTAGAGAAATCCTAGTTAAAGATACTAATCCTAAGCTCTGAGTCAAATACCAAAATTTCATTGTGGACGATGGACTTGTCTATTTCAGAACAAATCTCTGCATTCCCCTCAGTCAAATGCTGAAAAAGAAGATATTATGGGAAGCCCATGACTCTCCATTCTCAGGACATCCTGGCTATGAAAAAACTCTTAATGCAGTTAGGAAAATTTACTACTCGGAAAGACTGAAGCATGATGTACTCATATATATTACTGAATGCCTAAGTTGCTAGTGGGTGAAAGTTGAGCGTGTCGAAATGCCAGGCAACTCCAACCACTTGACCTTCCACAAATGAAATGCGAGTTCATCAGTATAGATTTTGTAGTTGGCTTACCTTCTATTCAAGGAGGGTGTAATTCAATCATGGTGATTGTGGATATGCTGACGAAGGTCGCTCATCTTATCCCAGTCAAGACCAACTATAAGGCTTTAGATATTGCATTACTATTTGTGAAAGAAATCTTTAGGCTTCATGGATTGCCTAAATGGATCGTTAGGACCGCGACTCTCTGTTTACCTCACGTTTCTGGAGAAGCCTATTTGAAGCAATTGGAATCCACTTTGCTTTATCACAGCTTACCATCCCCAAACTGATGGTCAAATAGAGTGGGTTAATTAGGTTATTGAATATATACTAAGAGCTTACTGTTCCAGAGAACCGACAAGGTGGATACAATATATGCCCTTAGTAGAATTTTTCTACAATGTGTCATATCACTAGAGTATTCAAATGACTCCATTTCAAGCATTGTGTAGGCAAGATTGTTTGACGCCAATGAATTTCTTTGATCCAACTCTAAAGGTTGAGGCTTCTAAAAAAATGTTAGAAGACATGGATGATCAAGTCAAAACTATCAGAAAAGACATCCAAGATGCTAAAAACTGCAAGAAAGCTTATGCTGATCTAGGATGGCAAGAGCGTATCTTTCAAGAGCAAGACATGGTTTTCATCCATGTAAACCCAAAGAAGAGTTCTCTGTCATTGGGAAAGTTCAAAAAGTTGAGTCCAAGGTATTGTGGACCATACAAGGTTCTCAAATGCCTAGGAGCTAATGCCTACAAACTGCAACTTCCTGATCATGTGAAAGTCCACAATGTATTTCACATTAGTCTTCTGAAAGCTTACATGGCAAATCAAGATCATATTCTTGATGACCAACAATTTGTAATGCCTAGTTAAGGAGCCCTTAAACTCCAGCTTGATAAGATCCTAGATGTAAAAGAGAAACCTCTGAGAAATAGAACCATTAGAGAGTAACTTCTCTAGTGGAAAGACTATCCTGAGGAGAATGCCACCTGAATAGAAGAGACAACTCTAAAAAAATAGTTTCATTAGTTCTTTTCGAGATGATGATATCTCGATTCCTCTAAGGGGGAGAGGATGTCATATTCCCGCCATAATCCTTCATATCAAGAAACAAATTCGGGCTTGAAATGTTTTAAAAATTACTTGTCAAGTTATCACATAAGTGACCGCACGTAATTTTCTAAATATCAAGTCTTGCATTAAATCAACTCCGCAATCGGATACGAGAAGACACCTCAATGTTCCCAGCCAACAAGAAGCAAAGATGCCTCGTAAATGATATTACGATGGCTTGATCATAAATTTTTCCGCATTATATTTAATTTAGCATTTTCGATTCCATTTAATGCATCAAAGATTGCATTGATTTTGTAACCACAAGACAAATTGCAAAAGCCTTAATTGGTAGACAAAGAACATGCAAAAACGAGCATGATATTGAGTAAGCTAAGTATCTAAGAGTATGAAATGACTTTATAAACTAGATAAGTCATGAGGTAACTTGGCTAAAAACCACCAGATGAAGTCGTTTTGAAGAAATACGTTTTTAAAAAAATAGGCAAAAATTCATGACTTTTTTATGCATGGAGGGAGAGAAAGAATTTTAAAATCATCCCCATGCTGCAATCCAATAGGCAGGCAATCAAAATACATTTTTTATAAAGCTTACTTAGCTCTTGACAAGTAGCCAAAAGAATAAGTTGACTGCAATGCTCCCCCTAACGGCTATAAATACACCCCCTCTCATTTACAAAGAAAGCAAGAAGGACGACCTCCTGATGATGGAAAATTTTCTCCACTTCTCTTTTCCATTGTAGCTTGATCTTGGAATGAGGAAACTACCCCTCTTCTACCCCATTTCAATTCTTTCTACCCCCTTTTATGCCTTCCTCCCATATAGCTAGATAGCTAAGCACAATGTTGGAAAAATTTTTCTGGATGACCACCAACTCTCCTTGAACTATCACATCAATTTTACCTGACCATGGCTCCATGAGGTCGTAGAAATTCAAAAAGCCCATTTGAAGCAAGTGAAGCAAAGAACACGACTGATGGAGGAAATCACACGGTAGAAATTGGTGAAACCCCCATTACAGTAGACCTAAGAGAGGTAACATCTTGTTGGTTTGGAAAAAAATAATGTTTTATAAGCTTATCGCTATATTTGGCTTTAAACGATTACAAACACATTCTAAAGAAAATGCATATGAACTACCGCTTAGGAAAATAGCCTAAGGAATATAATAATTAACTATTCAATGAAAAGGCTCTTTCACTTGGAAAAGGATTATATGCATGTCATTAAGAAAATATCTTAATTATGATTTATTTCGTGATATTTATTATTATTTCATTAATAATGCATGTGATCATAATATCACGAAAAAAGATAGACGGTGTTAGGAAGGGAATATTTTGTAAATTTTCCCTAAAAGTGACTATCTCTATTTCATTTTTTAATGATAACTAGATGCATATAAGTTTTTTAAATAATTTACAAAAAATCATTTAGATAATATCATAAAATAATCAATACATTAAATCAACAGAAAATTTTATAGGAAAATATATACTAGAGGTGCATAAATTAGGTGCGTAGTAATATAATTCGATGTATGAAAGATGAAAGAAAAATTGCACTTATGATTTTTGCATTGCCTAGAATAAATTTTTTAGAAAAAACAATCAGCATCGCACTTAGGACATAACTAAATGAAAATTGATCTTTCTAGATAATGTTGAAAGTTTGACTAATGATTGAGCATCGTCGATTAAACCATGGAATATGAGTAGAATGAAATAAAAAATATTTTCTTGTTAAAAGTACACACAATGTTAATATTAATGATTATATTAGCGAGAGTGTCAATATCATGAGTTGATCAATATATGAGTCAATGAGAAAACCTTACCAAAAATATCGAGAATGTTTAAAGCAAAAAAAACTATGAAATACTCGACAACCTTGAAATTATCAGTATCAGGAAATTAAATAAATATCGAAAGTCTATAGGACTTGTTGGACATTGATAATAATTTGTCAATACAAATTCTAAAGTCTAAATAGACTTGGAAAAGCATTTTAAATCCTGCTAAGTACGAGTTAGGGCAGGACAATGCATGAATTGTGCCTGCCATAGGTATAAATGCCCATATTATCGGCCTTGACGGTGAGGGGTCGCTCAATGAGGTATCCGTTAGGTAGGAGGAGGTGGGAGTGCCAAGGGGCTCTGGCCCGTAAATCTCTTGATCACTCCTGACCCTCACGTGAATCAATATGGGTTCATGGAGTCCCCGGTATAATAGTGAAGGGATGGAATTCTTGGAGGGTTTCTTTTCTTCTACATAGATAGAAGGGATTTTCCGATGAACGGAGGTTTATCTTCTGCGTAGGCAGAAGGGGAAAAGCATTGTAAATAACTTTATGAGATATGTTTTTCCAAAAGACTGTTTTCTCTGTCTTTGTGTTGTGCCTTAAAATTATGCAAAAAGGAACCTCTGATAACGGGTCAATTAACAAAGCTGCTTTCATATGTCATAGCTTAATGTGATAGGTAATTAAAAAACTAAAGAAAACCATTTGTAGGAAGTGGGTGGGCGAGATCCCTGACGGATCCGTCCTATGGATGAGTGGTCCCAATAAGTTGGGAGCTTCTCTCAAGAGATTGAATGAAACGTTAAGAAATTAGGTAGAGCTTAGCATTGACTTACCTAGGTCATGTCTTAAAACCTTGATCAGTAATTATCTTAGGGGAAACGTGCGGCGGTTGTCAAGATTGTGGGAGAGAAGGAAGGAGTCTCACTTGTAGCTTTCTTGCTTGCACAATGGGGGAATACACACAAAGGTGGAGGCTGAAAACAGTTTTCCTCTTCTTAGTTGTGTAAGCCAAAAAGAACTCAAGTACAGAGAAATAGAAGAACCCTATATATGGGTCTCAAACCAAACTCAACTAACTAAGGTGGCATACTAACTGAGCCACGAACTAGAGTAGATAAGGATAGCTGTCATCTAGCTATTATTCATGGGCGGTGTACCAACCGCATTTGCAGCTACCAAGTTGGTGACATAAATGCACAATGGTCACCCTGGCATATCACGAGTGGAGCTCGATATCTCAACACTCCCCCTCGAGCTCAATCCCAATTCCTGCACACCAAGCAGGTCTCTGAACTTGCTCAACTTCTCTGCGCCCAATGCCTTCGTGAATATGTCAGCTACCTGATCCTCTGTGTTGACATAAACTAGATCAATAAGACCTAGTAAAACCCTCTCCTGCACATAGTGATAATGCACCTCAATGTGCTTTGTTCTAGCATGATAGATTGGGTTATTTGCCAAGTGTATACTACTCATGTTGTCACAATAAATAACAACTGGCCCATCTGTAGGCTGATGCATATCATAAAGTAGCTTATGCAACCAAGCTACCTCACATGCAGCCATTGCTGCACCTCTGTACTCAGCCTCTGTGCTCGACAAGGCAACTGTAGGCTGTTTCTTGCTGCTCCAAGTGACTATAGCACTCCCAAAAGAGAACACATATCCACTCGTAAATCGTCTATCAGAAATACTACCAGCCCAATCAGCATCAGTGTATCCATGCAACTGTATCTGAACCCCAGTCTCATAAAATAGTCCATACTGCAATGTGGACTTCACATACCTGAGTATGCGTCTAGCCGCATCCAAATGCGATTTCCTTGGAGCCTGCATAAACTGACTTACCAAGCCAACAACATAGCTCAAATCTAGCCTGGTAATAGTCATATAAATCAAACTTCCTACTATGCGCCTGTACATAGTAGGGTCTTCCAGAAGCTCACCTGCATCTGTGCTCAGCTTCACATTCTGCTCCAAAGGAACTAAAATAGTCTTACAGCCTATCATCCCATATTTAGACAGCATGTCCAATCCATACTACCTCTGCAAGAGCCATATCCCACTTGGTGATCTTACCACCTCAATGCCCAAGAAATAACGCAGCTCTCCCAAGTCCTTCATCTCAAACTTCTGCTTCAATAGCATTTTCACATGAAGGATATCTTCATCACTATCACCTTTGATAATTAAATCATCAACATAAATGACCAGCAACATAATATCTTTTTCTGTTTTTCTCACATAAAGTGAGAAATCTGCCTTGGAAATCTGAAAGCCAATAGTGACAAGATACTGTCCTATCTTGTTAGACCATGCTCTAGGTGCTTGTTTCAAGCCATACAAGGCTTTCTTCAACCTGCAAACAAACTCAGGATGAACAGTATGCACATAACTTGGTGGCTGCTCCATATAGACCTCTTTTTGCAAATCACCATGCAAGAAGGCATTCTTTACATCCATCTGATGTAAAGACCATCCCTTTGATGCAGCCATAGCAGTGACTGCTCTTACGGTTGCCATCCTTGCACCAACAGTGGGACCTCGATCCTGTTCATCACCAGCGCATTGTAACGCTAGCCCGAGAAGAGGGTATGGATCATTTTTGCTTGTAGTTTCACCGCTAGCTCCGGGATGTCAGCCAAGGTGATTCCATCCATAGTACGCACCGCTTCTTTCTTGACCCCTAGCATGGTGTAAACGTCTCGCTTTGACCTTCTCTCTTTCTTTGGCACAAGCCCCAGGGCCTTTTCTATGATTGTTGCATTGAGGGGCACTTCGATTCTCCTTTCTTGCTCCCCTGTCCTTATTGTGACGGTGCCACAGTTCCTGCTTTTGTTGAAATTCCTCAGGAAATCCGCGCACATACTGTAATCCACCGCCTACCCCACCTTTTCCACGTACTTGTGGAGATGGCATCTGTCCACTAAGTCTTTGATCGTGGGTTCCTCCATGATGGCTTCGTCTAGATTCAGTGTGTGCTTAAAAGTGAAGTGACTGAATCCGCGCGTCTTGACGGTGATGCCGAATTTGGTCATTTCCTCTTCTGAGAATGGTAGTTTGCCTCCTTTGTCCTGTTCTGCCATGGCGGTGACCTATCAACACACCATGCCAACATTTAATGCCTAACAATCGGCGCATTTCTAATTAGAACTAAGTTTGAGAGAAAAATAGATGGGCTTAAAGAGGGCACACTTGCTTAGAGGCTTGACCATTGCTATTGTTTTATTCTGGAATATTCTTCCATAGAAACTTTCTTAATTATAACAATCTGCTAGCTAGATAACATAACTTTTCATCTTTGCTCTGCTCTTGGTCACCATAACTTTTCATCTTTGCTCTGCTCTTGGTCACCTTGCTCCCCCCTCCGTTAGGAATCTTTCAAAGAATCCTTCCTAGGATTAGCACAGGAAGGGCAAGGTAAGCACTTGTTCACGTGGGTTGACTTACCTAGCCAATAGCCAATTATAGAAGTTTGGATTGTATTCAAGTTGGGCATGACAATCCAGAGTGGATGGTTGGATGGAGACTTGGGAAATGTAGGTCAAAACGTCGTGGAAGAGATCCCCGGTACTAAGGTGACTGGCAACATGTAATTCCTCTTGGGTGAGGAATTGGTCAATCTAGGGGTGGGCGAGCACATGGTCATCCAAATGCTGATCATGGGTGATGGCCAAGATCCTAAATGAGGTAGGTGCCACGTACGTGGGGTCATATTCGATAGTTTTGATTGCCCTGCGTTGCTTAGCATTGGTCATTATGCGACAACCTTTTTTCTCCCATTGGATCCTTAGCGTAAACCACTGCTGCAAGAATGTGGAAGGTGAGCTTGCCATCTGCGTGAGCTCTTGCAGCTCCTATTCAGGAGCAGAACACGGAGGCTTTCGATAAGAAGTGATAAGCCTTCTGAGTGCAGCCTGAGCCTTCGAGATTTCATCGTTTGCTATCAGTTCGGCAGCAATTTTGGGAACTTTAGTGGTCATAAGTTCATATTCCTCCCAAGTTCATGGGCCTTTCCCTATTAATAAGTTCTCCATGCGGAACTTCCATATGGCATAATTGTTACTATCAAGCTTTTCCCCCACTATCTGGGTTATGTTGTCTGTCCTTTCTGCATTTGCCATGTTCTAGACTTTGTCTGACTACATGCAAACCAACAAGTATGGCTGACCAAGTTCAATCCTCAACTGTTTATGACAGTTTTCTACAATTAATTGCAGTAAAAAACAGGGTATTTCAGCCCAATGACAGCTCAAAATAGTCCACAACCAGTGGTCTAACTCACAAGTATAACAGTCAAGGCATATGCTTTGGAGTTGCTTCACACATTAAATAAGTCAGTTCTACTTCTCGTGTGAATGCTCTTTATGACCTTAGGTTGTATATGCACTAAAGTGTGTGTTGAATAAAATAATGAGAAGAAAGAGAGAGGAAGCATGTTGCTTCACTCTGTCTGTTGCTCTCTATCTGCATACATGCAAGCTAACAGAACTCCTGCAACCTCACTACCAGGATAAATACATACAGTCTGAAAACTGTAAACTGTTAGTGACCAGCAGCTTATTCAAAGCCAAAACTGAGTCATATACATGTCATACATGTCCCAAACCTTCATAGACAGCTGCTAGTACATGTAGCAGTCCAAGCATAACCATACGGGCACAAAACAGTGCATAATCAGCAAGTATAGGTGTCAAACTTCCTGCTCATAGATTGAATTCAGCAATAACTATCAAACCAGACTGAGAAATAACGCAATGCTAGAGCATAGAGTCAATCATGTTGAGCTTTTGAAGTGACAAGGGAGGAGCGCCTAGAGTCAAGGAATATTTTCCCAGAAGGAAGCACAAGTTGAAATGGCCTGGGAAGAGAGATTCACATCCTCCACTGAAGGTGGTAGCTATGGAGGTAGGTGAGAGATTCATGGGAAAGTGGAGAGAGCCAACATTTCAAACTGAAGTGACCCAATCAGTGGCCTACCTTGAAACCCACTTTGATACCATGTTAAAATACTGAGGATGCATGTTAAGGAGGATCACTGATGAGCAAATAGACAATCATAATGAGGCATAAGCATTGACAAACAAGAACAACTGATATTCCAAGCATAATGCAAGTACAATTAATGAGAATGACTAATGGAATGAGTGTGGGATTGAGTGCCTTTTATAGGCTTACAATAGGTTGTATTGGTAGGTGAGGAAAGGTGGAAAGTGACTGTGGTATTCACCAACTGTGGTTTTGATAAACCATGCATACATGACCTAGTCTAAGGCTTTATTTGCAATGTGTTGCTTTGCCTTGTTTGTTCCTTACAAAGAGGCTATGGTGGATGCGATTGCACATTTCTCAAGTTTGAACCTAGCCCTCGAGCACTGCATGCAAAGTGAGAGTGAGAGGGACTGGAACTAGTAGGGGACTTGCTATGATGGAGGAGCTAGAGGGGCCAAAGGAAACGGGTTAATCTCATTGTAGGGCTAGCTTCTCTTGCACATGACAGGTAGAGTGGTTATACTTATGGCCATGGAGGTAGATAGTGGTGCTTTTGTCAAGTTGCTCTAGGATGGACATGGTTTTCAAGTGAACTAGGAGAGAGTCCCATGGGAGGGTGAAAAAGTGAGTAAACTTCACGTCATCATGTGTTATTGATGGCCTTAGCAGTAGGTGGGTATACCTCCTTGGTGGTGAGCTAGAAGTCTACCAAATGAAATTAGCAATGAGAGTTGGATTTTAGGAGCCGATTTTGAGCTGTGCTCAAAGGATTTGAGGAAATTGTTGGAGCAAGAAGTGTTCAAAAAGAAGCGTGAAATACCAAATTTTTATGAAAAATTAAACAATGACAAATGGCCAAGTTGTAGTTTTTCTAGATGCATTTTGATGTGAGGAATCCAACGCAAGTCTTAGTTCCTCGATCGAAGGTCGTTTGACCCCCCATTTAATCCCCACAAGGTTTGGCATTATAAAGCAACTATTGGATCCACCGAGAGCCGAAAAGTGCACGATGAGGCCACATTTATAGATTTCAATGTTGGGAAGCCACCCGTCTAGATGGATCTTGAATCCAAGCCCATCCTTTTGCATAAGATATCCCAAACTAGTTGAAAAGTAACTTGTTTTTTGCATATCACCCTATTTTAGAAATTTTCTATATCTTTTTAGAATATTTACAAGATATAATATCCAAAATATCAAAAATAGGCTAAAATTGTCCAAAAATTCCATATTTTTGAACAATCCATACTATGGACACTAATGACAAATATGGCATTGACTCTTTAGATCAATAAGAAAGCTAAATGATGATGCACTCCATGTTTTTTCACAGTGTCTACACGTAGTGAAACGACATCCACCCCCTCTGAACCTGCACATCCTCTGGTAAGTGCCACTGATGCATCACCTGGATCAAACACCCATAGCATCAACTTGTTGCTCATCATACACATAAGAAGTCATCCCCCCAAGATCATAGATCAAAATGATTAGCATCTACATATAACTCTTGAGTCGCACCTAATATCTCCTCTAGGGTCATAAGGCCTTGGGTGCACATCATACACTAGAGGTTGTGAAACCTCTATATATATATACTTGAACTACACCCATCAACAAATACATAGCAACATGCCTGCTCTTTCAGAGTTTAGCGCATGGAAATTTTCTTATAATGACAAATGTATACCACATCAAACATAAACTAAGCCTCACTTGCATCCAACACATACTGACCATAATTGAAAATAGTGAAGCACCCATATCTTGAAGTATCTTTGAATTGCCTATCAAGGCCCTTGACAAAGCATCCTAAACATTTTCCAACTATGAAGCATCATACACAAGATCCTCTATTTGCATAGCCTCTAGCTCATGAACTATCTCAAAGACAGCAACTATGTCCTATAAATCATGTACATCTAGTAGCAAATCATCAATCTCCCTCCGAGTCCCTATAGCAAGTAAAACATGAGCTTCATAAACGTCTTCAAATGCATTAAGAAAATCTTTAAATGCAATGGTTGACTCTTCCACTACAAGATTTGCCAAGGCATCCTTGGCTGACTCAATATCAGATAGTAGCTTATATCTTAACTACTTGCCCTTCTTTTTTCCCTCTTGTTTGCTATCATGTTCGTGCTCCTACCTAACCTCTTCCATAAAATGCTCAGGAGGTGGATGATTTGCAAGTTTAGATTGATCCGCACTTCTTCTTGTCACTCTCTTAGATTTCCATGCATTATCTTCATTTCTCTTCCGTCTTTCTTCTACAAGTACATCTATATTCTGCACTTTTGCTAAATATGTATATATTGAATATGCATCTACCAGAAATTTCGAGCTAGTTATGTCATGAATGTCTTGCCCTGCATGAGACATTTCACTATCGGTAGCTTTTCTCTTTTCAACTACATGTAAATCATGTGTCCATATTGCAGCCTTCAAACTTGACCAGGCATTCTATCCAATTGTAGACCAAAATTAGTAGCATATTCAGCTACATGAGCATTTCGAACAACCAAGTCTTCCAATAAATTTTGTATACCTCCCTTTCCAAATTAAAGCAAGAGGCAATCCTATTTCTTATGCATGGATCTTTTCATATTTCCAAAAGATGAGTTATCATGACAAGGCCTCCTGATAAGCAGCACAATCCTTCCTTCATGCTACAAACTATCACACCACATACATCTTTTTCCTAGTTTAGGGGTTGTTTCCTGACCCCTTTCCTCTTGTCCTTTCTCATCCAATTTTTCTACCTTCAACTAAGTATCCCACATGCCTTTAACCGATTCATCTAAAACATCTTTCCTAATAGTGGGAACATTAGGTGCATCCATAGGGTTAGCCATAGAAGTAGGTGGCTTACTAGATATATCAATTGTTTTGCTCATAACATTGGGCAAGCTAGATACATGCAATCTTTCTCTTCTTCTATGTTTTTTCATCAGTGCAGTAATAGCATCAAGCCTTGTCTCTGTAGTCTGATCCTTTAATAAATCATCAAGCTTCTCTTGAAGCTCAAGATTTTCCACTTATAGAAACAATTCACTTTTTTGACTTGCAAGAGCTTGTTGTTCTGCAAGATCTAATTGCTCAAACCAACTTTCGAATTCTCTTAATAACAGTATAGCCAGAAGAACCTTATTGGGTTGTAGAATCCACTCTTGGAAAGTCTTGCGGGTAATCAAACTAGTATCTTCAATTTAAAATTATCTCCTAAGTGTCTTCTTTAAAGATACCCAATCAACATCCTGCATGTAAAATTCAATAACTCGGGCTTTCAATTCATGTACAGTGACCCGTACAAAATGCTCGCTCCCTGCAACTTGAGGCACCTAAAAGAACTCCATCTTTGGAGCATAGATATGCAAATATATAGACACATTCCTACCATTAAACAACTTCATCTCACGCTCTACTTCATGTAGAGCATTCATCACAATAGTTTTTGTTTGAGCAGAAGCATGCATCACTTGTTATTGTACCTGTATAAGCATATTCATATTCTGCACTTGCTACAAAACATCACTAGTAACTGTATTTGAGAGATCTCCCATCCTATCTTTTCTTCCATTGACCTTTCATGTTGGGTTTACCAATGTCGGAGGGGTTTTAGTCAAAAGATTGTATCTATTGAGATATTTGCAATCACACCCACTGTGGCCTCTTTGTATGAGGCAGTTTTGGGCTTAGGACATGTAGGTAGACTGAATCCCATATGCATAGAAAGGAAAAAATGTACCCATCCAACAACTATAAAGCATTGTACTTGAATACCACTTTTGATAGATGAATGAATACATGATGATGCTTTTCTTTATCAGTTAGTGTCAGCCTTGTACTTGTCAGTCCTACACAATATTGTGTTTATGAGTCCAAGCTTCCATCTTGGAACCTAATTCACTTGTCTAATTCACTTGTCTAAAAATCTCGTATTTTTGAACCATCCATGCTATGAACACTGATAGTAATGAATAATTTGGCATTGAATCTCTAGATCAATAAGAAAGCTGGATGATGATGCACTCTAAGTTTTTTCACACTATGTCTGCATAGCGGCACGACAATGTAAGTCCTTAACCCTAATGTGGAAGCTGGTTCTCTAAAAGCTACTAGTGGCAAAGCTAATTCTAATAAGGAGCTACTAAAGAAGAAGGTAAAAGCCAAAAAGAGGCACCTAAGCTTGTCCCCAACAACCAAGAGAAAGAATGGTTTGGTGGGAGAAGAAAACCATTGAGAAGCCCAAGGACAACATCGAATCTACCAAGAGAATAGGCCTCATGGTGGCATCTACAATGCCTGTGCCCTCAAAAACGTGCAAGAAACATCCTTCCTCTCACCAAAAAGCCATGCTAACATACACAAGCATCTGGCACAAAAGAAATATGGCCATCATCTTCATCCTCACTCTCTCCTTCTTCCATGGATGAAAAGAGACAATAAAGCACAAGAAAGGAAAGAGAGCAAGAGTTGTGCCAATGCAAGAGAGAAGACAAGATATGTGCAAGTAGAAGATAAAGAACAGAGAGAAGGAGGTTGCAACCACCTCTTTCACCCACTTTTCTCCCAAATCACACCACTCCACATTCCCACTTTTCTTTTTGTATTTCTATGGAATATTTGTCTTACATGATTTTTTCTTGAAACCTTAGAAGAATAAGGTTTCATTATTGAAAATAAAACAACCTCTCAACCTTTCAAATAGGAAAAGTGACACACACACATTTCAAGGCCATGACTTTATAATTGTTAGTCATGCCTTTTCCAATGCTTATCTTCAGATTTTGCAATGAAGTTACAAGGTTAAATTATCAAAATTCATAAGATTTGCCAATGAATATCATACTTGTGTGCCTAAATTTGCACAAATTTGGGGCTTATCAACCATTGCTAATTATCATAAATTTGACTTAGCCAATTCTCTTTGCAAGGTAAAGCCTAATGTGAATCTCCTACAAGTAGTCATCTCCAGGAGTGCATAAAGAGTTTAAGAAGATCCTTTACACTAGGTATATCTCGTTAAACCCTTGGGAATAGCTCACGTGGAAAATGACTGATTTGAACATGCTAAAAAACATTACCCAAGGATGGCGGCATATGTTGATGGCATATTAGTGGATCATGCTATTGTGGATACATGATTCTTTGTCAACATTATGAGTTCAGAATTGATGGAAAGGTTGGGACTGGAAATCCAAAAGGATGCCTCCACAAAGCAAGAGTAATAGTGTATGCATATCCTAAATCTCCTCAAAGCAAGAGAGTACCTATATCTTTGATAGAATTAGATGCATTAGAGGATCCTTCTAGTAGTGAGACTTCATCAAGCGATGAATCAAGAGAGGGGTCCACTACAAAAGACATATACCAAGTGACTCTGAATGAGCTGATAGAAGCTCAAGATAGAATTAGAGATGCAGATGTGATTGAGCTCGATCTTGGTACATTGGATGATCCATGACTAATTAAATTAGGATCTATGCTTAGTCTAGAAGGGAGGAAGGATCATATGTCTTCATCCAAGAACTCTGTTATATTTTTGCCTGAAGCTATGATGAGTTGAGGGATATTCCTCCTAGCCTGGTTGTGCATACTATTCCCTTGGAAGGAGGGTTGCCATCCTGTTTGACAAAAAGTGAGGCGTATGCCTTTTGAACTAAGGAATAGACTATTTGAGGAGCTACAAAAATTACGTAAGGTCGGCATGATATTTCCTATACAACACATAGAGTGGTGTTTGCCAATAGTTATTAAGAAAAAGAAAAAGAATTCAATCCAACATTGCATAGATTTTAGGAAGCTTAATAAACAGACAGTTAAAGAATACAATCTATTGTTGCAATTCATTGATCACATTCTAGATCAATTAACGGGTAGGAATATCTATTCGTTTATGGAGTACTTTGCCAGTTATAACCAAATGGCTATCGCAGAGGAAGAAAAATTGAAGATGACATTTATCATTGTATTTGGTACCTTTGCATATCATCTTATGGCTTTTGGATTATGCAATGCACCAGGGTCTTGGAAATGTGCACGGCTGATAAAACTTTTGGTGATATTTTCACAGAGGAGCTAAAAGTCTTTATTGATGATCTAGGGATAGTCACCACAAGGGAAAGATAGCTAATTATTTTAAAGAAATGTTTTGAGCGGTGCATGCGTTCTACATTGCTCTCAATCCAAGGAAATGTATTTTTGGAGTGCCCTATGGATTGTTATTGGGCTATGTGGTTAGTTCAGCTAGTATTGCGAGACCGATCCTGAAAAGATAAAGGTTGTTGTTGCTATGAGTCTGCCACATACTCCTAAAGAAGTGCATAGCTTTATGTCATCACTTATTATTGACAATTTATTAATGCACTCCTTGAGAGAACATTGCCATTGACAAATCTATGATCCTTTAACTGCTTGTTTTTTTGGAGTGGTATCCTTCGAGGACATAAAGTAATAATTGGAAAAAGCACCAATCTTAAAAGCATCCAAAATAGGTGAGATATTTTATATGTTTTTAGTGGCTACGATGCAATGTTGTCTAGCCTAGATCTAGGAGGAGAAGTGGTACCATCTAATTGCATTTTCCAATCTTGCAAATTGAGGGCGTCAGAGATAGTCCATGCTACAATGAAGGATAATGCCAAGGAAATACCTAATTGTATTTTGGAGTAGATTGTTTGCCATTTTGGACTACCCAAGGAGCTTGTGTCTGACCATGGGACACATTTTTTGAATAAGGTGATTGAGGATTTGACGAAATCTCTAAAGATTAAACATAATAAGACCACACCTTACAACCTCCAAGCTAATGGGCAAGTAGAGATTACTAATAAGCAGCTTGTGGGGATTTTATCCAAGATTATATCTGAAAGTAAGTGTGATTCGGATAAGAAATTTTATGTGGTTGTTTAGGCTTAGAATACGACATTAAAAAGAGCTAAAGGTCACACCCCTTTTAAATTAGTATATGGAAAAGAGTGTGTTTTACCTTTGGAGATTGAGCTGCCTACAATAAGGTTTGCTCTAAATCATTCTTTGGGTGAAGAGTAAGTATTGCAAGAAAGACTCGCTTCCTTTGCACATCTTGACGAGATTTGGTTGCAAGCCTTGGTACATCAGGAAGTAGGGAAGAAGTGGATGAAAATACTTCATGACCTTCAAGCTAAGAAGGATAAGTTTGCCAAAGGTTAATTAGTCCTATATTGTGATGCTTGTTATCCGAGCTTTTCCCAAGCAAGTTGGAATCCAAATGGATGGTCCTTATAATATTGTTCATATAGAAATGAATGGCTCTATAACCCTTTTAGCAGATTTGCAAGGGATAGAGTTCAAAACTAAAGTAAATTTTAATAAACCAAATCCCTATAATGTATAGGGATAGACTTGGTGCCTTTGCACGTCCTTCAAGATTTAGCTTAAACTTGTAGAGGGTACCACGATTATTGGATGGAAAGAGTCATTCCTTGTCTTAAGCATCCATATTTAGAGCAACATTACCACTAAGAAAAAGTGATTTGGTGGAGTAAGGGTTTATCACATTACTAAGTGGCAAGACATATCTTTCACGTGGGATATTCGAGTCTATTTCCACCACTGTCTAGTGTCCCTATTAAGTTTGGTGAATGAGGGATTGTACTTGTTTTACATTCCCCCTCTTGCTTAGACTTTGATTATCATAAGTACGAGTAGGTTGACTACCATGGCAAGCTACATCAATGAAGTCATGGTTTATATATCATATTTTGATGGAGCTTTCTCAAGGACCTACTACTAGTAGGCATGTGAGTACATGGGTTGTCATAAAAGATCTCTATTGTCAAGTGGTTTTGAAACTGGGAGTATATTTAGGAACTACTTTTATTAAAAGCATTGTAGAGTACAAGGCCTTGCTTATGGGGTTGAATCTAGTCAAACGTGGTGATATTTGCTAGTTATTGGTAAAAGGCAACTCATAGTTAGTGATCACTTGCCAGTTGATTCCTTGACAATGGAATCCCTTTACAAACTCCTTGGATAATTATGCCTTTATTAAATATGTTTTTCTTAACTATGACCCTGAGGGGTTTTCACAAATTTTTGGTGATGTTAGCCTAGGGCTACTATGGGGACTGCTTACTTACTGTCATGTTTTGGCCACTAATGGTTAGTATGGGTTATGAGCCAAGTAGTGATTGACCATATTCCTATTCTATCATGGACACATCATATCGTTTAATTGCATATTTGTTGGACACCCCTTATTATTTATGTAGGGGGATTAGCTACTAATTTGATGCATTAGTGTAGGGCGTGATCAAGCCACCCCCTTACTCTAGTCTTGTGCTTTAGTATGGTTTATGTGGGGGCCAAGGGTTTCTTTTCAATGATAGGATGCTGAATGGTGTGCTTTATGGTTATATTTCATTAGGCCAAGAGGGCCCTTTGTTTGTGTAGAGAGTCATTTGATTTCATTAGGCAAAGACAACCATTTATTTTGCAGCAAAATGGTTTATCTCATTAGGCCAAGAGGATCATTTGTTCGTTTGGTGCGGGTGTAGTTAATAATTTTTTATTTTAGTGCAGCACTAAATAGATTTGAGGAGCACCTAGAGGGAGACCCTTGCTATGTAGAAGCTGTTGGGGTAAAAGGCCTCCAGGCCTACCCATGTATACTGTGACCGCCCATTCTTTATTCATATATAATATGATAGTGCAATAAGGCTGTCAGTTCAGTTGGACATCACCTACATTGTGTGTGCTCTTCTCTCCCGCATCTTCCTCCTCTCCTTCTCCACTGCCATTGCATCCCCTTCAACTGGTATCGGAGCGGGTCTTCAAGAGCTCATCCTGGCCTTCCACACGAGGTATGAGATCTTCATTCTCACTTAGTTTTCAGCTCAACAGGGTTCTCACAAGTTGTGGGCAGCCATAGCTCACATCTCTTGGAGCTTCCTTCACCTGGATCTTGCTTCCAGCCTATCAAGGCTTGCTGAGGCTTGGTGTAGGCCTTCTTTGGCCCCCATTTGTGCCCCCTTTGGGCCCCATTATTGACACGTGGGACAGCAAACCCCCCAGCCAGCTCACGTTTTTTTTGCTCCTGTTTCAAAATCTGGCCCAAAAATCACTCTTTTTGTCATATCTCGAGCATTCGGAACCCGATTCAGGCAAGGTAAGAGTCTAAGTTGGGGTTTTGGCATGCTCCAGACATGATGGTGATGTTGGATTTGCCAAATTCTGATGTCAGAATATTCTGCAATAGATTTTAGGTCTGTGGCAGCATGTATTTGTATGCCTATGGCTTATGTGATGCTTCTACTGATGTCTATTGATACCGGATCACTTGTGGATGTTATGCCTCTTATGTGAGATGGATTTGGAGCTGATTTAGCTCAACCATTAACTATTTTGAACTATCCCAAACCTATCCAAAACAGGGCAGCCACCTGTTACTTCAATTTTATGCTTACAGGTCTTGGCATTTGATGCCCGATTATGCCCGGTTGGTGCCTATACATACAGGAATGTATGCCTATGGTTTGCCTATGGATTTGAGCTTGGATTGAGCATTGATTTTCTCAATTTATAGAGGTTATATGTTGCTATAAACTTCAGGGATGAAGCTATTTCTGCTACAGTTGGGTTATGCATATTGGTTACGGGGTGCTCTCGGCTACTCCGTATGATGTCATGATGTATTTGGACTATGCCGCATGTCTTGTTTATGCTTCGGAATGCTTTTGAGCTGAGATTAGAGCTCGATTTGGGTTTTACTGTCACTTCTTTGCAGTTGACATTTCATCTATGACATGGTTTATGCCTAGGCTACCCAGTACGGGTTATGATGTCTTGATGAATGCTTTATGCTTTGGCTATGGATGGTAGTTGTTTGAGCTCATCTTGACATTCATTTGAGTATTCCCTTGAGCAGTTGGACATTGACTTGGCTTTTTCCATTACGACTTGGCTTTTTCCGTTACGACCTTGAGTCTATGTCACGTAGATGTATCCTCCTTGGTTATGGGGATGGTGACTTTAAGGCCTACATATTATGGGATTTGGATGCCTACCAGGTCATACGCAACCGTCATGCTGTCTTCTATGAGACATAGACACCTCTTAGCTCTCTTGATGAGTGTTCAGTACGGTTTATGGGGCTGATTTTACAGCAGCTACAGTGCCATTCCAACAAGTTGTTTATGCTGAAAATGAGGCACTTATTGGCGCAGATGACGTAGCTATGTATAGCAGTCAGGGTCAGGATGTTGGTAGTCAGTTGCTAGACCCCTTGCAGGCTCATGAGAGCCGTTTTCTTGTAGTTTTGCAGGCTAGACAGCCAGCCATATGTCAATCTTCCGCTTTGCTGAGGCCACATGTAGTCTTGAGACTCCGTTCCGGGATGTTGGCCCTCTTTCAATGATTGACTCTGGAGATTTTGACTGCTCTCCACTATCTTATATGTGCTACGCTGATGCTATGCGCGACTTTGACGCTTTACAGCAGTGCACTGATGAGTTATGCTTGCTTCATGAGAAGCATTCTTGGATTGCTCCATTGTATGGAGTTGTGGGATCACTTATCTCCTGGATGTCATGGACTCAGGGATGCTTGACTCTTCTTCTGCAGAGGTTCCAACTGGGTGTTGGGTGAGATGTTATGATTCCTCACCTTGTCTTTTCTTTTCTTTTCTTTGTTTTCACTCCCTAGCCACATTGGCCTTTTAGTGGGAGGTTGTTGGGGTAAAAGGCCTCTAGGCCTACCTGTGTATACTGTGACCACCCATTCTTTATTCATATATAATATGATAGTGCAATAAGACTGTCAGTTTAGTTGGACAACACCTACATTGTGTGTGCTCTTCTCTCCCGCATCTTCCTCTTCTCCTTCTCCACTGCCATTGCATCCCCTTCAGAAGCTTCTGGTGACCAAGTCCAGGTGATGCCCTTCCTTTACGAGTTCTTTCCCGTTATGCTATATGTGTATATGTATGTGGAGTATTTTTCTTTTGTTAGGGACCAACATTCAAGGCATGAAGTCTCAAGATTAGGTTAGGTGTGTCCATCAAAGCGCACGAGGCATACAACCTCTACACAAGTGACGGTGAGGATTACATCAATGGGTTTCAGAAATGAAATAGGCACCTAGAGCATGGAATGCTTTGATTATTAGTTATTTATAGCAACATGGATTTAGATTGGTTGAGAGAGAGACAGAGAGAGGGAGAGGGAAGGGAGGAACCTAGAGTAAGAGGGGAAGAGAGTGAGAGGGAGAAGAGGCCCAAGTAAAACTCCTTACTTGGGCGAAGCCTCAAGCAACCACTCCCCCCATCGAAACTTTCTGAGATCTCTCCATCAACTGCCTCTAGTTGACAATGAGATTGCGAAATTCAAGACAAGGCATAGGGAACTCTGGCACCGAGTGAAGGTTGCATTCTAAGCTTTGAAATGGCCCCAAAGTGTAAAATCTCCCAAGTAACTGGAAAATCCGTGACTACAAAAGAAGAATCAGGCAAGGATGCCACCATCAATACAAACAAGTTATCAGATGTAAACTCTAATTTGACACTCCAAAACTAGGTACCACTACCGTTTCTAGTACTTGAAATTGAATATTTAGGCATGGACATGTAACATGTCTCCCTTACCACTTGTAGGACACGTCTTAGCAGCCCATCGAGAAGAGAGTCCAGAAAGCGCCACTCGGCACTCCCATGGAATGTCACGGGGTTTGCAATCTAGGTCTTCCCAAGTTTGCCACGAAGCGAAAGCATTCCGGACGTTCCCACTTAGGACCAACCTGAATCAGGGTTTTCCTAATGGTCAAGTTCCTAGAAAGTAACTAGCATCGAACCCTAGATGAACTACTTTAGGCAGAAACATCAGGGTCGAAGCGGATTTATATTGCACTTGGTTCAAGGAGAATGGAAAATGAGAGGGATGCGAAGCTCAACCTCTCTGCCCGTAAGGCATAGTCCCATTCTATTCCCCTAAAATAATGTAAATCAGGATTCTAGCTCTGAAGATTCTAGGCTATCATTACCTTGCTGTCAATTCCTTTGAGAAAAGTTGCCGGCCAATCGGGACCATCCTTCCGTAGGACGGACCTAGAGTCACGTCCACCGCACTTTCTTGGGTTGCTTTAGTTATCTAATTACCTACCACATTTAGTTTGACAAGCAAAAACAGTTTCCTTAATTAACCAATTAATCACTGGTTCCTTCACGTAACTTAAGCACTGACGTAGAAAAACAATGTCAAGCAAGTTCCTCTTCAACTTTTGATCTTTATTTATCAGTCTTTGGAATACATCATATAATCTGCCTGAAGGCTAATCCATAATCCGCTCGAAGAAGGCAATTCCAGCAATCCTCAGGGATCGCTATTCCAAGTTTTCACCCGTTGACTAGTATGCGGGCCTCGAGATCCCATCTTGAGTCACCTCAGCCTCTTGTGCAGGATTCAGAGGCAAGGGATTAACAGTCAGAGCCCCCCCTTGGCACTAAAGCGTCCTCCTGCTCCAAGTAGCACCTATGCAGAGACCTCTTGCAACGGGTTCGATCCACATACCCGGCGCGGCTAACAACCCCCTTGGATAGGGTCAGGCAGGTAGTCGGGGGTAACTGATGCTGCCTCTCCCTCCAAGATTTCAACCTGAAGCATTAGTTATTTTCCAGCATTAGTTCCTTGATCAAAGAAGTACAAACAATGCTCCTAAGTGTAGAAACACAAGCACTCCAGTGGTCGTTTATATGGCCAACTGCTAAGGTGTGAATCCTTCTCTCCGAATACATCCAACATTCGATCCAGGATCAATTGCGACTTGGCAAGATCCCAAGGGTTTCGTAAGCTGAGTTGCTTGTTTACCCCTTTTTCCTTGGGTTAGGGTTTATACCCTGTTAACCCAAATTATCATTACCTTAGGTATCCTTATGTCTTAGTCAATAAATCCCGGACAACCCCGTTGTCCTAACTTGATTGGTCAATTGCTTACTAGGCAATTCATAATTTCCCTAACTTGGCAAATCAGCCCCAAGGAAGGGTTATGTAGCAAGATGACTACTCATCCTCTAGAAAATTAGGCTTGTACTTAGAACTCGCCAACCTTGTTCTAAGGAGTGGCAATACTATTTTGTGATTTAGGAACAAAATCATGCGACGTTGCAACTTGTTGCACGAGATAGGTGTCGCACCTAACTTGTGGGATTATTTCTCCCATCACATGGTATTCCTTGGTCAGGAATACCTTTGGTCAAGATGTAGGGTTTGGGAGTCCTCTTTACCCAATCCAACCATAACCCCACTAGGCCGATAACGCTTTGGCCCTAGGGATCCTAAATTTATACAGAGGTTTAGTATTTGGTCAATTGATCCTTAGAGTGAGAACCCTAGATCATTCTTGCATGGGCGTTTAGCTAACCCTAACATTCTGTGAATGTGGGTAGGACCTTTGGGATCGGAAATATTAGGTTGGCATCCTAAGTGCAATACTAGGCAAAATTTTAACGTAACTTAACCCTACCTAGCACTTGGGGGTGATCGTCATATGCAATCTAATCGTACCTTTATGATTTTCATGTGAGCTACTCAACTATACACGAATTACTTAGTTGATTTAACTAACCCACAATTAGAGACGATCATCCCTTTTAAAGATGTAAATACTTTCTTCTAAATTAGCAAGTACTTTTCCCTAAAAGATGCAAGTAACTGCAGGATGTATGCAATGTATCATTCCACGCAAATATGCGATTTCAAGACCATAGACCTTTTCCTTCTATGTAGCTAGAGATCATTCTTTTCCTTGCCTATATTACGTTGATGCAATGAAATCAAAGCTTTAATATTTTTAATGAAGATGCATTCAAACTTTGATAAAAGAATTCTATGCATGAGCGAATGCCATGAGTCCATCCTTAAGTTAATCCTTCCTTTTATCACTTAACCCGACCTAAAATGTAACCATCTTCACATGCAATTTGCAAAGTTCATAATTTCCTTTCCATGCATTGCGACTATTTGGACATCATTCAATGGGAGTCTAAGATTATCTTATACACGAGTCACAACTAGTTTTTATTACGTAAGTGCATTATGTGTTTATGCCCTATCCTTTTCCGTGATGCAACAAGATGCCTTTGCACAATTCCGTCTATTTACTTATGCATCATGCGTTCAGGATTGCAACTTGACCACGGAAATGCAAGCAATTTCAAATGCACGACATGCAATTAAATCTTGTAAATCGGGCGAGCAATTAAATTTCTCAATTAGTGCATCCTTTTCATGCAGGAAATTTATCGGAACCTAGGCATTAAGATTCGAGGCATTGCCCACTCGCATACTAGGGGTGGAAGCTTCCACCTGTGCTCCTCTCGCCTTTTGTTTAGGAGCCATTAACGCAGTAATTTCATTTCAACAACTCTCCCTTGGGTCACTTTCGCGTATCGGATCCTCTCTGTTCGAGATCTTATCTTTCGTGCAGGACACGGCCCTTGCAGATTCGGTTTTAAGAAAAACCGGGGAAGGCATGGGAGAATCGAGCTTATGGAGGCTTTAATAGAAGTTTCTAATTAGAAGCTTCCAAGCTTCTGTCAAAGGGAAGTGATGTGGAGAGAGAAATTGATTGAGGGAGATGATGACGATGGGGTTGAAGAGGACGATGAGGACGAAGATGATGATGATGATGATGATGAAGGTGGAGGCATGGCAACCTAGCGGCGTGGGTGGCGGACAGCCAGAAGGTGGCGGCAGCAGCATACACTTTTCTCTCCTCCTCCCCCTCAAGCTTGGGGAGGGGGGTTCATGTCAAGATTGTGGGAGAGAAGGAAGGAGTCTCGCTTGAAGCTTTCTTGCTTGCACAATGGGGGAAGACACACAAGGGTGGAGGCTGAAAACAGTTTTCCTCTTCTTAGTTGTGTAAGCCAAAAGAACTCAAGTACAAAGAAATAGAAGAACCCTCTATATGGGTCTCAAACCAAACTCAACTAACTAAGGTGGCATACTAACTGAGCCACGAACTAGAGTAGATAAGGATAGCTATCATGTAGCTATTATTCAGGGGCGGTGTACCAACCGCATCTGCAACTGACAAGTCGGTGACATAAATACACAACGGTCACCCTGTCGTATCACGAGTGGAGCTCGATATCTCAACACTCCCCCCGAGCTCAATCCCAATTCCTGCACACCAAGCAGGTCTCTGAACTTGCGCAGCTTCTCTGCGCCCAATGCCTTCGTGAATATGTCAGCTACCTGATCCTCTGTGCTGACATAAACTAGATCAATAAGACCTAGTAAAACCCTCTCTCGCACATAGTGATAATGCACCTCAATGTGCTTTGTTCTAGCATGATAGACTGGGTTATTTGCCAAGTGTATACTACTCATGTTGTCACAATAAATGACAACTGGCCCATCTGTAGACTGATGCATATCATAAAGTAGCTTATGCAACCAAGCTACCTCACATGCAGCCATTGCTGCACCCCTGTACTCAGCCTCTGTGCTCGACAAGGCAACTGTAGGCTGTTTCTTGCTGCTCCAAGTGACTGCAGGACTCCCAAAAGAGAACACATATCCACTGGTAGATCGTCTATCAGAAATACTACCAGCCCAATCAGCATCAGTGTATCCATGCAACTGTATCTGAACCCCAGTCTCATAAAATAGTCCATACTGCAATGTGGACTTCACATACCTGAGTATGCGTCTAGCCGCATCCAAATGTGGTTTCCTTGGAGCCTGCATAAACTGACTTACCAATCCAACAGCATAGCTCAAATCTGGCCTGGTAATAGTCATATAAATCAAACTTCCTACTATGCGTCTGTACATAGTAGGGTCTTCTAGAAGCTCACCTGCATCTGTGCTCAGCTTCACATTCTGCTCCAAAGGAACTGAAATAGGCTTACAGCCTGTCATCCCATATTTGGACAGCATGTCCAATCCATACTGCCTCTGCAAGAGTTGTATCCCACTTGGTGATCTAATCACCTCAATGCCCAAGAAATAACGCAGCTCTCCCAAATCCTTCATCTCAAACTTCTGCTTCAATAGCATTTTCACATGAAGGATATCTTCATCACTGTCACCTGTCATAATCAAATCATCAACATAAATGACAAGTAGCATAATACCTTTCTCTGTTTTTCTCACATAAAGTGAGAAATCTGCCTTGGAAATCTGAAAGCCAATAGTGACAAGATACTGTCCTATCTTGTCAGACCATGCTCTAGGTGCTTGCTTCAAGCCATACAAGGCTTTCTTCAACCTGCAAACAAACTCAGGATGAACAGCATGCACATAACCTGGTGGCTGCTCCATATAGACCTCTTCTTGCAAATCACCATGCAAGAAGGCATTCTTTACATCCATCTGATGTAAAGACCATCCCTTTGATGCAGCCATAGCAATGACTGCTCTTACGGTTGCCATCCTTGCAACCGGACTGAATGTTTCTTCATAGTCAATGCCATATGTTTGTGCATACCCCTTGACCACTAATCTTGCCTTGTATTTGTTCACAGAACCATCTGCATTGTGCTTCACCTTATAAACCCACTTACAGCCAATTGCATTCTTACCTTTAGGCAAAGGTACCAATTCCCATGTAGCATTTGCTTCCAAGGCATCCATTTCTTCATCCATGGCTTTCTCCCATTTTTCTTTTCCCATGGCTTGCTCAAAAGAAGTGGGTTCTGGTTCATGTATCACTTTGACCATATATGCATAGTGAATGGCTGTAAATCCATCATATTTCAGCCTATCCACAGGATACCTAACTCTGGTAGACCTGCGCAAAGTGGGTTCACTCCCAGGTGCTCTCAAAACATCCCTGGTCTTCCTTACTCCAGGTGTAACAATAGAAAGAATACCCAACTCATCATCAATGCTATGTTCTGAGCCACTGGATTCACCATCCACATAAGAGTGACCTGCATTCACATCAAACATGGGCTGATCTACCTTCTCTTTTCCTTTTCGTGATACCTGCATACCACTATTTGCGCTGCCTTCAGAAGATTCTCCTGATCTCAATCTGCCTGTCCATGGCGAAGAATGTGAACCACTGCTAGAGGACGCTCCAGGTCCACTAATATTTTGTGACTGCTGCTGTGAATTCTGTGCAGCATTACCATTTTGTGCATCTACATCATCAATCACATTTACTGGTTTATACCAGCTACTCATCTCATCAAAAACAACATCTCTGCTCACTGTAAACTTACGAGTAGAAGGGTTATAGCATCTATACCCTTTTTGCTGCAGAGAGTAACCAATAAAGATGCACTTCTCAGCTTTTGGATCCAACTTAGATCTCAACTCATCTGGCACATGTACATAGGCAATGCAACCAAAAATTTTCAAATGAGAAATATCTGGTTTCCTACCAGTATACCTCTCCTCTGGAGTCATTCCATGTATTGCTGCAGTGGGAGTCCTGTTCATTATGTAGACTGCTGTAGCAACTGCTTCAGCCCAATAAAAATCTGGCAGGTCTTTTTCATTAAGCATGGCACGAGATACCTCTCCAATATGCCTGTTTTTTCTTTCTGCAATTCCATTTTGCTGTGGGGTATGACTGCATGAATATTGCTGCTTTATGCCATGCTCCTGCAGGAACCTTGCAAACTCATTTGAGAGGTACTCTCCCCCTCCATCTGACCTTAGGCATTTTACTTGCAGGCCTATTTCTTTTTCAACCATAGCTTTAAGAGTTTTGAAATGCCCAAAAACTTCACTTTTCTTTTTCATAAAATACACCCAAACTTTTCTGCTATAGTCATCAATAAAACTAACAAAATAATGACAGCCTCCAAGAGATGCAGCTTTAGTTGTCCACACATCAGAGTGGATTAATTCCAATGGCTTCTCACTCTCTTGAACATGTCTAGGAAATGGTTTCCTTGCCTGTTTTCCAAACTGACAGGCTTCACATACCTTATGCATTTCTGCAACCTTGAATTTCGGCAAACCTGCAACAATATTTTGGGCCTGCATTGATTTAAGTCGCTGTACATTAACATGACCAATGCGTTTATGCCAGATATCAATATCTGCAACTACACCGGTCCCATGTGCAAACATTGCTGCACTCAATTCAGACATGTCTGCATCCAATGTAAACATTCTGCCCTTCTTCTTCCCTTTTGCTATCAAGCGACCTTTATTTTTCATATCCTCAACAAAGCATCCATGAGGATTAAATCTGACCTGCAAGCCCTGTTCAACCATTTGACCAACAGAAACCAGATTCTTGGTGATATTCGGGACATGAAATACATCGGAAAGGTATTTCTTTTTCCCATCCAGCATAGACAAGGGAATTTTTCCAATCTGCACAATAGGATGTGCAGTATCATCACCAGTCTCCACAAATCCTGGTTTTTCCATTTTCCTTGCATCCTCCATCCATTCTGCATGACCTGTCATGTGGTTTGATGCACCTGAGTCAACATACCATACATCATTGCTTTCTTCTGCACTTGTCACAGAATTGTTCATGTGCTGCACCATGAACAAATGCTCATTTCTGTCATCACCCTGTCTGCTAGAAGATGCATAATTCCCTTGTTGCAGTTTTCCATTCATGATGTCATTCTGCTTTTTATAGCAGTCTTTAGCCATATGACCCATTTTACCACAGTAGTAGCATTCAACATTACTGTTTGCATTTTGACCTCTTTGCCATCCACCACGACCTCTTTGGCTCCCCCTGCCTCTAGAGTTACCACGTCCTCCTCCATAGGACTGGTTTTCTTGAGTTTGCTGCATATTCTGATTTCTGCCACGGCCTCCAAATCGGCCTCCTCTACCTCTGCCTCTACCTCTTCCAGCATTTGAGTAGAAGACAGCTTCTTTTGAAGTTCCTCCTGAAGAAGATGCACCACCATTTCTCTGCTCCTCAGAAATTAGAAGAGCAATCAACTCCTCAAAATCAGGAAATCTTTCACGAACTGAAATGGATGTCCGAAACTGTGCATAATCCTTTCCTAGACCATTCAAGGTCACAGAAACTAAATCATCATCTTCCACTGGCGACCCAATGGAAGCAAGTGCATCTGCAATCTTCTTCACCTTCATGTGGTAGTCATTGATGCTCATATTTTCTCTTTGCACATTGTGCAACTCTTGCTTGAGCTGCATTTTCCTGGCTTGCGTATTTGTGCTATACATCTTTGACAGAGTATCCCATGCCTCCTTTGGCGTACTTGCATCCTGAATATGCACAATCATAGAGTCTGAAATGCTGATAGACAGCCAGTACATAACTTTCCTGGCTCTCTCATGCCATGCTTTGAATGCCTGCATTTGATGTTGATTGGGAACATCAGGAAGAACTGGTTCTTCTTCATTTCCTGCAACAAATTCCCAATATCCTTTTCCCATAAGGAAATTCGTCATTCTAAACTTCCATGCTTGGAAGTTGTTCTTGTCAAGCTTTTCAGTGACAATCTGTGAAAGAGAATCAGACGCCATTACAGAACACTGCAAAAAATTCTGTCACTGCAAAAACTCAGCTTCACCCTCACAAGGGCAAATCTGCAAAACTGGTGAAAGTGGTATTTGACCACACAGTCACTTCCTAGTGACGATTTTGCATAAACAGGAACCAAGGATGATTCTAAAACTCCCAATGTCTCTGCGCACAAGCATACGATGCAATTTCTACAGTAACTTTTCACCGACCTGTAGAACAGTGGCTAAACAGCATAAAACTGAACCTTTTCCTGAGTGCGTGCAGAAAACTTCCGCCTCCAAAACAGGCCCCGAAATGGCCTCAAATCAAAAAACAGGGTCGCCAAGAGCTAAAGCTCTCTCCCGCAGCATATACTGCCCTCTTGCTTCATCGCGAAGGGCGTCTCAACCTGAGACAATGCACTCCTGCAATTTTCGGCTGTGCTACCTGCAGAGATCTGCTCCCAAAACAGAAAATGAAAGCAACACTGCTCCTCTTACCAGAACACCGCGAGCTTGGCTTGCTTTCTTGAGCTCCTTACCACGAACAAGGCTCTGATACCATGTCAAGATTGTGGGAGAGAAGGAAGGAGTCTCGCTTGAAGCTTTCTTGCTTGCACAATGGGGGAAGACACACAAGGGTGGAGGCTGAAAACAGTTTTCCTCTTCTTAGTTGTGTAAGCCAAAAGAACTCAAGTACAAAGAAATAGAAGAACCCTCTATATGGGTCTCAAACCAAACTCAACTAACTAAGGTGGCATACTAACTGAGCCACGAACTAGAGTAGATAAGGATAGCTATCATGTAGCTATTATTCAGGGGCGGTGTACCAACCGCATCTGCAACTGACAAGTCGGTGACATAAATACACAACGGTCACCCTGTCGTATCACGAGTGGAGCTCGATATCTCAACAGTTCATATATAGGCTTGAAGGGGGGGGATAGCCACACAAGTGGCAATTTGCATGCTCCCCTCCCTCATGCTTCTCCAACACCTATTCAAGCTCCTCTCACACTCCCTCTCCCCCGCCATGCAATGGTTGAAGGGGAGGGGAGTTTTAATAATGCCAAAAATTTATCCATTATCCCTTTTTCCCCTTGAAGGGGTGTTCTCGTGTAGGCCTATGGTGGCTCGCGGTTTTCAAGCCATGGCTTCCTATACGCGACACGGAGCTGGGGTTTGCTATTGCGCAAGGGTGGAGCACTTAGCGTAGGGTATCTTCATTGCGGGAGATTACTTTGAACCGCTTTTGCGTGAGATTTAGGATCTTCAATATTTTGTTGCAGAAATATTACAGGACATCATTAGGAAGAAGTCATACCTCACATCGCGTAACTTGCATACCTTGAAAGTTAGTTGAAAGGGCTTAATAACCATGAATTGTTGTGAATAGATTGAGCATCTACAGGTTGTTGTAGTAGTTAAGTCAAGTATTAGGTTTGATCTTTCGCAAATGCAGCATAGATTTCCGATGTGCATAAATATTCCATATGGGTCAATTGCATCCTGTAGACTATTGGAGTGGATTAACTTGCATTTACAATGAGCTCATGTATACTTGCATGTAAATACTTAGGTCACGCCTTATGAATTGCATAAATGCACTAAAAGGAATTTTCATGAATGGGGATCCCGCATCATATCATCAACTCAAGAAAGACTTGCATTTTGATTTGCATGGCATCATGGATAGCCTTAGTTGCACCACATAATAGGGATGCATCTAAAAAGGGTAGATTCAAGATGCACATGTGAAATGTTAAGCTTAATTGCAAAGGCCAATTTGGCAAATGAAAACCAGCATGATAAGTGAAGCCAAGATTTAGTTCAACTCAACTAGGACATTAGTCACAAATAGGTCAAGTTTTCCTTACGACCATATTTTGACTTAGAGTCAACATGCTCTTTGGTCTCTATCCCAATAACTAGCCGCGATGGGTCCAAAACACTCTTGGGTATATCATTTTCAAAATACCATACATCTCAAAGCTAACACAAGTAAATTCAAATGGTGTATCCACAAGAAGAATGACATTCGCCACGTTGCATTCAAAGTTTGAAACTATATAAGGATTATAAAGGGGCTTAGTTTACACTTGACTTGAGTGAGGAATGAACACAAGTTCCTGCTATCTTGAGGGTAGAAAACCCTAGGGTAAACTTAGAACCCTGAAAAACTCTAAGGCGAGAAAATGGTTACCAACTGACCAATTGAAGTCCTAGACTGGGACCTTAAGATAAGAACAAAAGGTTAGTAATGTAGGAAAGCTACCATTTGAAACTATAACATAATTGCTCACCCCTATTACATAGGAGTGAAGCTAGAAAGAGGGTATTATCTATCCCTCAGAGGATAATGGGAACTGACACCCAGGCAAGAAGACCCAAGAAGAGCAATGCTAGGTGTTCAAAGATGGGAACTCCAGCTTAGTAGATGTCCGATCACTCACCTTCATTGTTGTTTGTGCTTGTAACACTAGATTCAATGTCTATGAAAGGAATGTATGACCCAAGCTCACAAAAGAAATTTGAATAATGAATCAAATTGAATTCATGGAGGATGCTCCAAGCCAACCCTAACCAAGGGGGTTCTAAATAACCGTGATAGGAACGTGGGCCGAACCCGTTGCGAGAGGTCTCTCCCATGGGTTAGCTTGAACGTAGGAGGACGCTTGGATGCTAGGGGACTATGGCTGTAAATTCTATGCCTTCGGGTCCTACTCAAACCATCTACGTGACTCGAGATATATTCTCGAGGCCTTGTTATTAGTGCAAGGACGAAAACTTGGAAGAAATAAGACGCATCCTCATGGTTTGTAAGAAATGTCCTTATTGGACAAGAATTGTATCTCAGTTAAAATGCTAATATAAATTTTGCTTCCAAGAAATCTATTTGAACTGTTTTCATGTCAGTACTGTAAGTTATGTGAATGAACCCTATTCCCTAAAAGGCTTAATTGAGGAAGTTGGTTTTAAATGTCATACGTAAATGTGATACGACCTGATTAGATAACTAAAGAGCACCTATTGAGGGAAGCGGGTGGATGGAACCCCTGATGGGTCCGTCCTATAGAGGAGTAGTCCCAGAAGACTGGGAGGCTTCTCACAAGGTTCTATAGTCGTATGATCTTTAAGTAATAGTAAGCTAGAACCCGACTCATGCCATTTTAGGGGACCAAAATGGAACTATGCCCTACGGGCAGAGAGGTTGAGTGATGCATCCCTCTCTGTGGGAGCTTTCGCTCAACCTCCAAGACCCACGGACCGCTTATTGTTTCAAGCGTTCCAAGCGAGCTCTAATGGCTATATCTCACCTAGCTGACGCGCCGTCGATCCTACGAGTGTAGTGAGCTTACCTTAGTGCCGATATGAGTTGCCTCCTCTCTCCCACACACTGGTAGCTCCACGATCCTAGATGCTAGCTCAAGCATCCTCAAGCCTCCTCCACTTCCAAGCTCCATCTTCCATAGCCGTGCACGCAAGAAGAGAGAAGGGAAGAGAAGAAGAGAAGAGGAGATGGTGAAGAGCTTCACTCTCTTAATCCCTCAATCTCACGCACTCACTCCCTCACACTCTCACACTCCCTCTCTCAAGAGCACACACAAGAAAGAAGGTGAGAAGGAGAGAAGAAGAAGAAGACTCTCTTTGCCACACACCAAAGAATGAGCTTCTCATTCACTTTTTGAACTTTATATATATAAACCCTAAAATCCCATGGGCGGCCATCCCTTTTTTAATGACCGGCCATTGTGGCAAGGTCCTTTTTCCATTTCCCTCTTCTAGCCTTGTGCCTCTAGCCTATACCCATCTAATATTTTACAATTGGCACAGGAGGGAGCCTGGTGCTCTTTTACAAGAGTTTTTCGAGTTTTTTGAGGCGCCTTTTCATTTAAGGTTGCACTTTTTGCCCCGGTTCATCTTTAGAGGCTGCCTGCATGTCTTTGCTCTTTTTCCATCTTCCTTTTGCTTTTTCCTCCATTTTTTCGCCATCTCGACTTGGGGTTAACATTACCCCCCTCTAGACAGGTGCCAGTCCCATGGCACTTTGGCGTTGGTGTAAGGGTGAGGGCCACATGTAGACTCAGGTGCTTGTGGAAGCTCAAGAATGATGTTCATCGGAGTAGCTCACTGGATGTCATGGGTGGATGAGGGCCTCCGAAGTTGGTGGTTTGGTGCTTTTGGGATGCCTGAAGAAGAATGTGTGGTGCTCTACCTAAGGAGAATGCTTTCCTCAGCGTGTTGGTGCATTGTGCCCGTGCTAGTGGAATGGGGAGGTGGGTCTAACCGCAGGCGAGCCCGGGTGATGTCCCACACTTGAGGACCCCATTTGTGCCAAGGGGGTGCGGTGCCAGTGGCTTAGGGTGACAGGTCTAACCATAGGTGAGTGTTACCTCCCTAGGTGTGTCCTGCCCTTGATGTGCCCTAAGTGTGACGTGGGGGATCAAAAATGGCTAGGGGGTTAGTAGGAGCGGAGCCGGCTGACCAAAGCCACCGGACACGCCTAACTTAAGGACCCCTAGGTGCAGTGATCGTGCTTTTCTTTGCTTTGTTTCTTTTCTTTTATTTTCTTTTCTTTTCTTCTCTTTTTTTTTTTGGTACATTTAGGGATACTATTACATCAGAAATATGACAGCCAAGTCTAATTCTCATCATCCGAATGAGGGGGGGAGGGAGGGTGGATGGATTTGCATGTACCCTTTCAGGTTCATGCGGATGTGGAGAGAGGTGGTGGATAGGAAGGGGTGATTACACCTAGTGAATTGGTTGTCCCTCATATCCTCTAGGAGAGCTAGGCAAAAGAAAGGTAGTAGGCTAGCTCTCATCATTAAGCGGGTTATAGCGCAGCTATTAATAGAATTAGGATCAAAAAAGAGGGGAGGCAAGCCGTTTTCTTGCGGTGCCGGATCTTGCTTAAGTAGGAGCTTAAGGAGCCTAAGGTAGTTACAGGTGGTTATGAAAGCGGGATCTAGACAGGAGGAGAACTTAGCGAGGAAGCGCGTCATGGAGGCGGGTAGGCTTCCTAAATCAAAAAGTAGAGCATCCTCGAAGGAGGTGGTGTTGGAATTATAGATGACGGGGAAGTCATGCCTCCCATGGAGAGTGGTGACAAAATCTACGCCTACCCTACGAGGATACACCATGAATGTGGGGTTGTTCCGCTCGTAGGATAGGGTGTTACAAAATGCCATCTAGGCGAGCATGTTGGTATTGCATATTTGCCTTCTCCAGAGGGGTTGGCAATCATAGCCCCTTCCTATATGTGGCACTTCGTACACTTTGTCTTGCCAAAATTCGGCTTCCTCCATGCCCCATAGAGTGGGGGTCCTTGCCCTGTCATCCAGCCATTTTTGGCCTAGTCGGCTGCTAGCCGCGATCACCTCCTCCATTACTTTGATCGGCAGGACCCTTCTCAGGCTGTCAGGCATTAGGAAGCTGAAAGAGAAAGGATCCTTTTCGATTTCCTACCATTCCCAGACCACTAGCTCTGCATGGAATTGCGTTGGGAGGTCATCGGGGCATGGTGGGAGGGATGCGGATGGCTGCACGACTGGCTTGGCCTGCAGCTGCCTTCTAGCTTCTTCCACCAATTTTTTCCGTCGCTCCTTGAGCACAGCTTGTCTATCTAGGGGCGGTCAAGTTGTTGTTGTTCCTGATCGTACAGCGAGGGGGGTTGTGGGATTATTTCTTTGTTGGTTCCTCTTATGACAAATTCGATGTCAGTGTCCTCCCCCTGCCAGTCGTCTAGCTGCGCCCCTTCCTCAAAGCCGAGTGCATTTGCCTCCTAGGGGGTTAGGCCGGACAGTAGTAGGTACTTTTGCTGTTCTTCCAGCCTAACCGCCGCAGGTTGGGGTGGCATCTATAGCCCCGCATGCAGAGCCCTGTGTGCAATGCTTAGTTTCTTCTTCACCACCTCCAACGACTCCTTTCCCTCTCGTTGAGTTGTGTCCAATAGTGTATTGAGGAAGGCCTGTTGCTGGGCAGTGAAGGTTGTCTGGGCGGCATCCGCTTTGCTTTTTGCCAAGATGTTTTCTTTCTCCACCAAGGCGAGGCACCACGCCAGTGCCTTCACCCGTTTCTTCTTCTGTATGGCCCATTTCTTTACCCTTTTGTTCATTCCTTCCATGATCTCCCCTACTTTTGTGCTAGGGTTACGAGCTTTTGCTCCTGGGCCCTGAGCTCTTTGCTCATGTTGTCTTGCTCTTTCTTCCCGAAACGTAGCTGATCGGTCATGGACTCGATCTCTTTTCATTGTTGCTCCCTCTCTTGTCTTCTCTCCTCTTCTTTGGCGCTCAGTTCCTCCATCATCTGCTCAATGGTGGCGGTCTTTGACTCCAGTTCCCTATATTGCATCAGGAGGAGCTTGTATTCCCGCTGCATCTGCACGAGTTCTTGATTCTCATCCTCCAACCGCTACTTGTAGCTTTCTTCCCTGTCCTCTTTTGCTTTCAACTCTTGCTTGAGTTTGAATATTTGGCATTGCTGCATGGCGATGATGCGGGTTTTCTCCAGTTGGAAAGCCGCCACTGACTCTTTATCTGTCACCAACTCAGCCATCGCCATTCTTTTTTCCTCCTTCGCTCTCTCCAATTGGGAGAGCACCTCAGTGATGTATTCATCGTAATTGGCTAGTGGCGTCATTGTTGTGTGGGTGGGGGTGGTTGAGGCCTCCATGTGCGGACGCTTTTGGTCCTGCCTCGATTATGCATCTGGGCGGCTGGCCTTTTTGGTCCCATGGTCATGGTTTCCGTGCTCTTCCCTTGGGCCATTTCCTTATTGATGAAATATTGCATCCAGGCCACCAGGTTGGACACTTCCAAGCTGGTGGGGATGCTAGGGGTGAGTGTAGTGGGTTCAGCGGGGGGTGCCATGAGGGTGGGGATAGGATGGAGGGGTACTTTGCCTTTTCCTTCTGGAACTGCAGGGGGTGCAGGTTCTAGTGCGTGCATGCTAGAGCTAGGCCCTTCTTCCCTTGGCTGATTCCAGGCTTCTGGGTCATCCGCCCTGCACTGCTGCGCTCGATGGACCGACATGTAGCCTCGGCCAGGTCCTCCTCCTCATTTCTTCTTAACTCCTCTTCCTCCTCCACGACTCTTCTTTTCCTTTCCTCTTCGTCCTTTTTGTATTCTTCCTCTAGTTTCTCTTTTTCCTCCTGCTCTTCTCTTCTTCTCCTTTCAGCCTCTTGCTTTGACGCCTTTTTAGCCTGCCTGACTTGCTCTGTTGTTTCTTCTTCTTCCTGCTTCCTCTTCCTTTCTCTCTCCTCAGCCTCCCTAAGGGATTGTCTTTTTGCTTTCTCCAAGTCTTCCTTCTCCTTCCTACGGCCTTCATCTTGTTTCTTCTTCTTTTGCGCTGCTTTTTTCTTGGTCTCCTTGACCTGCTTTTTGCTTTTCAGTTCTTTCCCTTCTTCCTCGGTCTCCGTCCTATCACTGGACCTTTCCTGGTGTTGATGAGGAGGTGATCTGTCGGGTGTTTCCCCCTCCCCCTCTTCTGCTTCCTTCACGGCCTCCTGGATAAGTGCCGTTAAGATGCCCCCATAGGCGATGAACGAGGCTTTGGAGGAGGCCCTCTTTCTTTTTGCGGCCTTCAACACTGGGGATTCTCCTCTTGCTAGCATGCTTCCTAAGGCTAGTGCTCAAGATGCCTGGTCGATGGTCTTGTGCACGTAGCTGTTCTAGTCGACTTCGTGCAGGGTATGGGCCACCACATTTTCCAATATCGGTACGCTGATCTAGTGCATCAATGCGTTGTAGCGCTGGCTGGAAAAGAGCGCATATATGAGTTTCGCCTGTAACCTGGTCTCTGCATTGGGGATGTCCTGGATACTGATGCCGTCGTTTGTCAACACGTCCTCCTTTCTCATCCCCAACATGGCGTATACGTCCCTCTTTTTCTTCTTTTCCACCTTTGGTTCCAGTCCCAGTGCCTTCTCCACCAAGGCCGGGGCTAGACGAACCAATACTTGCTTAGCATTCTATCCTCTTCCCACTGTGACAGTGCCACATTTGCTGTCATGGTTGTAGGACTTGAGAAATTCCACATAGCTCGTGTGGTCAGGATCTTGTGCGAAACTTTCCAGGTACTTCTTGAGGTTGTAGCTTTCCACGACGCTCCTGGCCACCTCTTCTATTGAGAAATAAGGCTAAGGCATAAGGCTAAGGCATAGTCTAAGGCATAGTCTAAGCCTTATCATATGGTTGTATGTATCTAACTAGAAGTAGGTGTAAAGTGTCCCTAAGTTGAGGCTATCTATCACTGGAGGATAACACTTGTAGTTGACTCTGAGAAGATAAGTGAATGAATATGATGTGAGCATGTAGCTCCAAACCTCTACTTCTCCATTGTAGTCTCCCTCTACTTGCAGTTTCTCATCTTCCTTGGCCACTAATTCTTCTAAATTGTGAATCGTTCGGAATTTCAATTGATTGTAGGCGTGGCTCTCCAGGTTGATGCTGTACCGCGTTCTCTCCTCTTCCATGAAGGGGAGTCGGTGGGCTCAGTCCTGCTGCGATATTTTTTGTTCCTGTCATAAACCATAAATTTCATTAGTGCTTGCGACATAATAGTTGCTTAAAAAGAAAAAACTCTATGATTTTGAATGAATTTATTAAGATCTAATGCAGATTCCCTTTTTTAGACTTTGACTTTTGGCCCTTTAATTCAAAGTTTTCATGCCCTTTTCCTACCCCATCTGTTTTTCACAATGTATGTCTATGTGCTTCACTAACTTTGATTTGATTTATTGATTCTGATCTGATTCACCTTATCCCCTCTCCTGCCAGTTTGAGAAGAATCCTTCCTAGGATTTAGGGTTAGAAGGTGAAGGGCTTTCGGCATGGAAGTGTAGGGGCTACTTGTGAAGGAGCCAAGTATAGAAATTGGGGTTGTATTCCAAATGGGCTTCGTGGTCTAGGTCAGAGGGTTTAATCCCCACTTGGGTGATGTATGTGAGAACATCAGTTAGGAAGTCACTCGAGTTGACTCGGCTAGCAATGTGTAACTCCTCCTCGGTCAACAAGCAGTCGAGGTAGGGGTGTCCTTTGATGTGTTCTTCTATAGGATGGCCCCGCAGAGTGGTTAACACTCGATAGGTTGGCGCGACACATGTGGGGTCGTACTCTGCTATTTTGATAGCGTGGCGCTACTCAGCGTTGGTCATTATTTGGCATCCTTCGACTTCCCATTGCAACCTAAGAGCATACCAGTGCCTTAAGAACTAGGATTTTTTCTCAGCAAGTTTTGACAGCTCTGCCACTTCTTGGTCAATGATGGCAGAAGTGGTTCGCTGATCATACGACGTGATGAGACATTTGATTGCTTGCTCTTTTGAGATCTCACTGCTGAGCAACTTAACAGTGGAGGTAGCGGCTTTTGCAAATGTGAATTCAAATGTTTCCCAAGAACAAGGCATTGTTTGAACTTTGATTGCGAAGGATTCGTCCAATAGGCCTAAGTCGAGGCGATCGTAGCTCAGAGCTAGCGACACAAAAGTGGCATCCAGTCGCTTAATGCAATCCACTACGTCATCCCTTGTTTCTTCAGCTAAATCAGCTGCTAGTGAGAGAAAGGATTTCCTCTCATAAGAGGGCCTAAGGCTTGTGGGTGGTTGGGGTTTGCTAGGACTTGAGCCTTTGGCGATGGAAAGTTGCGGTGATGAGTGTTCTTGAGCTTGTGATCGGGTCGCTAGGATGAAGGCTATGTTAGCAGTAGCCTCGAGTGATGGCCTGTTGCTTTTAGGATGGATTTGGAAAGTCAGATCGACTCCGGCGGGTGATGACTCTTGAGATGGCGGTTGTCGCTTGGGTCAATAAGCTTGGGCGACTCGCGTTCGCACGTGGATGAACTTGATGGTTATGGGTCGGGGAAGCTCTGCGGCTTGTGGTTTCGAGGTTCTACGGTTTTTGGGATGATCAAGCTTGAGGCTAGCGTATGAGTGGTGCCTCTAGCCATGTGGGCCTTAGGTATCCATAGCCAAGCATTGCCCTCATAGTAGCCTTGTGCGTGCAAGAGGGCCTTGGGGACCCATCTTTGACTAATTACACATCTATTCCTGTAACTGTGTTTGGGCTTTTAGGTTTAGAGTTTCTGGTTTTATGAGGGTAGGAGCATCGACTCCTAGGCGGTTGTTACGGTTGTTTAGGCATCCATTGAAGGCGAGTCTGTGGGGCCTTAGCTTTGCCTGCTATGGGTTGCGGTCTATGAAACTCGGGGAGTGGCGGCCACACACTACCCCCTCCTTAGACTCGCCCACAGATGTTTCTATCAGTGGCTTTGTGGCCCGTGATGAGGTTGCGCAACCCTTTGTTGAAAGCTGTAACAATGTGAACGTTTCCTATTGCGAGGTGGATGCGCTGCGATGCGTAGTCAACATTGCAGTGGGTCTGCTTTTTGAAGGTTCGCCCTAGCAATGACTCTGTGCATGCAATTTTAGCATTTGGCAACACGTAAAAAATCATTGGAACAGTCTCAGACTCAATAGAAACGACTGCTTTCCACTTGCTGAGTAGTGCATAGGAATGGGCCCCATATGGGCTTAATTTTGCAGTGGTGGGTTGAAGTTGTGGTTTGCCAAGTTGAGTCCAATGATCATAGGTCAAGACGTTGAAGTATGCTCCCTCATCGATCAAGGCATTGAAAGCACATGTTTGTTTTGCCGTGACCGTGATACGGAGGTATGCGGGTTCTACGGCTTCCTCATCCTCGTCGTCGATTTCAGTGATTGTGGCTACTCGTACTTTGATAGGCGGTTCTAACATCGGTGGCTCGTGCAAAGGATGCGTAGAAGGGTAGTACTTCTTGACACGACTGCCATTGAAGAAGCCTATTCCTTCACCGTTTAGGGTCTCAAGTTCAACATTGCCTATTTGACTGATCAAACGAACTTTGAAGGGTCCAAGACCTCTAAATTTCATCTTTTGCTTATGTCCCTTAACTGAGTAGAGGAGCATTAAGTCACCCTATTCGAACTCACGCTACTTGACGTGCTGGTCAAACCAGCTCTTGCATCGGGCTTTCTCACAGATTAGTGCATGGGTGGCTAGAAGGCGAGTCTCCAAGAGGTGTTTGAGCTCAACTAGGCGTTGCGTCCATGTCTCCTTCCCTTCCCATCATTCTTGAAGCGCTATTCTCAGGCTAGGAACAAAGAATTCTAATGGGAGAATTGCTTTTGTTCCATATGTTAGCCTAAAGGGGGTTTGGCCCCCGCCGACAACCATTTTATAAGCCATTCGGTAAGCCCACAGAGCTGCCATTAGCTTGTTGTCCCAGCCCGCTGTGTGAAGCAGAGACAACCTTCGTTAGGACATTGACCAGAATCTTATTTGTTGATTTGGCCTGGCCATTTTCCTGAGGGTAGTATGGCGAGGATTTGCGATGGATGATGAGGAAGGTGGACAGGAGATGCGCGATCACTTCATTGACGAAGTGCGTGCCTTGGTCACTGACCAGTTCGATGGGGCAGCCGAATCGTGAAATCACTTGCTCCCATAAGAACTTAGCCATCGTTCTAGCATCGTTTTTTTGTGTTGCTCGTGCTTCTGCCCATTTAGTGAGGTAATCTGTGGCCACAATGATGTACTTGGCCCGCGAATACTGTGCCGCAGGACTTATGGGTCCAATGAAATCAATTCCCCAAGGGTTGTCGAGCAATAATTGGGGCTTAATTCCATTTGATCCTTGTGAATTGGGACCTTCGTCCACTGGCACTCATCATAGTGCTTGACGAATCGAGCTGCGTCACGGAAAAGTTTGGGTCACCACCGTTGAGACTAAAACACCTTCCGTGCTGTCGTGTCTCCACTAAAGTGCCCTACGGCAATGCTACCATGCGCTTCTGAGAGCACATCATGCATCTCATATTCGCATACGCATCTGCGCAACAATCCGTCTTGCCCCAGTCTATAGAGTTAACCTGCAATCAGCTGATAGGGCTGGATCTTAAGGATTAATTGCCCAAGTCGGGCTTTTTCTATTGGTCGGTCAGGCAGTCCATGCTCAAGCACTTGGACTATGTCATCTATCCAATACGGCGTTAGATCAGCCTTAAATAGATCTCTCTCACTGGAAAGGCTAAACAGATGAGCGTCGGTTCATCAACAACACCTTGTCTAGCAGCTTCTCCGTTAGATCAGCCTGAAATAGATCTCTCTCTATGGAAAAGTTAAACAGATGAGCGTCAGTTCATCAACAACACCTTGTCTAGCGGCTTCTCCGTTGGGAATGCGTGACATGTGATCAGCCACATAATGCTATTTTCCCTTTCGTACCACTATGGAGAAGTCAAACTCTAAAAGCAGAAGGAGCCATCGAGCTATGCGTCCTGTAGCGCAAGGTTTGTTTACTAGATAGAGCAAGGCTTGATGGTCCACAAAGAAGGTAAAGGGCGTGGCCAAAAGATAATGCCGGAATTTCTTCACGGCGAACACCATGGCTAATCCCTCTCTTTCCGTCATCACATAGTTCATTTTGGTCTCAGCTAGCAAAGCTCACTAGATAGTCTAAATTGTGTTCGCCAGGTTGGCACAACATTGCCCCCATGGCAAACTTAGAAGCATCGATATGCACGTGGAAGGTGATGGTCCAATCTGGGGCTCGTAGGATTGGTGCTGTGTTAGAGCCTTCTTCAACTATTAGTATGCCCGTTGGCATGCTTCATTCCATTTGAAGGCAATAAGCAGCTTGTACAATGGTCTGGTGATCAACGCATAATTCAATACAAACCGCCGATAGTACCCAGTATGGCCTAGGAAGCATTGAACTCCCTTGTAGTTGTTTGGGGGTGGAAGGTCAACAATGACCCTGACCTTCGAGAAGTCAGTGGCAATGCCGTTCTTCGACACCACATGCCCTAGGATGCATCCATGCTTCACCCAAAACTGGCACTTTAAGGGGGTTCAAGGAGAGACGATATAAACGACACCGCTTGAAGACTGCTCGTAGTTTGTCTAAGTGTTCAATCCAGGTTGAGTGGACACAGAGGTTGTCGACAAAGACTTCTAACTCCTTGTGAAGCATGTCCTTAAAGATGATGCACATGAGGCATTGGAAAGTGGCAAGGGCATTAGTCATCCCGAAGGGCATGACTATGTAAGCAAAGGCGCCCCATTTAGTGGCGAAGGCAGTCTTATACCTATCAGCAGGATGCACTTGCACCTGGTTGTACCCTGAGAAGCCGTCCAAAAAACTGTAGGCTTCCTTGCCTGCCACTCTCTCAAGCATGTGCTTGGTGTACGGCAACTGATATTGTCCCTCTTGGTGGCACCATTTACCTTCTTGTAATTGATGTACACTTGGATTTTTCCATTCTTCTTCATCACGATGACTATGGGCAATACCCAGTCTGTGTGCTCAATTTCATAAATGAATCCTGCTCTCATGAGCTTATCAATCTCTTCCTTGACCGCATGAGCATGTTTTGGATTCATAGGGTACGGTCACTGCTTGACCGGTGTTGCGTCTGGCGTCATGGGTATGTTGTGAGTCACGACACTTGGATCTACCCCCTTAAGCTCTTCTAAGGACCTGGCGAACACGTCTATGTACTCTCGCAAGAGAGCAACAAGACTCGTTTCTTCTTCATTAGTCAAGTCATCGGCAATGAAGACTGGTTGGGGTGGTTCCTCTTCTTGGGCTAGGTCCACCTCCTTGACCTTGGCTGGTCCCTCAATTGGTTTGCTTATTTGTGCTTGACGTTTGGCACCTAACAGACCCCTTTTTTGAATTTCATAAATCTTTTAGGGAGGTCCTACGGTTTTCGCTGTTCTTCCGTTGGAGTATCCCTGGGTTGTTTTGTCTTTTCCTGTCTTAATCGTATGCACCTCAGGTGGACAGGTTGGTCCCCCTTGGTGCTTCTGGTTCTGGGCGGCCTAGGGATCTCTGGATCACTATCCGAACTAACCTCCAATTCAGAGTCAAACCCTCCGTCTTAGCTAGAAGAGGTGGTCTCCCCTGGTGGGTGCAGTTCAGATGGTGATTCAGTCCTAAATATTGATGTCATTCCTAGCTAGGCTAGTCCTGCTTGCTCAAGGTCTATGGCTCCTACGTGTTCCAACTAGGTGGGATCACATTCCACGCGCATGACCTCACGCTCTATCATGAAGATACTCTTTTTCTATGGCTTGGAGTCTACTCATATTTGCTCTATTTCTTGTCCTTTAGTGTCATATTCCACAGTATCTTTCTCACCCTCACTTTCATCACTGAAGGATTGGCAGTCTTCGTATTCGTCGTTAGAATTCTCTTCATCAGACTGCTTGCCGTCTCCTAGGGCTTGGTCTATCTCTGGTCATTGGTCAGGAACTAGGGCCCAGTTATACATGAGGTTTAAGTCATGCACTCTGGTCCATTGCCACTTGGATTCATCTAAGAGATCCTGGAGTGGTTTGAGATTTGCAGGTGGATTTCCAGCTAGCTTGTCCATTAGATATTCCAGTATCTCATGGAGTTCCCTTTTGTTGGTTGGGACTTGGGAGTTGACAGGCTTCGGTTTCCCACTAAGGCTTCCTGCCATCATGCAGACTGGTATGGAGGGTGTGTCATTAGCCTTGCCGATTGTTTTGATGGCTTGCTCATATGCCTCATGATTAGAGAATGGCAGGTCAATTGTAGCAAGGACATGCATCCAATCCCTCTCGTCCTCTGGGCATGGGATACACTTGGTCAAGGGCCCATAGGACTCCTTGACTGGAGCATTACCCTTGAGCATAGCAGAGATGGCATCTAAGTCGACTGGCGAGGTCTTCCAGGTGTTGCACATCCAGGGGCGGCCTAATAGGATCTCGTAATCCACTCACTTCATGACTATAAAGTCAACGCAGAACTGGACACCTGCGATCTTCACTGGCCAATTCTTAAGCACCCCGAACGGCTTGACTCTCATACCGTTTGCTAGTGTGACATTAAACCTAGCAGTCTCAACAGGTGGGTTTCCGCAAGTCTGAAGCACTGCATGGCTAAGCACACTAACCCCAGCCCCCATATCCACGATTCCCTTCCTCGTTGTATCGCCTAGGGCTAAAACCGGTAAGACCGCATGCATCTCGGAACCTTCCCAGAAGGCATTGACGTGCAAGGATTTAGGCATAGAGTGCAGCGTCAAACTCGGTATTTGCGTCTCTGCATCGTGGTAATGAGGGTTTGCCGTGACCTGCTCTTGTGACCCTTCAACCCACTGCTTAAGATCTTGCCATAGGGTGGGATGCTGCCTAAGCAGCTCTCCCAGGCTAAGTGTTATAGGGATAGTCACCAATGTGGTTAGGAGGTCGTTGGGTGTTCCTAACTTGGATTGTCCTGACCAGTGGACGTAACTGAACCACAGTCTTGTAGCAACGCCGAGGCTTGGCCTTAGTGGCACTGCTTATGGTGCAGTTGCTGCTCTTGACTTTGGTTGTGGAGGCAAGGTTGGCGTACTTATGCTGGAGAAATCACCGATCCCATCCTCTAGGATGGGCTCAGTGTCTTTTAGATGCTCTTCAGCTTCCTTCACCCATTCCTTCACCTTTTCTATGGCCTCTAATTGTTGCTTCGGATGCGGGTATTCCCCTACCTTAGCGCTTCCTTTTTCGGCCGTCTTAGGGGCTGACGTCTATACTTCTGCGTCAGAGACATTCTTTCCAGCAGGCAGAGTTGTAGCACTCTCCATTTTTAGTGCGATTTTAGCTTCTGACTTCCTCCTCCGCCATCTATGGCTCTTCTTCCCTATCGAGGCTGCATCGAGATTGCTAGGTCCTGGTAGAGAGATGCCGGCTTGCTTCGTTTGGGCACAGATCATGACCCGCAATAGAATAGGTGTGGCCTCCCCATCGTGGTTTTCGACACCAAACAACCCCAATGGGATAGATGGCTCGTTGGCTGAGCTAGATGATGGCTTTCGCCTTGGGCAATCGATAAAGAGATGGGTGATTCCGCACTCAGCACACCTTTGGTCCGCCTTATCTCTGTTTTGCTTCTCCCTTTCAAGGTAGCGTGATGAGACATGACCTGGGTGGCCACAAGTCCAACAAGTGATTGGATCTTGCGTTTGCCCTCCTAGGCCTTTGCCTCGTCCTCTTCCTAACGCCATCACTGGTATGGGGTGATAATCCATGAGGACAGTGTTTCCCTCATCGTCATGTGAGACGTAAGGGCATATGTAAGCTTCTTCCACATAGTGGACAGGAGCGTCACTCGGTGGATGGGTTACGTAAGGACCAGGTGGTCTAGGAATGCCCGTAGGATTTATTTCCATCCTAGGAACAGCCGGCTTAATGTCATTAGGCGCAGGGAGGGCCAATGGGGCTCCCCTTCCGAAAAATGGCTGCGGCCTGTTCGCTAGGTAAGGCTGGTCGTATGGTTGTGAGTATGGAAGTCTCCTTGGCAATCTACAATGCACGACGTCATGACCGAACCTACTGCAGTTAGTGCAAGGTCTTGACCTAGCATCTTGACACTCGACTGGCAAGTGGTTTCCTCCACAGTACACGCATTGGATGTGTGGGCGTGTTGGTCGTCTCAACATATCTTGCAACTTGGCTAGTTTCATCTTAACGTCAGCCAAGTCGTGGCTCATTTCGGTGGTTTTCCCCTTATCCTGGGATGGTGGGGCTGATCGCTCACTCGAGGCTGACGCTCTCTCTGAGCTTCACGAGTTGGTCTCTTCTAGGTTCATGCTTCTGGAGCTCCGCTCCTTCAGCTAATCATCAACTCGGATGGCTTCCTCAAAGACCTTGGCTAGCGCGTCTCACTGCAAGCTCGAGTTGCCTGCCAAAGCCTTGTATAGTTCCTCATTCTGGATCCCACTGAAGAATACAGTTGATACTGCTCTTTTAGTTGGTCGCTCTCCAGTGGCGATTCTCTTGAAGAGACTCCACACATGGGTCACATAATCGCGAATGTCCTGCTTCTCTTTCTGCTTGACGTTCATCAAGCGTACTAGTAGATTATCGGAGTATCCGGGCTCGTTAAATCTCTTAATGAAGAGATCCTTGAGTCCATCAAAGTTGGCTCGTTTTGCGTTATCTAAGCTCGTATACCACATCCTACCCTTGTTGCCCAGGCAAAGCCCAAATGTTTGTGAGCATTGAGTTAGGTCGTTGAGGCCGTTGGCTTCGTAGACTTGCTCAAACTACTCAACAAAGCTATATGCATCGTCATGGGGTTGGTACTTATCAAGTTTCTTGGCAACAATAGGGATTTTAGACTGGCTCTTTGAGCCCTGGTTTGCTCCTAATCCTGCAAGTAGTGATGTCGCTAGAGCCGTGGCACTTTGCTCTGCAGCCATGTTATCGAGCAACTGCTTCATGAGAAGCTCACTCAACGTTAAGTCTCCTTCTAGTGCTCTCTCATGGTCCGTTCGATTTCTGCCAGCCAAGTTCAGCACCCGTTGCACCTCTTGCAACTCCATGCCTTGCCTTTGGCTCCTAGCCTGCTGATCCCTATTGTACTCAGCCATGCTTTGCAATGCTTTGTGGGCCAGCTTTCTCTCCTCTTCTAGATCTGCAATGATAGCATCTGCTATCCTACCGCAGTGCTCATACCGAGCATGAGTGTCATAACTGCTGACCAGCTGCTGCTGAATAGCATCTGGAAAGGCTTCTAAGTCGAATTCCTCATTAGATCTACGATCTGAACTTTCTTCTGCCATTGTCGAGTTATCGTGCTCCACCAAGCTATCGATCTGGTTTAGTAGACTTGTCAAATCCACTTCGTCGGTGTCCCTCACTTGGTCCTACTTTTGCACGTTGATGGTTTGTCTATGTATTGGGTTCTCTCCTACTGGTGGGTTCCTTGAGTGGTTTATCTGGGTGAGTTCCTTTAGTTATTTAATATAGTCCTCAATTTATGGCCACTCAATGTGTCTTTCCCTGTGCACTTGTGCTCAATCAGGCTTTCAGTTTCCTTAAGTGTACTTCAAGTGTAGAAATTCAGGGTGAGTACAGTAACCAATTTCTAGACGTCTTACGCACTCTCACGTTGTTTTGGGCCAAATAGGCTTGTTGGTCAATGTTTTGGCCATCTTGGCAAGGTTTAGGGTTTCTCTAATATGTTGCCTCGTTCGTTTTGGTCCAATCAGGCTTTACAACTCAGCGGTTTGCATCTAAGCCTCTAGGTCTCGCAACTGCCCACTTCTAGCTGCTAAGCGGCGGCACCCTACGATTTTGCCTATTCCGTGTGCTAGAATCAAGTTCTGAGCATCCTAAGAGCTTTTTACAGTTTGCGCTGCTGAGCTCTAGCCAGGTCAGGTCAAATTTCTGAAAATTCAGTAAAAATCTACACTCGGCCTGACTGGTCCGAATTGCAGGGTCCAAGTGGGTTACTCGGACGGGTCGAGGCACATGGACCGAGGGCCGAATTTGGAACTTGGGCAGGGTGGACTCGGACGGGCCGAGGAGCTGACTCGGACAAGGTCACTCGGATGGATTGGCTCGGACGGGCCGAGTGGTTGATTCGGACAAGGTTGCTCGGACGGGCCAAGGCAATTGGGCCGAGGCAAGTGGACCGAGGGTCGAGTTTGACATGTGGCAGAGGGCGGAATTTGTCCACGGTCCGAATGGTAGACTCAGATGGGCCGAATAGGTTTGGGCCAAGTGGATCGATTAGGGTTTTGGCTAGATGGGCCAAATGGCAAGGGGCCGAGGTCCGATTCTAGGACTCGGTCCAGAAGTGACCGTTCGGATGGGGCGAGCGCGGTGCACATACACATCATGAGTTTGATTTCGATCGTTTCTCGTGCTTCACTCAATCATACCAGGCACAAACCTCTAGATCCTACCTAAGGGGATAAGAGAAGGGATTCATATACCTGGATAGAGTGGTGGACTCGTCGTTGGTGCGATCGAATCGAATTGGGTGGTAGCTCTCTCTCTCTCTCTCTCTTTCTCTTTCACACTGAAATGGTTGCAAATGAGTCCTCCCTTGGCCTCTTGGCTTTTATACCCCTTCCCAGGTATGGTGTTGATGCCCCCAAACACTCACTTGCTGATCTTAGGCATCGCAAGTGAGCTTTTTGCCATTTTTTCACGATTTTTGCCCTGTTTTTCCCTGTTCTTGCAATAGTGAACCCTACCCTTTTCTGGTGCAATTTCCTAATCCTATCCTACTCTAAATGCAACAAGAATCGAAAGCAAAATACTGAAACGATTTCTCCATGTTTTCTAATCATCAAACAAACAAAATAACCCAAAATACTTACTTGTTTTGAAGATCAAAAACACCCAAACTTCCTACCTATCTCAAGCTCCGTTTCGGGGATGGATCCCTTACTTCGATGCTCAATATGAGGAGAAGAAGGTTGGGTTATCAATCGATGTAAGTGTTTAATAGAAATTATGTCTTGTATAGTGTTCGAAACCCTAACATATGCCTTAGCCAAAAGAAGGGTTCCAAACATATGTCATAACATTCACGGGTAATATCAATGCATGTAGATCTCATTAACTACATAATAAATCTAAAGATATGCCTCAATATCTAGTGACGACAGACATATTCTATAATAACAATTATAGAAACTCTGCTCAAAACCCCTTTAGATCATGGTACATGTACCAATGCATTTGGGAGTCAATACATAACCAAAGAGACATCAATGATTGTACCATCTTCAAGTGAGAGTGTTAAATAAGCTTTCCACTATCAACAACCGACTCTTTGATATAACCAACTGGAAATCAACTTAGAACTGAGCATTCAATGCTTATTGTATCCCACAAACCATCTTGCATTCATGTAACAACATACAGCTAGACAACAACCAATCTTGAATAAGCTTCAAGGAGTCAAATCTACCAATCAAGAATTTTAGGATAGTTTTTAGGCTATAATACGTTTTAGAATTGAGCTTTAGATCATCATGAGGGTGCCCCAAGCATACATAAATGATGCCACACTAATTGCCAACTATCCACATGATGCTGGACATGCCAAAGTCAAGCAATGATTGGCTGAAATCCTTTGATCAAGTCAAGTGCAAATTGTTGAGATTCAGCAATCACACTCACTGACAGCCTCTTTGTATGGAGCTTCAGAGCCAAGGACATGCAGGCTTACCTATCCCATATGCACAGTGGTGCCTACTATAGTTTCCTACTTTCCTATAAAGCATTGTACTTGCTTCCTTTTCTTAATGCAATGATAGTACTCTTTTCTTATCAGTAAAGTGTCAGTGTCATTGTCCAAATACACAAGATTGTGTTTATGAGTCCAAGTCTAAATCTTGGAACCTAATTCACTTGTGTAACAAACAGTGTCTTTGTCTCCTCCATCATGAGTTTACTCTTCTCCTTTCATCCACCATAACTGACTGCCATGTCTTAGATCCCGCTCATTCCGACATGGTATCAGAGCCCAATCGGGCATGGCCTAGCTCATTTCACTCCTCTCTTAGCTCCTCTTCACTCAGGTCAGCTCAAGTCCAGCTCAGTCCCAGCTAATGACCTCATTTCTAAACTTTATCTCCACTTGACCTGTGGCAGCCATAGCCAAACCTGCACCCTGCCTCCTTGGAGCTTCTTGATCTCCCTCCACAGTCAATATTTCAACACGTTTTCTTCTAGAGATATGTTCTGTCACGTCAAACTTCGACATTGCTCATCGTTTACTCCAACATTGCGTGAATACAAGCTCGCTGTCCAGACTGCGCCATCTGCTGTTCGTATGTCGAATGCCGCCTGCACACATCGCAATGCTGATGAAGATCATAGGGCTTTGATAGGCCTTAGAAAGAGCTAAATTTCCATAAAAAAAGTTTTGGAAATGATCAACCATAGCTCCTGCAATCTACAAAAAACCAGGCCCCTGTCTGAAACCCTAAACTGTCAGCCATAGCCACTTTCATCAAAGCTCAAAAATCTCATCATTTTCTCTCTCCTGCCATCTAGAGCAACCCACTGCCACTCTGATCTACTGTCCCAGCACCAAATCAAGGAGGGGTAGGACCTCAGAATATTGAAGAAGGATCGATGACCCCGAGCAAGGAAGATTTAAGCTCAACATCAAGTCTCTACATAGTGTGTTTTCACACTACCATTACTTGTGTCTCTTGACACATTGTAATCTGCTCCTTCACCTGTAACATCTGAGAATCTTGGAGTTGATTTGCTCCTGCTTCAGCCATCCAACATGGAAAAAGACTCTCCAAATGCTCGGTTCAAGGGAGCCGGGTTTCACACCTTGCAAACCCGCATCAAGCTCATCCTGATGAAGAAGGGTCTCTGGGCCATCACAAATGGCAAAGAGAAGATACCTCGAGATGCGGACCTTGGAGTTACTTGGCAGAAGAATGATGACAAGGCACAAGCCATCATTAAACTGGAATTCGATGACATCTACATCCATCATGTGGATGCGTGTGACACGTCCCATGATACTTGGGACAAATTGGATACCTTATTTGGTGCATAGTAAAAGTCATCTAAGTATGGTCTATTAATTGAATTTTTCTGACTTGATATGAAGCCTCATACATCCCTGGCATCCCATCTGAACTACATGGAAAGCCTGCTTACTCAACTTGCAGGGATAAAGCTAAAAATGGATGAAGATGTTTGTATTAGTGTCTTGTTAAAAAGTCTGCCTCCTGCCTATGATAATGTATCAACCACTCTAACCAATATGCCTGATCCTCAACTTGTTGACATTAAAGCCTCTCTGCTAGAGGAAGAAAAGAAACTTAAAAGCAAAGAAGAGCCTAGCACTTCAAAGGATGAACAAATGTTATATGTAAACAACAGATACAAAGGTAAAAAGGAACTGCTCTTCTGTGACTTCTGCAAAAGGACCGGACACACTGAGAAGTTCTGTCATGCTAGAAAGAGGTCCCAAAAGGCCTATCTTGCAACTGTGAAAGAAGAAGAAGACCATGGACCGAAAGATGAAGATGAAGACCACCAGGATCGGAAGGACAAGCCTCATCAGTCCTTCTACTCTCATTACTCTGATAGACTATTTTAAAAGCCTTGTATTTCCTAGCCCTAATGCTTCTTGCCATAAGCTTTGTAAACTCCTCATGTAACTTGGCACTACAGTCCTTGTACACTTTGTGAGGCCCCTCTTATAGCCTCAAGATGTCCATCATGTTGGTGCCCACACTTAGCCTTTTGTGCGACAGCCTCTGGTTTCTACCATGTTTATGGTGTTCCCACACTTTGCAGGTGGTTCTCATTACAGCCTCTACACACTTTGTGCCTTTCTAGTTGTGATTGAGGAGGGGTGTTGAGATTCAGCAATCACACTCACTGACAGCCTCTTTGTATGGAGCTTCAGGGCCAAGGACATGCAGGCTTACCTATCCCATATGCATAGTGGCGCCTACTGCAGTTTCCTACTTTCCTATAAAGCATTGTACTTGCTTCCTTTTCTTAATGCAATGATAGTACTCTTTTCTTATCATTAAAGTGTCAGTGTCATTGTCCACATACACAAGATTGTGTTTATGAGTCCAAGTCTCAATCTTGGAACCTAATTCACTTGTGTAACAAACGGTGTCTTTGTCTCCTCCATCATGAGTTTACTCTTCTCCTTTCATCCACCATAACTGACTGCCATGACTTAGATCCCGCTCATTCCGACATGGTATCAGAGCCCAGTTGGGCATGGCCTAGCTCATTTCACTCCTCTCTCAGCTCCTCTTCACTCAGGTCAGCTCAAGTCCAGCTCAGTCCCAGCTAATGACCTCATTTCTAAACTTTATCTCCATTTGACCTGTGGCAGCCATAGCCAAACCTTCACCCTGCCTCCTTGGAGCTTCTTGATCTCCCTCCACAGCCAATATTTCAACACGCTTTCTTCTAGAGATATGTTCTTTGGCTCAGGGTGCTACCTCCTGTCACGTGAAACTTCGACATTGCTCATCGTTTACTCCAACATTGCGTGAATACAAGCTCGTTGTCCAGACTGCGCTGTCTGTTGTTCGTATGTCGAATGCCGCCTGCACACGTCGCCATGCTGATGAAGATTATAGGGCTCTGATAGGCCTTGGAAAGAGCTAAATTTCCAGAAAAAAAGTTTTGGAAATGATCAACCATAGCTCCTGCAATCTACAAAAGACCAGGCCCCTGTCTGAAACCCTAAACTGTCAGCCATAACCCCTTTCATCAAAGCTCAAAAATCTCATCATTTTCTCTCTCCTGCCATCTGGAGCAACCCATTACCACTCTGATCTACTATCCTAGCACCAAATCAAGGAGGGGTAGGACCTCAGAATATTGAAGAAGGATCGACGACCCCGAGCAAGGAAGATTTAAGCTCAACATCAAGTCTCTACATAGTGTGTTTTCACACTACCATTACTTGTGTCTCTTGACACATTGTAATCTGCTCCTTCACCTGTAACATCTGAGAATCTTGGAGCTGATTTGTTCCTGCTTCAGCCATCCAACATGGAAAAAGACTCTCCAAATGCTCGGTTCAAGGGAGTCGGGTTTCACATCCAGCAAACCCGCATCAAGCTCATCCTGATGAAGAAGGGTCTCTGGGCCATCACAAATGGCAAAGAGAAGATACCTCGAGATGCGGACCTTGGAGTTACTTGGCAGAAGAATGATGACAAGGCACAAGCCATCATTAAACTAGATTTCGATGACATCTACATCCATCATGTGGATGCGTGTGACACGTCCCATGACACTTGGGACAAACTGGATACCTTATTTGGTGCATAGTCAAAGTCATCTAAGTATGGTCTATTAATTGAATTTTTCTGACTTGATATGAAGCCTCATACATCCCTCGCATCCCATCTGAACTACAAGGAAAGCCTGCTTACTCAACTTGCATGGATAAAGCTAAAAATGGATGAAGATGTTTGTATTAGTGTCTTGTTAAAAAGTCTACCTCCTGCCTATGATAATGTATCAACCACTCTAACCAATATGCCTGATCCTCAACTTGTTGAGATTAAAGCCTCTCTGCTAGAGGAAGAAAAGAAACGTAAAAGCAAAGAAGAGCCTAGCACTTCAAAGGATGAACAAATGTTATATGTAAACAACATATACAAAGGTAAAAAGGAACTGCTCTTCTGTGACTTCTGCAAAAGGACCGGACACATTGAGAAGTTCTGTCATGCTAGAAAGAGGTCCCAAAAGGCCTATCTTGCAACTGTGAAAGAAGAAGAAGACCATGGACCGAAAGATGAAGATGAAGACCACCAGGATCGGAAGGACAAGCCTCATCAGTCCTTCTACTCTCATTACTCTGATAGACTATTTTAAAAGCCTTGTATTTCCTAGCCCTAATGCTTCTTGCCATAAGCTTTGTAAACTCCTCATGTAACTTGGCACTACAGTCCCTGTACACTTTGTGAGGTCCCTATTACAGCCTCAGGATGTCCATCATGTTGGTGCCCACACTTAGCCTTTTGTGCGACGGCCTCTGGTGTCTACCATGTTTATGGTGTTCCCACACTTTGTAGGTGGTTCTCATTACAGCCTCTACACACTTTGTGCCTTTCTAGTTGTGATTGAGGAGGGGTGTTGAGATTCAGCAATCACACTCACTGACAACCTCTTTGTATGGAGCTTCAGGGCCAAGGACATGGAAGCTTACCTATCCCATATGCATAGTGGTGCCTACTGCAGTTTCCTACTTTCTTATAAAGCATTGTACTTGCTTCCTTTTCTTAATGCAATGATAGTACTCTTTTCTTATCAGTAAAGTGTCAGTGTCATTGTCCACATACACAAGATTGTGTTTATGAGTCCAAGTCTCAATCTTGGAACCTAATTCACCTGTGTAACAAACGGTGTCTTTGTCTCCTCCATCATGAGTTTACTCTTCTCCTTTCATCCACCATAACTGACTGCCATGTCTTAGATGCCGCTCATTCCGACATGGTATCAGAGCCCAGTCGGGCATGGCCTAGCTCATTTCACTCCTCTCTCAGCCCCTCTTCACTCAAGTCAGCTCAAGTCCAGCTCAGTCCCAGCTAATGACCTCATTTCTAAACTTTATCTCCACTTGACCTGTGGCAACCATAGCCAAACCTGCACCCTACCTCCTTAGAGCTTCTTGATCTCCCTCCACAGTCAATATTTCAACATGCTTTCTTCTAGAGATATGTTCTTTGGCTCAGGTTGCTGCCTCCTGTCACGTCAAACTTTGGCATTGCTCATCGTTTACTCCAACATTGCGTGAATACAAGCTCGCTGTCCAGACTGCGCCATCTGCTGTTCGTACGTCGAATGCCGCCTGCACACATCACGATGCTAATGAAGATCATAGGGCTTTGATAGGCCTTGGAAAGATCTAAATTTCCATAAAAAAAGTTTTGGAAATAATCAACCATAGCTCCTGCAATCTACAAAAAACCAGGCCCCTGTCTGAAACCCTAAACTGTCAGCCATAGCCACTTTCATCAAAGCTCAAAAATCTCATCATTTTCTCTCTCCTGCCATCTGGAGCAACCCACTGCCACTCTGATCTACTGTCCCAGCACCAAATCAAGGAGGGGTAGGACCTTAGAATATTGAAGAAGGATCGACGACCCCGAGCAAGGAAGATTTAAGCTCAACATCAAGTCTCTACATAGTGTGTTTTCACACTACCATTACTTGTGTCTCTTGACACATTGTAATCTGCTCCTTACCTGTAACATCTGAGAATCTTGGAGCTGATTTGCTCCTGCTTCAGCCATCCAACATGGAAAAATACTCTCCAAATGCTCGGTTCAAGGGAGTCGGGTTTCACACCTTGCAAACCCGCATCAAGCTCATCCTGATGAAGAAGGGTCTCTGGGCCATCACAAATGGCAAAGAGAAGAAACCTCGAGATGCGGACCTTGCAGTTACTTGGCAGAAGAATGATGACAAGGCACAAGCCATCATTAAACTGGAATTCGATGACATCTACATCCATCATGTGGATGCGTGTGACACGTCCCATGACACTTGGGACAAATTGGATACCTTATTTGGTGCATAGTCAAAGTCATCTAAGTATGGTCTATTAATTGAATTTTTCTGACTTGATATGAAGCCTCATACATCCCTGGCATCCCATCTGAACTACATGGAAAGCCTGCTTACTCAACTTGCAGGGATAAAGCTAAAAATGAATGAAGATGTTTGTATTAGTGTCTTGTTAAAAAGTCTGCCTCCTGCCTATGATAATGTATCAACCACTCTAACCAATATGCCTGATCCTCAACTTGTTGACATTAAAGCCTCTTTGGTAGAGGAAGAAAAGAAACTTAAAAGCAAAGAAGAGCCTAGCACTTCAAAGGCTGAACAAATGTTATATGTAAACAACAGATACAAAGGTAAAAAGGAACTGCTCTTCTGTGACTTCTGCAAAAGGACCGGACACACTGAGAAGTTCTGTCATGCTAGAAAGAGGTCCCAAAAGGCCTATCTTGCAACTGTGAAAGAAGAAGAAGACCATGGACCGAAAGATGAAGATGAAGACCACCAGGATCGGAAGGACAAGCCTCATCAGTCCTTCTACTCTCATTACTCTGATAGACTATTTTAAAAGCCTTGTATTTCCTAGCCCTAATGCTTCTTTCCATAAGCTTTGTAAACTCCTCATGTAACTTGGCACTACAGTCCCTGTACACTTTGTGAGGTCCCTATTACAGCCTCAGGATGTCCATCATGTTGGTGCCCACAGTTAGCCTTTTGTGCGACAGCCTCTGGTGTCTACCATGTTTATGGTGTTCCCACACTTTGTAGGTGGTTCTCATTATAGCCTCTACACACTTTGTGCCTTTCTAGTTGTGATTGAGGAGGGGTGTTGAGATTCAGCAATCACACTCACTAACAGCCCCTTTGTATGGAGCTTTAGGGCCAAGGACATGCAGGCTTACCTATCCCATATGCATAGTGGTGCCTATTGCAGTTTTCTACTTTCCTATAAAGCATTGTGCTTGCTTCCTTTTCTTAATGCAATGATAGTACTCTTTTCTTATCAGTAAAGTGTCAGTGTCATTGTCCACATACACAAGATTGTGTTTATGAGTCCAAGTCTCAATCTTGGAACCTAATTCACTTGTGTAACAAACGGTGTCTTTGTCTCCTCCATCATGAGTTTACTCTTCTCCTTTCATCCACCATAACTGACTGCCATGACTTAGATCCTGCTCATTCCGACATGGTATCAGAGCCCAGTCGGGCATGGCCTAGCTCATTTCACTCCTCTCTCAGCTCCTCTTCACTCAAGTCAGCTCAAGTCCAGCTCAGTCCCAGCTAATGACCTCATTTCTAAACTTTATCTCCACTTGACCTGTGGCAACCATAGCCAAACCTGCACCCTACCTCCTTGGAGCTTCTTGATCTCCCTCCACAGTCAATATTTCAACACGCTTTCTTCTAGAGATATGTTCTTTGGCTCAGGGTGCTGCCTCCTATCATGTCAAACTTTGGCATTGCTCATCGTTTACTCCAACATTGCGTGAATACAAGCTCGCTGTCCAGACTGCGCCATCTGCTGTTCGTACGTCGAATGCCGCCTGCACACATCTCAATGCTGATGAAGATCATAGGTCTTTGATAGGCCTTGGAAAGAGCTAAATTTCCATTAAAAAAGTTTTGGAAATGATCAACCATAGCTCCTGCAATCTACAAAAAACCAGGCTCCTGTCTGAAACCCTAAACTGTCAGCCATAGCCACTTTCATCAAAGCTCAAAAATCTCATCATTTTCTCTCTCCTGCCATCTGGAGCAACCCACTGCCACTCTGATCTACTGTCCCAACACCAAATCAAGGAGGGGTAGGACCTCAGAATATTGAAGAAGGATCGACGACCCCGAGCAAGGAAGATTTAAGCTCAACATCAAGTCTCTACATAGTGTGTTTTCACACTACCATTACTTGTGTCTCTTGACACATTGTAATCTGCTCCTTCACCTGTAACATCTGAGAATCTTGGAGCTGATTTGCTCCTGCTTCAGCCATCCAACATGGAAAAAGACTCTCCAAATGCTCGGTTCAAGGGAGTCGGGTTTCACACCTGGCAAACCCGCATCAAGCTCATCCTGATGAAGAAGGGTCTCTGGGCCATCACAAATGGCAAAGAGAAGAAACCTCGAGATGCGGACCTTGCAGTTACTTGGCAGAAGAATGATGACAAGGCACAAGCCATCATTAAACTAGATTTCGATGACATCTACATCCATCATGTGGATGCGTGTGACACGTCCCATGACACTTGGGACAAACTGGATACCTTATTTGGTGCATAGTCAAAGTCATCTAAGTATGGTCTATTAATTGAATTTTTCTGACTTGATATGAAGCCTCATACATCCTTCGCATCCCATCTGAACTACAAGGAAAGCCTGCTTACTCAACTTGCATGGATAAAGCTAAAAATGGATGAAGATGTTTGTATTAGTGTCTTGTTAAAAAGTCTACCTCCTGCCTATGATAATGTATCAACCACTCTAACCAATATGCCTGATCCTCAACTTGTTGAGATTAAAGCCTCTCTGCTAGAGGAAGAAAAGAAACGTAAAAGCAAAGAAGAGCCTAGCACTTCAAAGGATGAACAAATGTTATATGTAAACAACATATACAAAGGTAAAAAGGAACTGCTCTTCTGTGACTTCTGCAAAAGGACCGGACACATTGAGAAGTTCTGTCATGCTAGAAAGAGGTCCCAAAAGGCCTATCTTGCAACTGTGAAAGAAGAAGAAGACCATGGACCGAAAGATGAAGATGAAGACCACCAGGATCGGAAGGACAAGCCTCATCAGTCCTTCTACTCTCATTACTCTGATAGACTATTTTAAAAGCCTTGTATTTCCTAGCCCTAATGCTTCTTGCCATAAGCTTTGTAAACTCCTCATGTAACTTGGCACTACAGTCCCTGTACACTTTGTGAGGTCCCTGTTACAGCCTCAGGATGTCCATCATGTTGGTGCCCACAGTTAGCCTTTTGTGCGACAGCCTCTGGTGTCTACCATGTTTATGGTGTTCCCACACTTTGTAGGTGGTTCTCATTACAGCCTCTACACACTTTGTGCCTTTCTAGTTGTGATTGAGGAGGGGTGTTGAGATTCAGCAATCACACTCACTGACAGCCTCTTTGTATGGAGCTTCAGGGCCAAGGACATGCAAGCTTACCTATCCCATATGCATAGTGGTGCCTACTGCAGTTTCCTACTTTCCTATAAAGCATTGTACTTGCTTCCTTTTCTTAATGCAATGATAGTACTCTTTTCTTATCAATAAAGTGTCGGTGTCATTGTCCACATACACAAGATTGTGTTTATGAGTCCAAGTCTCAATCTTGGAACCTAATTCACTTGTGTAACAAACGGTGTCTTTGTCTCCTCCATCATGAGTTTACAGCCGGACAAGAACTACATCCCAACCTGGTGCCCAAACCCCTAATCCTAAATGACCTAGGATAGGATCAAGGAGATGGAAATCCCCATCTAGACAATCCGCTCTCTAAAAACACCTTCGCCTACACCTCTGGCATCATTAACTTGGCTGCATTGGCCAACTCCGTGCTCACCTAACTCAATCCAAGGCCTTCTCCCTCAAACACTAGCACCAAATCCATGCCATCCTAAGTGCCAAGTCCTAGCACAAACTTAAACTAAAAGGAGCTCAAGCTCCATGAGGATCACTTTCAAATGGGACCAACTACATCAGTGAATCCAGCTCTATGCTACGTACTTGGAGAAGCTCGCAAAAACAAAGCTCATCTACCACAATGTTTTGCAACTGCCCCTTCGGACCCACATTGGCCTATGGCTGCAGTATCACCACCTCCAATACAATCCCCTCCTACCACTCCACCTTCCACCTAGAGGCTCAACAACACCTCAACTTTGGCCCCCATCTCACCCTCTACTACCTCCCCTTCCATTGCTAGCCCTTCTAGCCTCACCTCTACTACTGAGCTAATGATGCACCCGACACAGAGGATTAGGGTAACATTAGCAAGTAACTTCATGGGTCTGAGTCCACCATGCTTGCCAATGTTAAAGGCGGTGACAGTCATTGGCATTTAAAGCTAGAGCCGCCACAACAGTGCATTAAGGAGTCAATGGGTGCAAATGCAATAAAGGCTATCAAACAAGGCACATGGGCAAAGAGACTATGGGATGTTTAGTGAAGGAGTTGGTAAGGGTGAATGTTGTGATGTGTAACAGAAGATATGTGGATGGGAAAGGTAGTAGGGTTGAGAGACTTGGAGAATGCTAGATTATCTTAAAGGGGAAGGAATATGTGATGGTTGATGCTAAAGGCATCATGATGGGTATATACCACCAATGTTTATTGATCTTAAGAAGCTCCATTGTACCTGTTGTGTCACCATGTGTGCTTTCCCTTTGGGGTATATCTATTTTACTTTGTAGTCCCCTACATATGCAACCAAGAGCTGAGTAAAATTCCAACTTGGAATATTGTTCTACACTTGAGGACCTAGTTAGTGAGACAATGTGATGTGATGTTATAATCAGGGTGACAAGTCATCCAAGCAAATTTGAGATGTCCTACCCTTGATATACCCTAAGATTGTGACATGGGGGTAGGGCTATGGCATTTCCTTAGGTGTAGTGAATGTGCATGTGTTTTTTACTTTCCTTTAAAAAATAAAAATAAATAAGATATATAACAAGGTATAAGAGATAAAGCAGATCACTCAGGGAGCACCTTGAGCATACATTAAAGAAAACCTTTACTGAGAAGATATTCCTTGACGTGCTCTCACAATTGCATTAATACTTTGGGTAAAAAAGATTGCACACCACAAGAACGATCTTATCCATTCATTTTTAAAACTTTTTTACGTAGGTTGGATTGGGGACTATTCCCCTCTTTTTGATCGTAAAATAGGCCTCCTTTAATTTATGAATCCTTATTAATTTCATTAGTCTTTGTCAATATTAACCCTTAACATTGGCAGTAATATTTGCTAGAATATTATAGACCTTGATTATATGCAAAATAACTTTATGTTTCGTATGATCAGCCAGTTGACATGCTACTATAGGTGTAGCATGTAATTAAGGACAAGATTCTTGATCTTGATGACATAATGGATGAGAATAGTATTAAACATGAATAATTATTGCACCTCAATTTCTATGTTTATTCTCTATCTATTATGTATTCTATGTCTTTATTAACAATAGTAAGTAGTTATAAATTGATCTTTATAAATACTTACTATAGTTTGTCTCTTTGTAGTAAGTATAGTTTGGTCTTCACATAATTTTATAGATTCTTATAATACTAACAATAGTAATGCACTCATTTCTTATATTCTATATTAGGATGAGGGCTTTAATACTTTGGTAATCCTATCCATGATGCCTTATAAATCTCGTTCAAATATAATTCAAAAATGAAATTGTTTGATGGCTAAATTTTGAAATTTTTATAAATCTTGAAGTGATGGATCACCTTATTTAGCAAGATAATGCTAGTTAGGGTGCCAATTTTGCTTTTTGTTTATATATAGGACAATTACCCTCACCGATCCAATGCCATTTTTCTTCATACTTTTCTTCTTAATTATATGCCAAATAATTATCCTCCCCCACCCAATGTCATTTTGATAATAAACAATCGAGGGAGTTGAGGGTGTTAACAGTAGGATGGAAGGAAACAAGAGAGAAAAGTAAATTGGCAAAGACGTGAAAATGTGGGAAAAGTAAAGAAATTTGCAAATCAAGCAAAGGGCACAAGGCATATAATTTCTTGTCAAAGCCCGCAATCATACAATTAATTGTAATATTAGTTTGAAAGTTGGGCATAGTGCCTATGCAAGTTGTAATATTTTTTGCTAGGTAGAAAGACCTATAGCTTGGCAACCATGTGTGCACTAGCTTTCATTAACTTTTTGATGATCAATCTAATATAATATGCATACATAATTTGGGAAATATCAGCAAAGAGCCTAATAAAAGAGACATGCACCTAACTTAAGTGGAAGCCTAAACTCAAAACCCCATGTATAAAAACCAAAAAGTGAATGGATAAGCTCATTCTTGTGGTATGCAAACTTGAGAGCATGCTTCTTCTTCTTGTTTCTATTCTATCTGCTTGTGCTCCATCTTGACAGTGAGGAAGAGTGAGAGTGTAAGAGTGAGAGAGTGAGTGAGGGACTTGAGAGATGAAGCTCCTTCCCTGCACATGCTCTTCTCTTCTTCCCCTTCTTGGGTGAGAGACGTATTGGAGGAGGATCAGGTGGTCTTTCTTCTTCTCTACATTTCTTCTCATGGATTGGGTGCTTATAAATCAGATCGGGAACTATGGAGTAGAGGTTGCAGATCAAGTATCATTGCATGAATCATGCAGCCACCATCAAGCCTTCACTGTATGGTGTTGAGGAGAAGGTAAGTCGGTGAGTTCACTACACCCTTATTAGTTCATTCATTCTTACTTTTGTGTGGTTTAAGAGAAGGATGGCCCATAGATCAATGACTTGGGAGGAATGTGAGAGGGAGCCGTTATCAAATCGAATGAAGCACTTGAAACAATAGGCATTTCATCAAGTCTAATGGTCAAGCTTGTGAAAGCACTGACATTTTGGTTCTACTGCTAGGACACGACGAAATTATCTATGAAGGTAAACAATCTCTTATTCATACATCAAAGTAGAAGCACTATGCCAAAACAAAATAGGAGCATAAACTTTGAAACTGAGTAGGAGTGGAGCTCAAATTGAGTGTGAGCTAGAGGAGGAGGGATAGAATAGGAGAAAATTGAAAGCTTAGATAGGAAAAACCATTTAAAAAATCTAAATTTTTTATCTTTGTTTAATATCTTGTGGGATGGTAAGGGGCTTGCTTGGGAGTTTGCAACAAGAGGATTGAGAAGCTAGGGGTTCATGAGAATATATAATTTTTAGCACATTTCCTTTCATCCCCACTCTCTTTTTGATAGAGATTTTTCCCTAACCACTTGGCCTTAAAGAGCTTGATCCATGCAACTCAAATTTGGGGTCCTTCTTTTGCAATCGACCTTATTGGGCTTGGGTTACATCGATTTGGTAAGGCTTTATGTCCTTACAACAAATTGAGTTGGGGGGATCAATTTTAGCACATGCTTTTGGCCTTTAAGAATTACATTTGGCTTGAAATAGGCCATGAAGGCAAGAAGACCCTTGTTGACCCATCAAAGAGCTTGAGATATGATGATTCAGTCCAAAGGACATTGATTTTTATGATAGAACCCGACTTGAGTTAAGGACCTTAAGTAAATTGCTTAGGCTAAAAGTCCTTATGATAAGGCCAAAAGGCCTTAATGCTTTACATTTGGCCCTAATGGCCATGGCCTTTGAAGAAGTCTAATTGATCAAATGCATTATGGACTAAGCTTCATTTTGTCAGCTATCGAGAGTAAGGGCTAAGAAGCCCATCAATTAAGGCCTACTAAAGGCTTTTCGGCATATTCTTTTTGTAATGTGTCCTTCAAAGTTGTCATGCTACCACACATCAACTTCACTCAATAATCCATTTCTTATCTTTCTCTCCCCTCTTTTCCCCTTATGTTTCTAATTCTCTCTCTCTCTCTCTCTCTCTCTCTCTCTCTCTCTCACTTTGCCCTTTATTTTAGTTTATTTTCTTTCATCTCCTTGTTCTCTCTCTCTCTTTCTCTCTCCTATCAAATGTAAAATTTTCTCTCTCTCTCTCTCTCTCTCTCTCTCTCTCCGCTTTTCATCTCTCTCCCCTCCCTCCTTGCTTTTCTTCTCTCTTTCTTTCTCTTCCCCTTTTTCTTCTTCCCCCCCTCTCCTCTCGTTTCCTTCTCTCTCCCTCTCATTTTTTTTCCTTTTTTGCCTTCTTCTTTTCTCTCTCTCTCTCTCTCTCTCTCTCTCTTAAATTTTATGTTTTCTCTCTCTATTTTTTCTCTCTCTCTCTCACTAAATGTTTTATTTTCTCTCTCTCTCTTAAATTTTATCCTCTCTCTCTCTCTTATTCTCTCCCTTAAATTTTATCATTTCTCTCTCTATTCCCTTGCTCTCTTCTTCTTCTTCTTCTTCTTTCTCTCTCTTAAAGTATGTGAGAATCTATGTCAAAATGTTAAAAAAAGACTTTTAAAAATATGTAATTAAAAGAGAAGAAATATTTTAAAAATATTAATTAAAAGAAGAGAAAAAAGAAAGAAGTTTAACTTAAAAAGTTTAATCTGACTAAAATGTTAGAATATCAAGCTCCCATTACTCTCCTGTCAGTATGTATGACCGACATTAGCTGTGTCCAGCTGTATCAGCAAGTGTGGGACATTAAATAAGTCGGTGGTCTTAGACCCAGTGTGAATGGTCCTACGGACTTTAGTACTATTGTACACACTTATGTTATGTTTGTAGTCTATGAAAAAACGAAATATGATGAACGACCTGAATGTCAGGCAGTAGCTTCATTACGTTGTCTCTCCCTCTCTCTCTTTCAATATGGTATTAGAGCCATCATGGATGGGCTCTTGAAGGCATGAAGCTGCGAGAAAGACCTGCAACCTAAAGACTCAGGGTAGAGGTTGAAGAGAAGCAGGCTGTCATTGTGCAGGCTATCATTGTTTCTGCAGAGAGGTATGTGTTGAATGCATCTTCAGTATATTTGAAGGAGAGTGTGTCAGGACCTGTCTGGAGCCTTGTAAATGCTTGGTTGGTCATCGTTGAGTGGATCTACAGTAAAGGCGTCATCACTGTCAAGCAAGAGAAGCTCAAAACAGTCCATGCAAACTGCGCTAGTTTGCTGATCTGCATATGCTGGCTGAATAAGCACATTTGAATGAAATGGAGCACTTAAATGCTTGCTGAATCATCACTGGAAGATAGTTTATTGTCCTGGAATGCTAACCCATGATGTAGAGCTCATTTATCAGCTGTGACAGCTGATTACAGATCTGAAAACAGTGAAGACCTGCTGTAAATGAAGGCTGTCCTATCTGCCAAAGTCTTTACACAATATAAAGACAAAGCTCAATGATTCAAAGCACTATGTATTGATAGAACTTGAGAAGATAAACAAAATCCTTATCTCGGACTACTCGGAAGCAATCTCCAAGCATTAGATCTCGTGGAGCTCCCTAGTAGACCAAAAACATGCACCAAACACTAGCTTCTTCTCGGCTACTCAGATAGAAAATTTAATTGTTCTGTTGGATCCAAAAGGGGGATAAAACTATAGGACACCTGCTCAAAATTCTCCTAGATCACTATTTCTTCTTCCTCCCAATTTAGAGTGTTGTTTGCTGCCTGAAAACTACAATAGCATGGTGTGTGAACTCGAAATGCCCCCTCAAAATCAAAATATCCACTTGTAGTGGCAGTGTGAACACAGAAAAGATGAGTCGGTTATTTTAAAGTTTTAACCTTAAGCTTAATAAAAGCCTCTAAAACTAATCAAAAACTTTCAAATAGGAGGGGGGTGCAAATTTTTTTGCGCCCCTTCCAAATCTGCCTGGTATCACTCCAATCTTGACCTGTTTGGAGAGAGAGAGAGAGGGAGATTCTCGATTAGGACAGAGAGAGGAACGAGATGGCTGTAAGCTTGCATGTTTTAATGGAGGATTTAAAAATCTGATTTTCTAGTCTTCCTCTCTCCTATTAGCGGCTGTTCATATGCATCAATTCAAGGGAGAAGGGGGAGAGTTGTGATGACGAATCTAGACCAAATGATGATGCTGGAGCAATGGAGGACATAGATCGGGCTAAGAGAGTGCATCAATGGCAAAGAAGAACCATTAGGGGCCTCCCATCTACGAGATATGAGCCTCGAAATCATAATTTCTATGTGTAAGTGAGCGATTCTTGTGTTTTATGGAAAATGATTGGAGAAAGTGCTTGATTTTAATTGTTTTTTATTTCCCATGTTGCATTCTCTCTTAAATATGAAAGAAAAACCAGAAAATATGATGATATAATAATTTCTCCCAAAACACGCAAAAACCGTAAGTTGCGATTTTGATAAAAATAATGGAATTTGGGGTTTTTGTTGAGTGTTTGGGGGTCATATGGGATAAAAATGGATATGAAAATAATGTTGAGTGTCCTTGATCAATGAGAACTCATAATTTTGAAATATCACATTTGTATGAAGAAATAAATGAAGATAAATAGCAAAAAAAGAAAAATTAGTTTTTTGCATTTTTTGTCCGTGAATGTATGGCATGACTGTAGCATGAGGAATAAGCCTCACTTCAGGTGTGTCTTCATGTTAATTAAGTTAAAAGGGGTTAAGCCTTACTTTTTATAAGAAAAACACAAAAAACCATTGTTTACACCTATCAATGATGCAAAACCTAAACGATAGGGGGAAAATAGGGGTTTTGATGCTGATTAGTCGCTAGAAATATATGAAATCTACAAACATACCATATAGGACGTTTATAAATTAAGTTAAAAGGGGTTAAGCCGCATGAGAAGGCTCGAGGCTGCCCTTAGCAACGAAGTATGACATGTAGACTGAAATCATGTAAATACATGTTTGTTGTACCACACAATGCTGATTTATAGAATGCTTGAGCACAAGGTGTGTCATCCACAATTGCATTATGCATATCACATGATAACTCCTCGATACATAGCAATTAATTTCCAATTACATGACCTATGTCGAGTTGTGAGGAAACCCAAGCTGTAGGCTAGACGATTGAATCTTTGGGAAATTGTCAAGTGAGGAAATTCTATCTCCTTAATCATTTGAAATGTATAAGAGTGGAGATTGTTTATATGTTCTTTGTGTTAGAGCAGCATATCGAGGGGCCAATCCTCTCGTTGTAGGAGAGTTGTAGTGGGGCCACGACATTCAACCAAGGGGTTGCCTTCTATGTCTGTGTTACGCGGTATATTATACTAAGATGTGTGGGATCTCCCTCTGATGAGTAAGGAAGGGCAATCATTGGACTACATTCTACTACAAATGCAATATCTACAATAGTGAATAGAGCAGTGTGTCCCTTAGATGCTCTTGGATATGAGGCCATGTGGGGTTATCTTGTGAGAGTTATAGAGGCATGGCTAGTGCCTATAGCTAGTGTCGGGCCCGTTTTAAGTCCCAATAAGTGGTGCATTTTCTGCGAGCTGCCTACAAGTGGCAATCGTTGGACTACATTCTACTACAAGCGCAATATCTACAATAGTGATTAGGGTAGTGTGTCCCTTAGATGCTCCTAGCCGTGAGGCCACGTGGGGTTATCTTTTGAGAGTTATAGAGGCCCGACTGGTGCCTATAGTCAGTGTCGGTCCCGTTTTAGGTCCCGACAAGTGGTGCATTTGCCGAGAGCTGCCTACAAGTGGCGGTTCTGAATCTTGGTCATATAAGGGACCTGCTTGTCTTATTCTATAATCAAGAGCCGCCTTGAAGTGGTGGATGTTAAAATTGGCTAATTACAATTACGATAATTAGCATGACAACAAATCCAAGGAATGCATGTAGCCTAAAAGATACTTTGTCCATTTTAAATGGTTTAGTGGGATTTTTAGTTAGGCATGTGACTGATTACTTTATTCTTTGCCCCGAAAGTGACACCATGCTCGAGTTCGGGTTGCTATGGGGAAACACCCATGGAGTGATTTTGTGTAATAATCCATGGGAGTTAGAGGAAAGATTAGGGAGCAAAAGTGAGGCTCGGAAGGCACAATCATCTATGATCCTCAATAATGGTCAGTTTTTAGAGGAAAAGACTGTGATGCCATTGGTTCGAGTAATACATGCCTATGAGCGAGATATACATCCGATGCTAGGGCCTGATGCAGTTTGGGTACCAAAGCACAATTTTGAAAATCCATAAAGCAGTGATGATATCTATATATGTGGAAAACCCTTCTCAGAGAGAAAGGTTCTATTGGGACCTATCTGCGATTCTAGGGCAACAGTAGAATTGTTAAAACATCATCGATAGGTGATGGACTAGACTCCCTATTGCATAGCATAGGCCTCCCCAAACCACTTTATGAGTTGGTAGAAAGGGATGGCAAGGATAACATTAACCTTCCTATACCACAAAGGGTGGAAACAAAAGAGGCTAGGTACCCTAAAAGGTTGGAACTAGGTCATGACCCAGTGCTAAAGGAGAGGACTAAATGCCCTCCTCCTTATAGGGATATCCTAGTGTTTCATGGGATGGTAAAGGAGGATCCAATGTTGCACTTAAAATAATATGGCCTAACTTGCCTTACAAGTGGGTTCAATGATATTCATTGGATGCCTTGCAAGAGGGTCGATTAAATCCTTTGATGAGCTATGTGATAATTTTTTAGATGAATATGAAAAGAAAGTGCCTATAATTGAGGTTTTAGGGCAGCTTCTATAGATTAGACAAGAGTCTTACCCTTCTACTAAAGAATATTCTAGAGCCTTTGATGATATTCTTAGGCTTTGTCCAAGAAGAGCCACTATGTTGCCAGCGGATGTCCTATGTGAGCTCTTTATGAGTGGTCTAGTGCTTGATACACAAATCCAAGTGAGGATGTGAGATCCTAAATAGTTAAGAGAGGCTAAGATGCATGCAATAGACTATGAGAAATATATTCAAAGATGTTGGGAAAACTTTTGGAGTTTTCCCCGCTCACTGCAAGTGCATCCTAATATCCAACCATTTCTACAAGGAGATCATTTATTTGTTGATACCCAGAAAACCTCTATGGGGGATCTTGGTAGCCAAAACCTCCAAGTAAGAAATGGGAATCCTATAAGCATGGATAGTGTGCCTCTTGGCAAAAAGACTTCAAGCCAAGAAAGTCCCATTAGGGCTTGCAACACTTCCATGAGAGATAGCTTTTATGGATGAATCATGCTTTCGAGTAGATGCTATTCCTTTTAGTAAGATCATGGTTCCTATGAATAATGAGTTGTCGTAGAGTGGACAAAGGAAAGTAAAGACATCTCATATGATAAAGATACATGATGCCAAACATCCCTCTGTGCTCAATGGAAGTCATAAGGATGTGAGACCAGCTAGCCATAGCAACAGTTTTGCATTGAGTCCATTAGACCAATGTGGAAAATTGAGGCAATATAAGAATATAAAAAGTAACATAAAATGGGTTTGGATACCCAAAATTTCTAAATGTGTGGTTGGTGTGCCAGATGAAAGGCCAAGCATTCCATGTGGTTATGCTTTGATGAATTCCAAGGAGGAGACCAAAGGTCATATTGATTCACCCGACAATATGCACCACCCTAAGATGCATCTAGGTGATGGGCCTAGGCTTGAAGCTCCACCTAGTTTGGGTTGTATCATTGAAATAGGTAACTATCCAATTAGGGAAGGGTTGAATGATCAAAAATCTATGATTCTCCCTATAAGGGGAGTTTTTGGAAAGTTGGGACGACTGGTTTGTTTGAATAATAACCAAAGAGATGAGATATATAAGCACAAGAGGGTCGTTCATTCAACTCATAGTACCCAAGAAGGGATGGACCTTATTGCTGAGATATTAGTAGAAAGGCTTGGGCTAGTGGATCTACAAAAGGCCAAGATCAAGTCTTGATATGTGTTGTATAAGAGATGGGGCTAGCCCTTACATCTCATAATATATTTGGTTCACCTCAACTAGCCAGATAAGATGCAATGTATATGCCAAGAATACCATGTATTCGATTGAGCCAAATGAGTTATTTTTTAAAAGGCCGAGAGGGCTATTTTGGTTTTCATAAAGTGTTATATCTCTTTAGGCCAAGGGGACACTTTCATTGGTTTTAGTGTTTGATTACATGAGGCCAAGAGGGCCAGTTTTTTTGGGTGTGGATAGGCTGACAAAGTCACTGGAGAGATCCTTTGCTGCGGAGGAGCTTCTTGTGGCCATTCCAGGTGGTTTCATCCCCTTTGTGAGTTTTTTCCTTGAGTAGATAATGTTATATGTGTATGTGGGGGTTAATTTCTTTTTATTTGTTGGGGATTGGCAATCAAGGCATAAAGTCCTAGGGTTTCGTTAGGTATATCTAGGGGAGATCTGAGTAGTTGTCTACCTCCTATTAGGACATTGTTAGGTGATAAAGCCATGTGGTAGAGGGTAGTCTTTGTGGCCCTGTCCTTCCTGGTCGCTAGAGGCAATTGTCCTAGGAGTCTCCATTAGTGTGAGGCACCTAGAGAAGCCTACCAAAATATCAAGTGAAGAGAAAGTTCTGTAGCTATCAAAAATTAAGAATTACATAGGTGTGTAAAAAGGGGTTCTAACCCCTCAATAATAATAGAAAAGGAAAAAGAAAGAAAATTCCTAAAAGCAGTTGATTATTGCCTTACAAGGGCCTAGTAGATTCTTAAGGACGAGTCAGTGCCTTGTCTTCCTAGGGGTAGCAACTAGCTGAAAAGAAAAGAAAGGACCGTTGGAGCGAAAATAAAAGTGATCATTAAAAAATGATTAATTGTCGCCTCGCGAGGGCTTGGTAGGTGCTTGAGTACCGAGTCAGGACCTAAGGCCGATGCCCTATTCTCCTTGGGTCACTCTATGCTCATCTCCCTCCTTTTTACATGCTCGAGTATGAAACCTTGAATGGAAAATGTATTATAACAAGAGAAATATGATGACCAGGCTATAGGAGTCTACCTAGTAGGAGGTCCTAGTCCATTTGTCCTAAGTTACGTAGGTAGTTCAAAGACCACCACTTGGAAGTCCTCTTTGATAGGCTTTTTAGCCGAGTAGTGGATTAGAGACTCGCTGTGGATTTCTATCAGATTATGTTGGGCCTATCCCTTGGGGATTTTCATGCCTTGATTCTATTAGGGGATAGGGTGAGAGTTGTTCTTGTGCTTTGTTGATTATAATTTTTATGGCAGCTTGATGCTTGCTTTGACTATTATCTGTGCAGATCTGTTTGTGGGATTCGATGGGCTGTGTCGCCCTATCCCATGGTCACCAATGAGAGATGGATTTTAGGAGTTGGATTTTGATCCGTGCTTGAAGCATTTGAGGCCTTTTTTGGAGCAAGAAGTGCCTCGAAAGCGCCAAAGACCAAACTTTCATGAAAAATCAAACGGTGGTGGATGGCCGAGATCAAGTTTTCCTAGATGCATTTTGATGTCATGAATCCAGCACAAGTCTCAATTTGTCGATCTCGGAGGTCGTTTGACCCCCTGTTTAATCTCCACAAGGTTTGGCATTATAAAGCAACTACTGGATCTGGGAGCCAAAAAGCTCACAATAAAGATCAGCTTTATAGATTTCAATGCTATGAAGCCACCCATCCAGACGGATCTCGAATTCAAGTATGTTTTTCCCCTCAAAATTGAAATATCCACTTGCGGCCAGTGTGAACACAAAAAAGTTGAACCAATTATCTCGAGGCTAACCCTTAGCAACGAAGCATGACGTGTAGACTGAAATCATGGAAATACATATTTGTTGTGCCACACAAAGCTGATTTATAAAATGTTTGAGCATTATGGCATTTCACAGTTGCATTATCCATATCACATGGTAACTCTTGGATGCATTGCAATTGGTTTCTGATATACATGACCCGCACTGAGTTGTGAAGCACCTAAGCTGTAGGTTTAGGCGTTTGGGTTCCTTGGGAGATTGTAAAGTGAGGAAATTTCTATCTCCAAGATTGTTTAAAAAAATAGTGGATCTTGTTACATTTGTGTTATTTGTGTTATAGTGGCACATCAAGGGGCCAATCCTCTCGATGTAGGAGAGCTGTAGTGGGGCCACGACATTTAGCCGGAGAGGTTTCCTCCTCTATGTTTATTTTAAGTGGTATATTATACCAAGATGTATGGGATCTCCCTCTGCGGAGTAAGGAAGGGCAATCATTGGACTACATTCCATTACAAATGCAATATCTCTAGTAGCGATTGAGGTAGTGTGCCCTCAGACGCTCCTGGCTGCGAGGCCATGTGGGGTTGTCTTGTGAGTGTTATAGAGGCCTGGCTAGTACCTATAGCCAATGTTGGGCCTATTTTAGGTCGCGACAAGCAAATAAGGGTGATGATAAAGAAAAGCTTCCTTAAAAGGATGTGGCATCAATATGAAAGGCTTGTGGCCAATGCATATATGCCATGTTAGCAAAATGGGCCATAACTAAGTATGATGAGAATGTGATTTTTGAGGAACCATGCCATGTTGGGGCTATCATCAAAAGAGTGGGCACCATAAATGAGTACCACATTAGTACAAGTGGGGACTTCTGAGAGCCATTAGATTTAGAGGCATGTGACTAGTGGTGGAAATAAAATGCCGAAATCCGATAGTGAAGTGAAAACATGTGAATCCAATGTGATTGAAAATGGGCATTGGAGACCGTCAACATGACAGCGGCATAGTCAAAATCCATTGACAGGTTTTGGTAGTGGCTTGCTCTGTAAATCTTTCAAATAGAATGAATTAGTGTCGAAATCATGAAAGACCCAGTAATGACTACTCCACTGAAATTTGAGCTTACCAAGAAGTTTTTCCACCCAAGTCTTAAGAGCAGGATGGCAAGTTGGCCCTTTTGGAATAATGGTTTCTTGGACAATGAGTCGACTTGGTGTTTCTATTGGGCTTGGACCTCAAACAAAATATATGTGTTGCGGATCTAGTCTTCTTCTAATTACACTATGGCTTCCATCCAAATGAAAGTGACTCCTCCAAAATGGGTCAATTTTTCAGCATAAGGTGAGAACTTAGTACTACAAACTCCAAGGGGCAATGGCTTCCAAGTCGAAAGCTAGTTGTATAAAGTCATGCCGGTGGATGTCTAGAAAGCCCATAGTGCTACGAGAAGCTTTGTGTCCCAATCTTTTCTATTTTGATTGACCAACTTGGTTAAGATTTTACACAAGACTTTGTTGGTGGACTCAACTAAGCCATTAGCTTGTGGGCAGTAAGGAGAGGATTTATTATATACAATTAAAAAAAATGATGTGAGCTCCTTAAAAATGTTATTTACAAAATTTTTACCTTGATCACTAACAAGTTTGATATGACTACCATATCTTGTGAAGATATCCTTAAAGAGACATTTGGTGGCTAATTTTGTCTTGTTATTCGGCAAGGCCCATGCTTTGATCCATTTGGCACAATAATTCATTGTGATTAAGATATACTTGTTTATTGTGTATGATATAGCAAGAGATGGGACCGATAAAGTCCAATACCCACTTCTAGAAAGATTTGAGAGGTAGGATTGGCCAAAGTGGCAAGTAGTCTCTGGCCCAATCTTTGACCACAGGGACCTAATTGCAGACATCACCATGCATGGTCAGCCACCATAATCTAGCTTGTTGGATTTTGCAAGTTGGAACTGTTCAAAGATGAGAGAGAGAGAGACAGGGAAACTCAATATCCATGAACCTTCAGGTTCCCATAGCTTTCTTCATTATTCCACACTAACTGAGAAAAACACAATACAATGTAAAGTAACCTAATCTTACTGTTGACTAGGCTGACTTCACCTACTAACACAAACCTGACTTATTCAATGTAGTCACATGGAGACATCACACACCTACCTGTCACAGATGTTGGTCACACATAAAGATGTACCTACTGAACTTGACTTCTAACACTCCCCCTCAAACTCAAAAACAAAACTTAAGTCATCTACATCACTCCAAGTAGCTGTCTAAAGTGAATGAACTTATCTTTACCAAGTGATTTGGTAAAGATGTCTGCTACCTGGTCTTCAGTCTTCACATGCTCCAGGTCAATATGATTTGCTAAAACCATTTCCTTGATGAAATGGTAGTGAACCTCAATGTATTTTGATCTTGCATGATAAACAGGATTGCTTGCTAACATGACACTGCTCAAATTGTCACAGTAAAGCCTGACTTTGCTGTCCAAGTGTACTCCCAAGTCATTCAACAATTTCTGTAACCACATAGCTTCGCAGGCCGCTAAGGCTGCACCACAATACTCTGCTTCCATACTGGACAGTGCAACTGTAGGCTGTTTCTTACTCTGCCAACTGATCATGCTACTACCCAATCCAAATGCATAACCACTGGTTGACCTCCTATTATATGTGCAACCAGCCCAGTCAGCATCAGTATACCCCATCAAGTCAAGGGGTTTCCCATATGCATAAAACAGCCCATGATCTGTGGTACTCTTTACATATCTCAGAATTCTCCTGACTGCATCCAAGTGTGGTTTGCGAGGCTTCTGCATGAACTGACTGATCAGCCCCACAGCATAACTCAAGTTAGGTCTAGTGATCGTGAGATAGATCAAGCTACCTACCATCTGTCTGTACATGGTAACATTCTCAATCTCTGTCCCAACATCAATCTGTAGCTTGACATTCTACTCTAAAGGTGTATCCATAGGCTTGCAATCAGCCATACCATATTTCTGTAACATGTCCTGATCATACTACTTCTGTAGCAGCCATATGCCTTGAGGTGTAGAGACAACCTCAATCCCCAAAAAATATTTTAGCTCTCCTAGGTCCTTGACCTTAAACTCAGCTTGTAAACATGTCTTTACTTCAACAATCCTGCTTTCATCATCTCCTGTAACAATTAAGTCATCAACATAGACCACTAGAAATACATAGCCACGATCTGTCTTCTTCACAAACAAACTATGATCAGCATCACCCAATCGGAAACCATGTTGCTGCAAATAACTGTTGATGTGAGGATTCCATGCTCTGGGTGCCTGCTTTAGCCCATATAATGCCTTTTTCAGCCGGCATACATGTGCTGGAAATTTTGGATGCACATAACCTTCAGGCTGTTCCATGTAAACTTCTTCCTGTAACTCTCCATTCAGAAAGGCATTCTTTACGTCCATCTTCCATAGTTTCCAGCCTCTAGCTACTGCCAAAGCAATCACATTTCTAATTGTAGCCATCTTTGCTACAGGGCTGAAAGTCTCCTCATAATCAAGACCATACTACTGCGCATACCCTTTTGCAACCAGCCTGGCCTTGTATCTTTCCAATGATCCATCTGATTTACATTTTACCTTATACACCCACTTGTAGCCAATAGGTTTTTTGCCCTCAGGCAACTGTACCAAATCCCATGTGCCATTTTCAGCCAAAGCTGAATATTCCTCATCCATAGCAGCATGCCAATCCTCATCTGTTGCCTCATCAAACTTACTTGGTTCTCTAAAACTTGTTACTTTCGTCATATAAGCATAATGACGGGCTGAATACCCAGTGTAAGTATACCTATCAATTGGTCGTCTGACCCTCTCTGATCTCCTGAGCTGTGGCTCACTGTGAGCTTGCCTCTCATGAGGCGGCACATAATGACTCTGCCTAGCACCTGGTGTCATAATAGACGGAATCCCCAATTCATTGTCTAAGCTGTCACTGCTAGATGAATCATAACCTGCAGTGAATGGACCTGTTACATCTTCAAAAACCTTTTCTTTTCCCTTATCTATTATCCCCCTGACTGACATATCCGTGTTAGTGGGGATGCAATAGTGTGACTGCGCAATCATCCTGTCCAAGGACTCACTGTAGATGATACATCACCTGTTTGACCCCTCATGGAAGTACTCTCTCTAGGAGTTTTTTTCAGCATGACTCATACTGGGTGAGCCATCAGTAGGCACTGCAACAAGATTCCCATACCAGGATGCTAACTCATCAAATACCACATCTCTGCTTATGAGTGTTTCATGCGTAGAAGGTACATAACACTTATAAGCTTTCCGTTCCTGTGCATATCCCACAAACACACTCTTCACTGCCTTAGGATCCAATTTCTTCCTCTTCTCATCCGGTATATGCACATATGCAATGCTGCCAAATACCTTCAAGTGCGAAATATCAGGTTTATGACCATACAGCCTCCCATATGGAGTGACATCATGAATCCCTGCTGTAGGGGTTTGATTCAGCACATAAACAACAGTCATCACTGTTTCAGCCCAATAACCATTTGGCAGACATTTCTCATTCAGCATAGCTCTAGCTGATTCCATCAGAACCCTGTTTTTCCTCTCTGCAACACCGTTTTGCTGCGGTGTATAGCTACATGTGAGCTGTCTTCTGATCCCATATTTAGCAAGATACCTATCAAAGTAATTAGAGACATATTCACCTCCTCCATCTGATCTCAAACAGGATATGTAGCAGCCCAACTCATTTTCAGCATGCTTTTTGAAGTCTTTGAATGCATCAAACACATCATCTTTATGCTTCAAAACATAAAGCCAAATGTACTTGCTGAAATCATCAATAAATGAGACATAATACCGTGCACCTCAAAAAGAAGCATTATGTGAAGGACCCCAAACATCAAAGTGCACCAACTGTAAAGGCCTAGTGCTATTTTTTACATGTTTCATGAAAGGAAACTGTGCCTGCTTCCCAATCTGACATGCAGAGCATACATGACCAAAGTCATTATACTTGAATTTAGGTAATCCAAGTACTACTTCCTTCTGCTGCATAGATTTCAGCTTTTGTACATTGACATGTCCAATCCGCTTGTGCCAAATCTCTACATCTCGAATGACACTCTCATCATGAGCAAACATGGCTGCCTTAAGTCCTAGAATGGTCGCATCCAATGTAAACATCCTGCCATCCCTTCTACCCTTGGCAATTAACTTGCAGCCATTTCCATACTCCTCAATGAAGCATCCATCTTTGTTAAATCTCACTTGCAGATTTTGTTCTGCCATTTGACCCACAGACAAAAGATTCTTTGTTTTAGTCGGTACATGTAATACATCATGCAGGCCTTTCTTCTTGCCATCAGGCATCATAAGAGGAACAATCCCTTTATGCTTTATGTCATGTTGGGTGTCATCCCCAGTACATACATGACCATGTGTACCTTCAACCATCTCATCAAACCACTCTCCATGCGATGTCATGTGGTTTGATGCTCCAGAGTCAATGTACCATCTATCATCTCTATCATGTCTCGATGCATTTTTGGATACATGCTACATGGAAAAGAGTCTATCAACTTGCTCATCATGAGCACCACTGGAAGATGCATAGTGCCCATCTTGTCTGCCCTTTGCCTTCATATCTCCCTGCTTCTTGTAGCAATCCTTTGCAATGTACCCATACCTGCCACAATAATGGGAATCTTTGTCCCTATTGGACTGATCAGAAGTCTGCCATGAACCAGATCCACCACCTCTACCTCAGGGTGATCTCCCCCTGCCTCTAAACCCGCCAGATCCATGCTGGCCTTGTGTATTTACACCATGCCAATTACCCTACTGCTGCTGCTGTCCATAAGCATTACGAGTGTCACCATGACCTCGAAATGAACCACGACCTCTAAATCCTCTGCCACGCTAGCTAGAGTATAACACAATGTCTCTACTTTGAGATGCACTGGAACCTGTATTCAAACCAAGTTTGACCTCCTCATGCAGCAACAAAGCAACTAGCTCTTCCCAGGTAGGGGGCTCTTCTCTAACAGAGACGGATGTGTCAAAAGCTTTGTACCCTTTCCCTAATCCATTCAAGGCAACAACAATCATATCATCTTCTGATACACTTGAGCCAATGGTAGCATGTTGATCAGCTATGGTCTTAATCTCCGTGGTATACACCTGGATGCTCCTACCATTCCTAGACATGTTGTTGAACTGCTGTTTCAACTAGATCTTTCGTGCATGTGTCATGGTTCCATAATTTTTCATCAGTATGTCCCAAGCATCCTTCGGAGTCTCACATCTAGTGATTTGAATTACCATAGCATCACATATACATAGAGAAAACCAATGCAACACCTTGCATGCTCTCTCATTCCATAGCCTATAAGCTCTTTTCTGTTCATTAGTTGGATTCGTTGCAGGCAACTCAGGAGCAGCCTCATCTCCTGTACATAGATCCCAATAACCTCTGCCAACCAGAAAGTTTTTCATCCTAAATTTCCATAATGCAAAGTTCTTGTTGTCTAACTTTTTTCCAACTATCTGAGTGATATTGTCAGTCCCATGTGCATTAGCCATGATGCAATAGACTGTCTATCAAGTGCATGACTCCCTGCCAGTCGATAAGTATCACTGACCAAGTTCAGTCCACAACAGTTTATGACAGTTTTCTGCAATTAATTGCAGTAAAAAACCAGGGTATTTCAGCCCACTGATAACCCAAAACAGCCCACAAACAAGTGATCTTAGCTGTAGGTATAACTGTCAATACATAAGCTATGTACTTGCTTCAGCTTAAGCTTCTGCAACCTCACTGCTAGGGAGAATACGTGCAGTCTGAAAACTGTAAACTATGAGTAACCAGCAGCAATTCCAAGGTCAAAACTAAGTGGTATTCATGTCATACATGTCCCAAAACTTCCCAGATAGCTGCTAGTACATTTGGCAGTCAAGACATAAGCACAAAGGCACAAAACAGTGCATAACCAGCAAGTATAAGTGACATAAATTTGCTTACAGATCACCAACAACCAATATTCTGGCAACCAAGATGTATTTCAGCTTCAAAAGTCCTCAAGACATGTCATACATTTACTTTGTAGTGGCAAGTTCAATACATGAGCATTTGAGTAGGCATAGACAACCTGTCTTCATTAATCACTGTCAAAGAGTACATGACTGTTCATAACCATGATTATTGACAACCAGCCCAAGCACTATGAAGGGACTTATTTCAGGTTCAGATTTGAATATTTAGCACCATCCAATGCTTTCCTCAATCCTCCATACATTCATCATGCATATGTCAGTTCATATAGGTGATAGAAGCTCCAAAGTGACATGTATTGCTTCAGCAAGATACAATGCTTGTCATTCACTATGTATGACAGTTTTCAGCCATTAACATATTTTAGTTCTGAATGATTTTAGTGAGCAACTTCAGCTCAAATGAATTTCATCAAGTACATATGTCCTCCTGGCATATACCTTTGCTCTATCGATGCTTCTGGGTATGTTTGAGGGCTCCAGATTCATGTCATAAATGCATACATGCTTTGTAATGCCTGTATACAGTAGGCCACTATTTGTTGCAGACCTACAGTCTCTGTTCTCAGCTCATAGATGAGCTCTCACATAAGCATTTACACCTTGTACTCTTCAAGTACCTTCCACTAGTCTCTGTCAGGCATTTAACCACTTCATATCACTTGCATATGATGTTTTTCAGCCACGAAGATGTCTGCAGAATACAGGCGTAGTTTACGCAGATCTGTCCTCTACTCCAGCACCTTGATTTGATGATGGTGATGATGATGAAGCACACACTAGTGCTTAATACCCCCTTCACAAGGCTCTAAACAAGCCACAGACAATAGCTTGAACCATAGAGTAAGCAATCACACAATGCCTACCTTCCATCACAATGACAGCTTGTTTGATCTTTTAGAACCCTTGATCTTCCACTCTTGCAAGTCTTCTTGACTTCCTCCTGCTCCAGAGAGCTCAACCTGGCAACGCTATGATACCATGTTCAAATATGAGAGAGAGAGAGACAGGGAAACTCAATCTCCATGAACCTTCAGGTTCCCATAGCTTTCTTCATTCTTCCACATTAACTGAGAAAAACACAATACAATGTAAAGTAACCTAGTCTTAGTGTTGACTAGATTGACTAACTCTAGTCAGGTCACCTACCAACACAAACCTGACTTATTCAATGTAGTCACATGGAGACAACACACACCTAGCTATCACAGATGTCGGTCACACATAAAGACATACCTACTAAGCTTGACTTCTAGCAGGAACTTCAGCAGTGAAGTGGAACCAATAATTCATTGATGGGCTTCCTCCAGGACAACAAGTTGCTCAATTGGGAGAACTACTCTTTGGAGCACTCCAGAGAGTGTGCAATAATACAACTATCCCATAACAATTTCACGACACCAACTCTAGAGAGCCAATCATTTCCATTGGTCTTTCTAGAGATGAGACATAAATACTCTAGTTTCTAAGAAAATTATCATTTCTTTATACCATGACCATGGAAGGTTGGATGACTCTAGGTGAGGTGCATCTACTTTTGCGGCAAATAGTTGGGCATCTAGGAAGTCATCTTCTACACTAGTTCGAGGTTCTCAAGAATCAAGGTGAGATAGGAAATCTGCAATGATATGCTAGGTTTCAAGATTATGGATGATTGTGTATTAAAATTCTTGCAACATGAGAATCCATTGACGGAGTCACCCAATGACATTTTGTTGATTGACCAGGTAAACTATGCTAAATGATCCACATAAAATACAAAGGCGTGCAGTAGCAAATAATGCCAAAATTTCTTGATGGAGTAGATCATGCCAAGTCACTTTCTTTTGGTTACTAAATATTTTTTTGAGCATTAGATAATCTTTTGTTGGCATAGAATGTAGGTTTGAGCCAACCATTAGTATCCTACTGTGTAAGCATGCTTCCAATAGCAATGTCAAATACATCTACATATACATTGAAGGTCTTCACCCAATGTGGAGTAATCACAATAGAAGCTTTTGTGAGTAAGAGCCGGAGGTGTTGAAATGCCAAGTCAACTTCTTCATTTCATTGATATGTTGATTTGGCCGCATGTGCCAATTTGTTGAATGGAATAGCTAGATGTGCCAAAAGATATAAGTGCAGCCACCATGCCACCAAATTTGGCTTAAAAAATTGAGCAACAAGGATGGAAAATTTGGTATTGAAGCTTGCATAATTGCTACCACTTTGGTGGAATCAAACAATGATGACATTTTGCAAGATGATGTGGCCTAGAAAAATACCACCTTGTTGAGTAAATTCAAACTTAAACTTTCCCCTTGGCATTTGGTGAGGCAAAGACTAATGTGCATTAGAGAAGCGTGGCCTATCCAGAGACACTGAAATCATCCAAGAAGACTCATTGAAATCCATGAGGTCGGGCCCAAAGATCTTGTACATGCTGAATCATTCTTGAGACCGAACTACATCACTATGCATACATATACTCTCCTTGAAGTGATGAAAGCAGTTTTAGTTTGGTCTTTTGAAGTGGAGCCCCAAAAGGAACACCAAGGAAAAGGGAATTCTCTTGCAAGAAAATCTATCTTGTAACATCAACAAGCTTTTATTTCATTCTTTTGATCATCAAAACAAAGAAAACAGCAATTCTTCACGCAGCATCATAGTAGATTTCTCCCACGGATTTGATAGAATCAACCATATTCTTCAACATCTTCACAAAATTCATCAATAGAACAAAGAAAGCAAAGGAATACACCATCTTTGAATGGAAATACATCACATAGTATTCATCTTCAACATCTTCATAGTCTTCTCTCTCAATCTCTCACATACAATCACCCTGTTTTGATAGAATTGACTATCTCTGACTCTCTCTCTCTCTCTCTCTCTATCAATAGTACATCATCTCCTCACTATAATCACTCAATAATAACTCTCAATAATCCTTCTTAGGTCGTGGATGCACCTTCCAAGAGGTATGTCTGATATGAAGAGGCACTAGAGCCACTACAGTGTCTTTTCATAGCTCACCACTGTCACTTCACTCCAGTCTTTACTCGAGTCATCAGCAGCTACTTCTTTGACTTCTTTTAGCTCTTTTGCACTTGTATTCATCTCTTTCCAAGGCTAGAAAACTTTCCCAAGCTACACTCTCATCCAACAGAACACATACAGAAGCATACAGAAGGTCTACAGAAGCTCACAGAAGCTCACAGAAGCTCATCAGAGAGTTACAAAAGGTCAACAGAAAGCATCAGAACCACATAACTCATACCAAAACCATTCCAAACCATCAAAAATCACTCAATAAGCTTTCAAACAATCTCAAACCCTATCAATCAATACTCCATCCTTCCTTACAGAGAGAAAACATAACAAAACAGAAGCTCAACAGAAGTTATCAGGACCAAACAGATCATATTAGAACATCATCAGAACTTCACATCTGTACTAGTAAACACCATGAGCTTAATAAAACCATTCCAACCTATCCAAAACACTCTCAAAACACTTCCAAACCAATCAATCATCTCATAAAATCAACCATTTAGCTCTCAAAAATAACAAAATCAGCCAAAAAATAGGTCATTTCAACACTCAACATATCCCCACACTTAATAAGGAAGCATCCTCGCGACCCAGGAAAAAGGGAATACAAGTTCATTCAAAAGCTTTCATATGGAATGAAAGAGCAATCACTCACCCCATGACTAATATCACTCGAGGAATAATGATTGAAACTCATATCTCACACCCGGTTTAGGAATCGACAAGGGGGATGGTGCAGAGGGAGTATGCCAAGGTGCACAGTTGATGGTGCATTAGTGCGTCCAACCCGTCTGGCATAAGTGCAAGGAGGAAGGCAAGGGAGCCTTGCAGTGCAGTGTACCGAACAGGGTGACGTGTCCTGTGTTGATGGCAGAGACCCATCCCGTGGGTGCATAGGGAAACGGGAACGTACCTGACTCCAAGTGTCGTAACGTCCCTCAAATGGATGAAAGCTCGCATCACTCAATTGTTTGTACATGAAGATCATTGTGTCTGTTGTTGAAGAGGTATACCCAAGGAGGTAGCCATCAGATCGAACGTTGTGTTACATAGGACATGTCGTCTGCTAGAGGATTGTCAAACGCTCCACAGAAAGGCACAGGACACAGCGTACCAAGGGAGGCAGCTTCGGAACTGGATCCTGGGGATGTCAATTGATGAATCCACTTTTTGGACTGGTGGTTGTTGCCACCTTTTCCACAGTCAGCTTCCCGCCCAAGGGTGTTTGCCACCTTTTCTTGGAGCGAGGCTTGCTAGGACAGGGAATTTCTTCCTTTTCTCCCATAACAGTTTTTTTTTTTTTCCTTTGTTGTTTTGTTCTCTTTTCTTTTTTCTCCTACTCCCGACGGTGTTTCCACCTTTTCTCGAAGAATAGATTGGCATGACAGGGACCTAAGTCCTTTTCTCCCATGACCAATCTGTATATATATACATATATTTTGTTTCGAATTAAGCAAGGGAATGGTGGAAATACCATTTGTCAGAACCCACCTCGCCACTGCCGCTAGTGGAAAATAGAGGATAAGAGATCAAGGCTGGAAGGTGGGGCTGAGGGGACAGAGGGTTGCGTCCACCTTATCAGGAGTGGCTGAAGAACGGCTATCAGAAGAAGCATCATAAGAAGTACAGTGCCACGCCAATGGGAGAAAGGATCAGGTGACCGTGATTGTCAAGATCCCCAAGGAGGGAAGTACTTCTTCAGGCGATATCCATTGATCAGGAAGGGATCATCAGAGGCATCAACGGCCAGCACTTGGACAGAGCCATTAGGGTTGACAGCAAGTACCTTATATGGGCCCATCCACTGCTGTTGAAGCTTGCCAGGAAACTTTCCAAATCGTGAATCATAGGCTAGGACCAAATCACCTTCCTTGAACTCCTTGTGCTTGATGAAGCTGTCATGGTAAGCCTTACGGTGAGCTTGCGTGGCTTCCATGCACTATAGAGCCATCCTGCAAGTTTCGTCCAAACATTCCAGGTGCAGGAGACGGCATTGCAGTGAATCATCGTCCCCCAAACGCTCTTTGATAGCCACTCGCAAAGAGGGCAATTCCAGTTCAACAGGAAAAATAGCTTCTGTACCATACACCAGCTGGAAGGGTGTTTGTCTTGTTGCTGCTTTATGGGAGGTTCTGTACGCCCAGAGGGCCTCTGTAAGTCGATCATCCCAATCACGACGATGTGCGGCAATTGTTCTTGTCAGAATCAAGCAGAGGATTTGATTTGTGACTTCATCTTGGCCATTGGCTCTGGGGTAATAAGGAGTGGACTTGTGATGGTGGATCTTATACAACTCTGTCAATGCTTCCATGACTTTATTAATGAAATGAGTGCCTCTGTCACTTACCAGCTCTAAGGGACTGCCAAAACGGGTAATGATATTCTCGTACATGAATAGGGCCATGCTATTACCATCATCTCGCTTTAGGGCTTTAGCTTCGCACCACTTTGTGACATAATCCGTACATACCAGGATGTATCGGTTTTGTTTCCTTCTGGTGGGAGGATCGATTGGGCCTACGAAGTTGATGCCCTACTTCTCAAACGGATTCAAAGGAAGGATAGGTTGCAGTGGCATGGCACTTGTTTTGGTGGGTTTCCCCATCCGCTGACAAGCATCACATCGCTTGCAGTAATCATAGGCATCCTTATGAATGGTCGACCACCAGTATCCTGCGAGCAGAGCTTTCCTGGCTGTGGCTTCTCTTGCAAAGTGGCCCCCACATGGCTCGTCATGGCAAGCCTTCAGAACAATCCCAATCTCATCTCTTGCAACACATCTTCTGAGCACTTCATCTTTGCCTTTCTTGTATAGTGCACCGCCTAACATGGTGTAGGAGGCTGATTCTAACAGAAGCTTCTTCCTTTCCCGACTAGAAATGCCAGGAGGGTACTGTTGGGTTGCCAGCAAATTGGCAATGTCTGCATACCAGGGGGTTACAGTTTCTACCAGGAATAGGGAAGCATCAGGGAGGTCTAGATCATCCTGCTCCTCGTCTGCAATTTGTGGGACACGCGACAGATGATCAGCCAGAACATGGGAACGACCAGGCTTAGTAATCACCTCAAAGTCGAACTCCTGAAATAGAAGGAGCCATCTCATCATTCGTCCTTTCACGTCCGCTTTGTTCATCAGCAAGGACAGGGCCTCGTGATCCAATAAAATTTAAAGTGGGTAGATAGCAGATAGTGGCGGAACTTCTCTAGGGCAAACACCATTGCCAAGCACTCCAGCTCTGTCACTGTGTAGTTCCGTTCCCTATCAGTGACTTTTCAGCTTAAGTAATAGATGGGTTGATCCAGCTTCGAGGAGCCCTTCTGGCAGAGAACTGCGCCTAAGCCTTCAATAGATGCATCAGTGTGTACATGAAACTCCTTCGTCCAATCAGGAGGTTGCAGAATGGGTGCCTCAATCAGACACTGCTTTAGAGTGTTGAAGGCTATGTCACATTCTTCCGTCCAAATAAACTCTGCATCTTTCCTCAGAAGCTTGTGCAAGGAGGTTGCCTTTGTTGCAAAATGGGCTATGAACCTTCTGTAGTAACCCACATGGCCTAAGAATCCCCTCAACTGTTTGAGGTTGGTGGGTGCTGTCAAAGCTGCAATCTTTTCGATCTTTGCAGGGTCTGTTGATATCCTTTGTGCAATGCATTTTTCTGTATTAGCATACTCAGAAATAATAAGGTTTAATATTATTAATATTAACCTTATTTTTAAATTATACTCCCTGCAGATCAGCTAGTAGAGCAGTAGACCTATTTTTACCTATCCTAACAATCTTGTAGGGGCCATCCCATCTAGGTTCCAGCTTCCCTGGAAACAGCTCCCTACGCGCATCGTAATACAGAACTAATTGCCCTTTTTTAAAGGTATACTTCTTTGCTTTAAGCAGAACAGAGATGAGAGATGGTACATTGATTCAAGGGCTTCAAATCATATGACACCCCATGGAGAATGGTTTGATGAGATGGTTGCAAGTTTGCATGGACATGTTTGTACTAGGGATGACACCCAGCATACTATTCAACATAAAAGACTTGTACCTTTGTTGATGCCTGATGGCAAGAAAAAGAGCCTGCATTATGTACTAAATGTACCTACAGATGGAAAAATAGAATCTACAGGAGGTGAGATTTTAAAGAGATGGATGCTTTGTTGAAGAATATGGTAATGGCTGCAAATTGATTGCTAGAGGCCGAAGAGATGGCAGAATGTTTACTCTTGATGCATCAATTCTAGAATTGAAAGCAGCCATGTTTGCACATGATGATGGTGCTATACGGGATATTGAGATATGGCATATGAAGATTGGCCATGTGAATGTACATAAGCTGAAATATATGCAATAGAAGGAGATTGTGCTTGGACTGCCTAAGTTCAAGTATCACGACTTCGAACATGTATGTGATGCATGTCAGTTTGGAAAGCAACATAATTTCCATTTATGAGACATGTACGGAATATCTCACGACCCTTGCAGTTGGTACATTCAGATGTATGGGGTTTGTCTCATAATGCTTTGTTTGGTGGTGCTCATTACTATGTATCCTTTATTGATGATTTCAGCGGGTTTACTTGGCTTTACATACTGAAACATAAGGTTGATGTGTTTGATGCATTCAAGGACTTCAAGAAGCATGCTGAAAATGAGTTGAGCTGTAAAATTTCATGTCTTAGATCAGATGGAGGTGGAGAATATGTCTCTAATTACTTTGACAAGTACCTTGCTAAACATGGGATCACAAGACAGTTAACTTGCAACTATACACCGCAGCAAAATGGTGTAGCAGAAAGGAAAAATAGGGTACTGATGGAATCGGCAAGAGCTATGCTAAATGAGAAGAGTTTTCCGAATGGTTATTGGGCTGAAACAGTAGTGACTGTTGTCTATATGCTGAATAGAACCCCTATAGCAGGGATTCATGATGTAACTCCATATGAGAGGTTGTATGGTCATAAGCTTGACATTTCACACTAGAAGGTGTTTGGCAGCATTGCATATGTGCATGTTCCTAATGGAAAGAGGAAGAAAATGGATCCTAAAGTTGTCAAGAGTGTGTTCCTTGGTTATGCACAAGACCGGAAATCTTACAAGTGTTATGTACCATCTACACATTAGACATTGATTAGTAGAGATGTTGTTTTTGATGAGTTGCCATCATGGTATGGTAATCCTATTGCAGTGGCTATTGATGGATCAACCAACACTAGTACTTCTGATAATACACCTACAGTGAATACATCTATGAGTGGTCCTACAGGTGATGGGTCACCTACAATAAGTCCTTGCTCAAAACGCTTGCAGCATAGTACTCCACGTCCACTGACACGGATATGTCAATGAGGGGGAGATTGGATAAGGGAAAAGAAACGATGCTTGAGGATGTGATAGGTCCACTTATAGCAGGTTATGAGTCATCTATTAGCTATAGTTTGAATAGTGAATTCCATCTATTATGACACCTGGAGCAAGGCAGAGTTATTATGTATACTACCTCATGAGAGGCAAGCTCAGAGTGAACCACAGTTATACAGATCTGAGAGAGTCAGAAAACCAATTGACAGGTTTACATATACTAGTTATTTAGCCTACCATTATGCATATATGGCTAGTGTGACAAGTTACAAAGAACCTACAAAGTTTGATGATGCAGTTATAGATGATAACTTGTGTGCTACCATGGATGAGGGGTATGCAACTCTGGCTGAAAATGAGACATGGGAATTGGTTGAATGGCCTGAAGGAAAAGTCCCCATTGGCTGCAAATGGGTGTACAAGGTTAAGTGCAAGTTAGATGGTTTGTTAGAATACTATAAGCCCATGCTAGTTGCAAAAGGGTATGCGCAGCAGTATGGCCTTGACTATGATGAGACTTTTAGTCTGGTGGCTAAAATGGCAACAATCAGAATTGTCATTGCTTTGGCAGCATGCAAAGGCTGGAAATTATGAAAAATGGACGTCAAGAATGCTTTCTTGAACGGTGATTTAGTTGAGGAAGTATATATGGAGCAGCCTAAAGGCTATGTTCACCCGACTTTCCTACACATGTATGTAAGCTGAAAAAGCCTTTATATAGGGCATTTTTATGGAAAATGAACAATTATGGATCAAGGAGCTCGAGTTTTTCTAGATGCATTTTGATGTTGAGAATCCAATACAAGTGTCCATTTATCAATTGGAGTCCTTTCAACCCCCCATTTAATGGCCATAAGGTTCAGTGTTATGAGATACCATTGCACAAACTATTTATGAAGAATATATGATATCCTTCTATTTCAAAATTTTAGAGTTTGTAGGTAATACGATAGACTGGGAGGGTCTAAGTTGTTCTTTACATTTTTAGATTCCATCCAATATCTTCTTAAGATTGATCTGTCCTAAGAAATAGTAAATTTCCTAGTTAAAAAATGATGACAAGACAATTTACAAGGCTTTTAAATAGACTTTTGAAAGCATTAGTCAATACTTAACCTTGCCACGTTTGACAATAGATATATCGAGTTATTTTATTTACCTAATCTTGAATGTGCATATAGTCCTTTACTTATTTCGTGCAATATCCACCTACAATTATTTCCATCATAATTCTATAGATTATAATATTAATTAATCTAACTACAACTCATAGGTAGTAGTTAATAGTTAATGCATGTACTAATACACTCTCTAGATAAAAGTTGTCATTTCGTGTAACTGTAAATATGACAGTTAATATTTTATGCACTTAATTTTTATATGGATGTTATCCATGCAATCTAACAAGCAGTTCTTTTACCATTTAATGCAAAAGCTATCATTTTATGTAAAATTTCAACAAAAAACTTATTATTTTATATGGCGATATGAAAATAATAACCTATTTCTGAGTCATGAATAACCTAGTTTGGCACGATGACATTGGGAATTTTATATTTTCTTGCACTTGCGTTCACCACACCAGATGTTCCATTGGTAGTGGCAACTCCAGCAACCTCAGGCACTCCTGGATGCAGTGGATCTCATGGTCTTTGCAACTCATTGCTTGGGAGCATCGTTCACGAGTGGGCTTGAGAGATAAAGAAGGAGGGATAAATGGGAGAGCATGAGAGAAGATTTCCTAGTTGAAGATTGAGAGAGGGGGGTTGAGTTAACTCTCTCCCTCTCTAACACACTCTCTCTCACAGACTCTCGGGATATATATATATATATATATATATATATATATATATATATATATATATATATATATATATATATATCTCTCTCTCTCTCTCTCTCTCTCTCAGTCTCTTGGAGTATCCTTCTTTCTTCTCATTAGAGTAGAGGGAATGCCTTTATATAGGTAGAGGGGAGTGCATGCTACCTCTTCGTTCCCTTCTCTTTCTCCTCTCTTTATGCCAAAACAACTCCTTCACTTAGAGTGGGAGCTTCTCTCTCTTATTTTTTTCCTTTTTTAAAATACGGTGGTCATGAGGCTGTTATGATGACACTAATGATGATGATAAAGAAGATGACGATGATGATGATGATGATGATGATGATGATGATGATGATGATGATGATGATGATGATGATGATGATGATGATGATGATGATGATGATGCTGATGATGATGATAATGATAAGGCCCGCGGCCTGCTAGTTTGGAATGGCCCTCTATGTGGCATCATATGAGTTCATCGTCTCTTTTTTTATCTTTTTCTTTTTTTTATAAAAAAATGTTAGTCTAATTGTTAGTTATAATGGTTAATAAGTTAAATACTAACCTTATGACTAACTTACTAACTCATAACTTACTAACTAATGTATAAACTAACCTTATAAACTAACTAAAATTTATTGGAGGCATGAGAATATTACAAACTATCACCCATAGGCTTCTTCCCTTTTGATATTTTTGTCCTCTTTTGTGCACTCCTCAACTTGTCACTCCATAGGCTGTAACTACTTTCTGCATTATCTTGTGGACCAGATATGTCTTCAATATGTTGATTTCCATGAGTATAATTTGTTGCAATTTTCATTACATAGCCACCCTCATCACTGTTATCATAAGTGTCAAGTTAACTACTGCTTTATCCTATAGTGTGACTCATATTTGTTAAACCTTACATCTTTGCTTACATAGATTTCCCTAATGGTAGGGTCATAGCATTTATATCCTTTCTTTTCATATAAATAGCTAGGAAAAATTAATTTGATAGCCTTTGGTGTTAGAATATCAAGCTCCATCCATTCTTATCTATGTGTGTGATCAACTAAGATAGCTATACATGTGTGTGACATTAATAAATTGGGACCTAACCATAGTTAGATGATGGTTAGTGAAACCTAGTGCAAAATTCTCGCTTCCAATATGGTATCAGAGCCATGCTAGTTGGGCTCTCTGGAGCAGAAGATAGTGAAGAAGACCTAAAGAAAGTGAAGATCCAAGGTTCCCTGAAGGCAGGCAGGTTGCCATTGTTTCTTGAACGCGTTGAGACATTGAGTTTGCCATTGCTCAAGCATTGTCTATGGCTTGTTGTCTAGGAGTGCACCAAGGCTCCATTGAGCATTTATAAGCTGTCAATGAACACCATGTGCTTCTGATCTGCTGCAAATACACCCTGTCAAGCTGCGTGAACTGCGCCTGTTGTAGGCTAAACTTCATTGATTGCCAAGACATCACATAAAGTAGCTATTAAGTGGTTAAATTCTGGCCCATACCCTTTGAAAGGTGCTTAAAGACTGTTGTATGTTGTTGAGAGTCGAAAAGGATTGAAATTTTTACTGATTTTTGTTGTTTTTGAGGTTTGAATGGTTGATTTTTTATGGATTTAGAGTGATGTATGGTTGTTAATGGAAGTTTTTGAGAGTGTTTTGGATGATATTGATTATGTTTTGGAAGTTCATGATGATTTTTAGTGGAAATATGAAGCTCTATGATGTTCTGATAGGTTCTGCTAAGGTTCTGATTGGTTCTGATACCTTCTGTTTAGCTTTTGCTTTGTTCTGATTTTCTTTTGTATGAAGCATGGATTGAAGATTGATAAAGGTTAAAATCTTTTGGAAGCTTATTGAATTTTTTTTGATAGTTTGGAATGGTTTTAGTATGAGTTATGAGGATTTGTTATTTTCTGGTAACCTTCTGTAACCCTCTGTAAATCTTCTGTAAACCTTCTGTTTCTGTTCTGTTCCTGTTCTGTTCTGTTCTGTTCTGTAGATCTTCTGTAAGTATTTTGTAGAATGTATGTGTGACTTTGGAAAATTTTTCTAACATTTGGAAAGGATGAATCTAAGTTCAAAATAGCTAAAACAAATAGAGGAAGTAACTGTTGAAGACTGAATAGAAGTCTGGAGTGATAGAGACAGAAGCAAGATCTGAAGGGTTACTATAGTGGCTCTGGTGCCTCTTCAACATTGATGTACCTCTTGGGAGGTGTATCCACGACCTAAGAAGGATTATTAAGAGTCATTATTGAGTATTGTAGTGAGGAGATGATGTATTATTGAGAGAGAGAGAGAGAGAGAGAGAGAGAGAGAGAGAGAGAGAGAGAGAATCAAAGATAGCCAATTCTATCAAAACAATGTATCTTTTTATGAGAGATCAAGAGAGAAAACTATGAAGACATTGAAGATGAATACTATGTGATTAATTTCCATTCAAAAATTGTGTATTCTTTTATATTATTTGTTATATTGTTGGATTCTATGAAGATGTAGAAGATTATGGTTGATTCTATCAAATCCGTAGGAGATATCTACTATGATGCTGCATGAAGAAATGTTGTTTTCCTTGTTTTGGCCATCAAAAGAATGAAATAAAAGCTTGTTGATGTTACAAGATAGATTTTCTTACAGTAGAATCCCATTTTCCCTGGTGTCTCTCTTGGGGATCCATGTTTTTGGTGCGCAGCTAGGGAAACTTGCCATCAACAAGCATCAGAAGAGGCTAAAAATGAAGGAAACGACATTACCAAGAAGAGGAAAATTCAATGGATGTTTGTAAAGTTCCTTCTTCCATTGAAGAGTTGGAGATTATTATTGCCAAAGACACTTTCCACAAGAATTTTATCCCACAATGGTGGAAACATATTACCATCATGATGCAAGCTCTATGTGGTGGACTATTTCCTCTTCCTCTTGAAGCAACAGAAACTTGCATCTTGGTGGCAAATTGTTTGGAAACAAATTGAAGAGCAGAAGCAAAGAGAATGACTATCCATGGAATATTTGAGAAGTTTCCAAACATCATCAAGTGGGAGATCGTGAAGAAGCTTCAAGAGTCGTGGTCTGTGGAGGTTCACAAAAACAAGAAGGGAAAGAGTTGGAATTTGTTCGTGGATGCTCAACAGCAAGATACGTGGGATGCTTGGTGCACTGACAATCTTCTATTTGTCAAATTAGCAACCCACTGAAAGTTGGTAGACAGAGTATTTTTCAGAACATACACTATTGAAACCATTAGAAGCTGGCATTATTATAATGATGGCACAACAACGATCCTAAGAAGAATGAGTTAATTTGTTACTTTCAGAACGGAATATCTCCCCCTCTGTAGTGGTTTGAAAGCCGAATTCAGAGATGTTGAAAAGAAGGAAGTAGAAGAGATGTTGGCAAGAGAATCCCCTAGAGAGTGAAGCCCTCTCTGATTCTATTATGTTGAGTAGTGAACAACTGGTTGGAGCCAAGCCCCTGATGAATGACGCAATCAAGAGGCAAGGGTTAGAACAAGTCTAGAGGTACGTGAGAAGAGAGAAGGCAAGAATCTTGGCTAAGAACGAGCTTGTAGTAGAAGCCTCCTTTGACACCCTAAAAGCACTCTTTACAAAAGTCCCCATGGCGACTCAAGATCCCCTTCCTAGTCAGATTCATCCTAGAAATATTGATGACAGGCCAACAAATGTAGTCCCTTTGCCAATTTTTAAGAGAGTACAATGAAGACCATGATCTTCATGTAGCAAAATTTATGGTAGCCTATGTGGCTAACAATGCCAGAACTCCTGAGCATTGGTTAGCAATCTTCCCTACCACTTTCAAAGGCGCGGTGTTTCAATGGTATGAGAGACAAGCAGCATGAACTTTTGGCACATGGGATAACCTAAAGTTGGCCTTCCTCACTAAATTCAGGCATGAAATTTTTGAAGAGTAGATGTGAGAGGAGTTTATGAACATAAGTTAATCCTCTGGAGAAAGAGTAGAATCTTATTTCTCGTGAATGGAATCCATCTTGAAGAGATGGACTAACCATCATTTGGATGAAGGCATCCAAAAAGGAGTGTTCCTTAGAGGCTTACAACCAGAAGTTTGCAAGTTTGTGGAATTGAGAAGACCAGCCAATCTGCAAGCTGTAGTGGAAGGTGCAAGATTATATGACGAAGTTGAAGCAAGGTTTTCAATGACTCCAAGAAGAGGAGTCTTATCTCCTCCCATGCCAGGAATGGTATCCCCACCAAATGCAGTCCCAGGGACAATTCCCTACCCCTATTCCCAGATGCAAATAGTGCCGCAGTATAATGCACCCAATCCATTGTGGTCTCCATAGACGACAGTGCCTCAAATCATGGTTCAACCACAACAATAGTGGCCTCAAACAGTTCCTCCAATGGCAACTCAACAATAGTGGAAACCTACCAACTAGAATCAACAACCCCAAGTCTCAACAAGAGCTCTGAATCAAAACTAGAACAGAGGACCCTCTGGATCAAACCAACCTGTATATGCAGTAATTACAAAATCTTCACAAAATCCTACTATAAGTACTTCATGAGGTGAAAATCTGAAGGACTACTTATCCAACTCAGTTGCAAGTATCAAGAAAGAGCTTATGGATGTGATTACAGAGCAGCTATAGACACTGAAGGTGAATACCGCTAATATATCTACTCCTGCAGGAGCTAGGAGAGATGTGTTGCGTTCTAATACATGGTGCGGAAAGTGTCATCAAGCGGGACATTTAGCCACTGAATGTACCCAAAAACCAACCATTCCTAGAGCCTTTTGTTCCTACTGTTTGCGGAAGAACCATACACAGGATATTTGCTCTCTGAAAGAGATGCACGAATGAAGATAGAGAGATGAAAATGCAAGATTTAACTTGCTAGAATCCAAAATGACAACACAGGATATTGAACTAAAGTCTAGGGAGTTTGGTCCTAATTTCAATCCAAGGAGGTTTCCCTCTCAAAGTTACAGAGGACAACAGTCTAGCGCTAGTCAGAGATCCAAGGTAAAATGTTACAGATATAGAGAAAAGGGTCATATCTCACCAAATTGTCTAAACCCCATAAGATCTGTGGACTACAAGCCCTTATGCAGCCGATGCAAAGGAGAAGGCTACACTACAAAGGACTATCTAAGTCCAGCCCTTGTCAAGGCCAATCCCACTGATAGCCAACAGAAGGCACAAGAGCCTGCCTCCAATTTGGTAGAGTTGGAAGTTTCCGCTATCACACGCGCCAAGAAGAAGGAACTAGTTGTCTAGAATGAGAATAATTTCCTTGCCAAGACGATGAAGTTCAACCTGCCAATAGATGGACAGAGCAGTACAGGACAGAACAGTGCAGTACAGAGCACTGCAGTGCCACAAAGAGTCACAAAGACAGTCCCAAAAATAGGACCAGAAACAGGACCAGGGGTCAAAGAGATAGACAATATAGAAGCACCTCCAGAAACAGAGGAAGTGCCGATGTTGCCATTACTAGAAGAAAAAGGAAAGATGAAAATGGGTGTAGCCCCATTCCCCAGCAGGTTGGAGAAGAAAAAGGAAAAATGAAAATGGGTGTAGCCCCATTCCCCAGCAGGCTAGAGAAGCCCGTGGATCCTATCAAAGAATATGACTTGATCAAATACCTAGACACTTTTAAACCAAACTTAACATTCCGACAGTTGCTAATGCTGTCTCCTAGTTGCCAAAAGAAATTCAAAAGCATCTTGGTAAGAAGACGTGGACCAAGGATTTCTCCTTCAACAACGAACAAGACCAATAAGGCCCCGGAGCCTATAAAGGAAGTAGATGTGGCTTACGCCTTTCTAGATCCTAGAACCCCAGAGATTAGTGTATGGATAGAAGGATGCTTTATTTGACATGCATTGATTGATGGAAGCTCATCACTAAACATAATGATGGATGTGACAATGAAGGACTTAGGGTTGCAAGGAATTCAACCTATACAGTGGCTTATCAGATTGGCAGACCAAAGCAGAATTAAACCGTTGGGCATCCTCCCATACGTAAAAACAACCCTTGGAGGAAAAGACTACTGGCTGACCTATCTGGTGGTTAAACCAAATTCTTATGGGACCTCATATCCTCTGCTGTTGGAAAAACCTTGGCTTTTTGAAGCGAGAGCCATGTTCAAAGGAACCCTAACCCTAGGCAGAGGACTCAACAAAGTGGTGTTGAAATTGTATGGATTGCAAAAAGGCAATGGATCCACATTTATCAAAGTTATAACTAACTCCTCCAACGAAGTAACAGATGGTACATCAGGAGACGAAGAGGCTGTTAGACAGATCTTTCTCAATAAAACAGAGGCAGAATCCCTAATAGTGGGCATTGTAAGCCAACTACCAAAGGAAGCAAAGTCTTTGTCCATGGGAGAATACCTACTGCCTCAACTCGAATTGACTTCTAAAATCACCTCTGACAGCGAGATAGAAGCATGGATGTACTGTTCTCCCTATTACATGTCAGTCGCAGAGACAATAACAGAGACAGAGCCAGAGATAGAGGAAAAAGAAAAAGCAGACACAGAGATGGAGGATCTGTTATTCTCCTATAGAGCCTCTATAGAAGCAGAGACATAGCCTCTAGAGGAAGAGGATGAAAATGATGAGGAAGAAAACAAAGCAGGATATGAAAGTGCAGATGAAGAATTTCCTCTGATAGCGAATGATCTTGTTGATGTCCCTATAGAGATCTCACAGGCCGAAGATCTTAGGGTGTTGGATGGAATGACCATGGTTCCATTTGGTTTGACTAATGGACTAGAAAGTATGCAAAATCTGCATAAGCAATGGACCAAAGGCAAAAAAATTAAGTTCACCAGTGGCTCCTGTCGCCCTAACCATTCATCTAGAGAAAAGATGATCATGATGCCCCTTGTCAACAGAAGCCAAAGCTATTAAAGCCACGGCTTCTAGAAGGTCCATGCTATGTGACATTCCTAGATGCATCCTCTGAAGATGAATCCCTAAGCCCAGAAGAAATCACCACTCACACAAAAGCAAATAAAGCTCTAATACCCTTCCAGCAATCTCAACAGACAAATGAGTCATCTATTCAGAAGAAGGACACTGGTTCTAATGGAGCATCAAATGATGACACCCTCTATCTAGAAGCAATTCGTGGGACATTTATCCACGAAGTGGAAGGTGAAAGATGAGTGACGTTATTGGACACTGACCGTACTGAACGTCACCTAAAAGTGGGTCTCAATCTTCCAGAAGAAGAACTAGTGGTCCTATGAGATCTATTAAAGGAGAACTTAGGCGTGTTTGCTTGGTCATATAAAGACCTAAAGGGGATTGATCCCATAGTATGCCAATATCATATTGACCTAGAGCATGATGCCAAACTTGCAAGGCAAAGACAAAGGCGTATGAATCCTAATTATTCTGCTCTGGTGAAGGCTAAATTATTGAAACTTCTTGAAACCGAGTTCATTTATCCCGTGGCTAATAATGAATGGGTTTCGCCCATTGTGGTTGTACCTAAGAAGAACATGAAACTTTGAATATGTGTAGAATTTTGAAAGCTGAACTCGAAGACAAAGAAGGATCATTTCCCTATCCCTTTTACATACCTACTGTTGGACACAGTGGCAAGCCATGAGTTGTATTCCCTCTTGGATGGATTCAGCGGATATAACCAAGTCCAAATCGCAGAAGAGGACCAATCCAAAACAACCTTCACCACAGAATGGGGGACCTATGCCTATAGAGTGATGCCATTTGGGCTTTGTAATGCTCCTGCCACCTTCCAACGAGTAATGATGGCTACCTTCCAGAATCATTTGCATGATTTCATTGACGTGTATCTTGATGACTTTTGTGTCTATAGCTTAATCCGTGAGCACTGGGGACACCTAGAGCAATGTTTTGACAGATCCCAAGAGTATGGGATTTCTCTCAATCCCAAAAAATGTGTTTTTGGCATTTCATCAGGAGCTCTTCTGAGCCATAATGTCTCTACACAAGGGATTGCAACACATCCGGCCGAGATTGAGAAGATTGTCGCCTTGACAGCAACACCAACAAACCTCAAGCAATTGAGAGCATTTCTTGGCAATGTGGGCTATTACAGAAGATTTATTTCATAAGGAGCCTTTAATACCTAAAACAGTGCCTTAGCCAAGCACCTATCTTACAACCTCCTGATTGGACGAAGGAGTTTCATGTGCACACAGATGCATTAGTTGAAGGGCTAGGTGCTGTCCTATGTCAAAAGGGCCCCTCTAAATTAGATCAACCAATATATTATGTAATCTGAAAGGCCACTGATAGGGAACGGAACTTCACAGTGATAGATCTTGAGTGCTTGGCAATGGTGTTTGCACTAGAGAAGTTTCGACACTATCTATTGTCAATGCATTTCAAGTTCTACATGGATCATGAAGCCCTCTCCTTCTTGATGAACAAAGTAGATATTAAAGGACAACTGATGAGATGGTTGCTCCTATTCCAAGAGTTAGATTTTGAAGTGGTCACTAAGCTTGCCGTTCCCATGTCCTAGCCGATCATCTATCACGGATCCCTCAAACTGCAAAAGAGGAACAAGATGATCTAGACTTTCCTAATGCTTCCTTGTTTCTAGTTGAAACAGTTACTCCCTGGTATGCAGACATAGCCAACCTCCTAGTAACTCAATAGTATCCTCCTGGCATCTCAAGCCATGAGAAGAAAAAGCTTATGTTAGAATCAGCCCCCTACACTTTGCTAGGCAGTGCACTGTACAAGAAGAGAGGCAAAGATGAAGTATTGCGAAGATGTGTTGCGGGAGATGAAATTGGCATAGTATTGAAAGCATGCCATGATGAACCATGTGGTGGACACTTCGCAGGAGAAGCAACAGTCAGGAAGGCTCTACTAGCAGGATACTGGTGGTCGACCCTCCACAAGGATGCACATGACTATAGCAAGAGATGTGATGCTTGTCACAACGAATGGGGAAACCCACCAAAACAAGTGCCATGCCACTGAAACCTATTCTTCCCCTAAATCCGTTCAAGAAGTGGGGGATTGATTTTGTGGGTCCCATTGATCCACCCACCAGACGAAAGCAGAACAAATACATCTTAGTATGTATGGATTATGTCGCAAAGTGGTGTGAAGCTAAAGCTCTGAAGCGGGACGATGGTAACAGCGTAGCTCTATTCATGTATGGAAATATTATCACCCATTTTGGCGGTCCCCTCGAGCTAGTAAGTGATAGAGGTACTCATTTCCTTAACAAAATCATGGAGGAGCTGACAAAGCTGTATAAGATCCGCCATCGCAAGTTCAATCCTTACTACCCCAAAGCCAACGACCAAGTTGAAGTCACCAATCGCATCCTCTGCTCGATCCTGACAAGAACGATTGCCGCACATTGTCGCAACTAGGATGATCAACTTACAGAGGCCCTTTTGGCATACAGAACCTCCCATAAGGCAACTACAAGATAGACCCCTTTCCAGCTAGTGTATGGTATAAAAGCCGTCTTCCCTGTTGAACTAGAATTGCTCTCTTTGCAAGTGGTAGTTAAGGAACGCTTGGTAGGTGATGAGTCACTGCAATGCTACCTCCTGCACTTGGAATATTTGGATGAGATTCGACAGATGGCCCTACATTGTATGGAAACCACTCAGGCGTGACGCAAGGCCTATCATGACAATTTTATCAAGCACAAGGAGTTCAAAGAAGGTGATCTTGTCCTAGCCTATAATTCGAGATTTGGCAAGTTTCCTGGCAAGCTTCAACAACGGTGGATGGGGGCCCATACAAGGTACTTGTTGTCAATCCTAATGGCTCTATTCACGTGCAGACCGTTGATGCCTCTGATGATCCTTTTCTGATCAATGGCTATCGTTTGAAGAACTACTTTCCTCCTTGGGGATCTTGACAATCACAGTCAACCTACCCTCTCCCTTTTGGGCGTCGCACTGTCATTCTCTTCGTGCTTCTGATAGCCCTTATGATTCTTCTCATAAGGTGGTCTCGTTCTACTAGCCCCTCACAGATATCTCTCAACCCGACCTTGTTCTCTTCTCATCTGATCCAACAACGGTGGCGAGGTTGGTCCTAACACACGGTATTTCTACCATTCCCTTCATTAACGAAAAAAAAAACAAAAAAAAACAGACAAAAATGTTATGGGAGAAAAGGAAGAAATTCCCTGTCATAACAGGCCTCGTTCCAAGAAAAGGTGAAAACACCCTTGGCGGGAAGCTGACTATGGAAAAGGTGGTAACACCCCGCAGTTCAGGATAACTGACTCACCAGTAGAACCTTACCAACAAGTAATTTGAAGCCACCTCCCTTGGTGTGCTGCCTCTGCAATAACAATCCGTCTACCCTTCTTAACAGACGTCCTTTCTTACAAATCATTGAAGTTCCAGACTTGTTGGTTGCCTCCCTGGGTATGCCTCTTCTTCAGTATCCTAATGACAATACCAGCCGACACAATCTTCATCACCAACCCCCTAAGTGAGGCGAGCTTTCATCCTAATAGGATGGGGATGTGAGTATGGGCTACACTCTGTATCTTTCAATAGAGAGTGAGACAGAGGGTGGGTTGAGTGACCAATCTTTCCCTTCAAATCAAATGAGAGGTGAGATTGTAAACAAAGTGTTGCACGCAATGGATGGGCCTCTCAATTACAAGGCATACACCCTTTGCACAAGTGAATGTGAGGAGTACATCAATGGGTTTCAAGAACAGGCTACCCTCTGTATCTTTCAACAGAGCATGAGACAGAGGGTGGGTTGAGTGTGATTGGTGTTTCTCCTTAATCAATATTCGAGAGGTGAGGTTGAGGGACGTTACGACAATTGGAGTCAGGTATGTTTCCATTTCCCTGTGCACACACAAGACGTGTCTCTGCCATCAGCACAGGACACGTCACCCTGTTCTATGCACTGCACTACAAGGCTCCCCGACCTTCCTCCTTGCACCTATGCCAGATGGGTGGGATTCACCAATGCACCAATAATTGTGAACGCTAGCATACTTCTCCCTATACCATTCCCCTTGCCAATTTCTATACTGGGTGTGAGATATGGGTACTTGGGGGAGTGACTGTTCGGTCATTTCCAACATGAGTGATTGTGACCTGTGTGTTCTATCCTTCGCCATTGACAGATTCCCTCATCTTCATCGGCAATGTGACATCCTTGGGTCCTGCTGCATGGTCACTGCCAAGCTGGACACGTTTGTTGCCGCAAGCTCTGGTACCTCCTTCAAACGACTCTCACCTAGCGCACGACATCGACAATTACTCTCAACTATTTGCAAAATGGGCCAAGTTTTTCTCACCCTACCTCCTTCTGTTTACCAATGTCGGTCATGTCTTAAGTGTGGGGACGTCCAAGTCCCCTCTATTGGCAGATCCTGGGTCCCTGTTGATTAGTCAACCCTGCCCGGTAAGGTCTTAAGTGTGGGGACGCGTCCCTGCGCATCTGTTCTGCATATCATCATGAAAATACATCTATCCACCTCCAAATGTAAAAATTCATTTTCTCTGCTTTCATGGGGTCCTTCTTGACTCATCCATTATATTTCACTCTGTCCCCGGGGTTGTTCCTTGTCCTTTGTTTTTTCCTTTTTCCATGTGAATGCACCCTACATTCACTAAGACTCACATCCAACCTTATAGCCTTGTTTATCCCTTTGAATTTGCCATTTTTCCTTTTTATATACCCTTGTTCTGACTTACGATTCATCCGCTATCCCATTTTGAACAGTTTTATGTTTTTCCATGTGAACGCATCCTACGTTCACTGGACCTGATATCTGATGTCATAACCAGTTTTTCCCTTCAACTAACACACTTTTCCTTTTTATATTCCCTTGTTCCGGCTTACTGTTTTTGAGTTATCAATTTTTAAAGAAATTTTTGCTAATTGGATATATTTCCATGTGAACGCATCCTTCTCACTTCAAAATAGCAATCTAACATACCAGCCCTATCCTACGCCTTCCCTTGGATATATTTTATTTTTACACCCTGTCCTTCTGCTATACGGGTTGTTCGTTATTAATTTTTGTGAATTTTTGTGTCTTTTTCTGATGCCAGGAGGCATATCTCACGGTGGATTCCATGCCACGGTGGATTCCTTGAGGTTTTACGGTGGATTCCGTAAACTTTGAGGACCGGGGCTCATACACAAAGTGGATTCTTTGTGCGAGAAGTTGATGGGGACGCATGTCCTTTTCGGGCGTTCCATTAATTTAGTGTGTACATGGGTGATTCCATAGCGGGTGATTCCGCAAAATGCATATTAAATTAATAAACGTTTATGAGTTTAGAGTGCGCACTCGTAATAAATTAAGGTTAGGATTTATTTCTAACCAGTTGATTTATTTATGTAGCTGAAGACTGCTAGGTATTCACTTTTGTCGGTTTAATTGTATTATTTTACTAACGATTGTGAATGCTTCAGTTGATGTGTAGAGATAGCAGCAGTGGCGGAGGAAAGCATTGGAGTTTAGCGAGTATTCGACCTATGGATTATATTTTGATAGGTGCCACGCCTATATTTTGTCATGTCTATTGAGGCATCGATTATTTATTATTATTTTGTATGCGTCTATGCGCACGGATATGTTATTTCTATTTGGACATTGAGATTGGGCGTGCCAGACTCTATGGGCACCGTCCATTAGCTTTATCTCCTATTTTTGTAAAAGCAAACTCAAAAGCTAAAAGCTTGTCATATTTTTGTAAATTGGGCTATTATTGAGCATGAAGATGGAAATATACATAAAATACATGCTTTGTGAAGCGCTCACACAAGGCATGGGGGGAGATTGAACCCAATTGGTCTCTTGCTCTTGTCGTTCATGCTTTTTACATTGTAATTTGTGCAAAAAGGTAGAGTTCATTGTTCTTGGGGACCTTCCGGGATTCACTACGTGAGCATACTGCGACCGATCTGCGTACTAGTGGTATCAGAGCGGAGCTGAGATCAAGAGCTTCCAATCGCTACGCATCTCGTGCGAAGGCGGAGCTCCTGGAACGATCGAGCTCTACAGTCAATCTCGTCGTGAACTGTCGATACAGGCAGACTTCTGGCGATCAAGAACCCCTATTTCTGTTATTAGATTGCGAAGGACCAGGCTGTACAGGCGGAGGACCACACATTCATCTCCTTCACCAAAGTCGTGGATAAACAGAGTAACTTCTTTCATCAAGCTTCAAAGCTTAATATTAATAATCAATAAGCTTATTAGAAGCTTAAGAAAGCTTCAATTCCAAAAAATCGTTTGCAAGCTGCAGCATCCCGAGAATCGCGGCGGCAAAAATGGCCCCCCCCCACGACTGCGCCATTTTTGATCCATTAAGCCCCCCTTATCAAGCTTAATCTATTAAGCTTAATTCCTTAAGCTTAATCAAGTCAGACAAGACAAGCAAGTCAACAACTCCAGGTCCTGCACTCCAGAAATCAAGTTCTGCAAGTCAACTGTGATCAAGTCCTGCAAGTTCACTAAGTCGGCTAAGTTCTGCAAGTCTGCAACTCTGCAAGTCACCTAAGTCTGCAACTCTGCAAGTCAGACTAGTCAACTGGAGTCAGAACTGAATTGTGCTCAAAACTCCTAGAAGGGTTGTTCCTGCGCAGAAACTCTGAACTGCAAAGTTATTCGTGGCAAAGTATTCTACCCATACGCAGGTTTGCTGAAGCATTTTCAGCATACAAAGAAGGAAAAATCGCAGATTTTCTGAAGATTGAGAAAGAAATACCCAAAAACACATAGCCTTGTAACCCCGAATTTGAGCTACGCTCATCCCGCTAACCTGATTTTGAGTGAGAAAGGTCTTTTGAGTTTTACAGGATGACGGAACCACATATGGATGATCCTATGGCTGAAGACGACCTACCTGAGCCTACGATGGAGCAAAAGCTGGACCTAATCATGATGCAATTGGAAGAAGAACGAAGGGCTAGGCAAGCATTGCAAGCGCAATTGGCAAAATTACAAAGAGCGTCTACCGACAAAGAAGAACCTCAAGCTGAAGATTTGATTCGATGTACCATCGACGCTACTCTTGAAGCTCGAACCATTCGTAAGGAATCAAAGAGAAGTAAACGAAGTTTCAAATTTCGCACTTTCAATGGCATACGAGAAGGAAAGACTGTTTTATCATTCATTAGCCAATTTGATGACTATTTCCATGAGGAAACCTATCCAGAAAAAGATAAAATCAAGTGTGTTACTAATCATTTGGTAGACAGAGCATCACTTTGGTGGACTGTAGTACTCAAGAGCATAGAATGTCCTGCTACTTGGGAAGATTTCAAGAAGAAGTTCATGCAGAATTTCCTTCCACCGCAATTTCATGAGAAGGCTATCAAGCAATGGGATCTACTTCAACAACGGGATCGTGAGCCTATTCCTCAGTATACAGAGCGTTTTTGGAATGCACTCTTACTACGCATGCTTGAAGACGTACCAGAGACGACACATAAGCGGAAGTATATGTCTGGACTTCTTGGACATTACTACGCTGAAGTGAACATGTTCAAGCCTGCTACTCTTGAAGACGCCATTTCACTAGCTCACGACACTGAAGATAAGTTACGCGGTAGAGACAGACGACCATAGCAATTCCAAGCCAATGGTAATTATGGATCTAAACAATTCAATTTCAATTTTAGAAGATTTAATCCAGGTCGTTTCTCTTCATCATCTTTCCGCAAGAATTGGGCTAAACAACCTGCATTACCATCCAATGTCAATCCAAATCCTAAGCCTATTCCACAGCCAAATCCAAATGTACCTAGACTTCCAGCCATTGCAAATAATGTAACCAAAGCCAAACCAATAGTATGCTATAAATACCACTAGCCTGGACATCTCGCAACAAATTGTCATTCAAAGAAGCCACCAGCTCATATCAACTATCTTGGAGCCATGGACGAAGACGAACATGAAGATATGCCTGATTTCACTGACGATGAGGACGACACTACTACTACTTCCGATATTTTACCAGGTATGCCTACTCCACATTCATTATTGACTATGAAATGTTTGGTGCATGGAAAGGAAAAGACTATTTTGCATGATGACGGTAGTACTCATGATTTTATTTCAGCAAAATTGGTAAAGGAATTGAAATTACAGACTGTACCTACGCATTATCGCATAAAAGCTGCATTTTTAGGCACTAGGTATAATGGTACACAGGAAGTGCAAGATTTAGAGATTCAAATTGGTTCATACACTGAAAGAAGAAATTTCTTAGTTGTTCCATTACAGTCGAGTGACATTATTTTAGGAATGCCTTGGCGACACCAGCATAATCCAGATATAGATTATTCCACACACACAATGAATATTAATTTTCAAGGAAAATCTATTACATTATATGGTATGCATGCATCTAATGTTTTTCCACTACTTTCGCATACTCAAGCAAAACGTGCATTACGCAAGAGTAGTAAATCATATCTCATTTTGGTGAATGAATTGCAAGTAAAGGAAAATCATATGCACCCTAGGCATAAGGAATTTCTTGCATATTTTAAGGACTGTTTTGCAGAAGACCTACCACCAGGTTTACCTCCTTCATGACCAGAAGACCATAAGATAGATTTGATCCCTAGCACACAACCACCTTGCAAAGCACCCTATAGGCACAACCAGATAGAGCAAAAAGAAATCCAGAGTCAAGTTGAGGAATTACTAAATAGAGGTTTGATTCGACCTAGCAGTTCTCCATTCGGTGCACCTGTATTGTTAGTCAAGAAAAAGAATAATACCTATCGTATGTGTATTGACTACCGAGCTTTAAATAAGATCACTGTAAAGAATAGGTATCCTATTCCTAGAGTTAATGACCTTATGGACAAACTGCAAGGATCTTCTATATTTAGTAAAATTGGCCTTAAGTCTGGTTATCATCAGGTGAGGCTAGATAAATCTGACATATTTAAGACTGCATTCAGAACACAGTTTGGTCATTACGAATTTTTAGTCATGCCATTCGGATTGACTAATGCACCTGCTACCTTTAGTAGAATGATGAACCGTATCTTTCTGAAATATCAATATTGTGTAATTGTTTTCTTTGATGATATTTTGGTGTTTAGTCAAAATGAGACAGAACATTATGAGCATTTGTTATTGGTTTTTCAGTTATTGAAAGAAAATCAACTGTATGCAAATCCTGAAAAGAGTGAATTCTTTAAGACAGAAATTGAGTATTTAGGTAATATTGTATCATCTGAAGGAATTAAAGTTGATCCTAAGAAAATTGATGCAATACTGAATTGGCCTGTTCCTAAAAACGTGCATGAGTTACGCTCATTCCTTGGTCTTGCTAGTTTCTATAGGAAGTTTGTACGTAATTTTTCATTACTTGCTTTACCATTAACCAAACTTCTCAAGAAAGGAATTGTTTATCAATGGACCGAAAATCAGCAGAAATCCTTTGACTTACTAAAACATGCATTAACCAATGCCCCTGTTCTACAGTTGCCTGACTTTAATAGACCATTCTTTCTAGTTGTGACCGATGCTAGCGGATCAGGAATAGGAGCCGTACTTATGCAAGACAATCATCCTATAGCATATTCTAGTTGTAAGCTGAAACCCTCTGAGCTGAAATATTCCACATATGACAAAGAACTATTAGCAGTTGTACAAGCATTAAGACAGTGGAAACACTACTTAATGGGTTCAGAATTTATGATAAAGACCGATCAGCAAAGTATTAGACATTTACTTAGCCAACCCCAAATCTCTGACCGACATATCAAATGGGCCTCCTTTATTCAAAGTTTTCATCCTATCATTCAATACCAACCTGGAAAAGAAAATGTAGTGGCTGATGCATTGAGTAGAAGACCCGCCATTCATAATATTTCTGTCATATCTTTTGATTCTTTGATTGCTATGAAAGATACATATCATCAGGATATTACTTTTCATTCTGATTGGAATAAATTAAAAATAATTTCATTCATGTTGATTCATTGTCATATAATGATGGATTTATGTTTTATGAAAAGAGACTGTAGGTTACTATTCCATTCCGATCTTTTGTTTTGAATGAAATTCATTGTCCCCCATATCAAGGTCATAGAGGTATCATATCTACATTACGTATGTTAACTGAAGATTTTTATTGGCCGCATATGGATGCAGATGTATCTAATTTCGTTTCTGAATGTTTGATTTGTCAAAGAGTTAAGAGACATCATGGTAAACAATATGGATTGCTTATGCCTTTGTCTATTCCATCTAAACCTTGGGAACAAATTTCTATGGATTTCATTACTGGTTTACCAAATACTAAATCTAACCATGATATGATTTGGACAGTTGTAGATAGATTTAGTAAACAAGCATATTTCATTCCATGTAAGAAAACTTTAACAGCATCACAGGCAGCACAATTGTTTTTGAAAACTGTTTTTACTAACCATGGATTGCCAAAAGTTATCATTTCAGATCGTGATTCTAGATTTTGTAATAATTTTTGGATTACATTGTTTGCTAACCTAGGCACAAAGATTGATTTCTCATCTGCATTTCATCCAGAAACTAATAGACAAACAGAAGCCACAAACAGCACCATTCTAGATCTTTTACGTGCATATACTATCTCTAAACCTCAGACATGGGACACTCATTTGCATTTATTACAGTTTGCATATAACAATACACCGCACACATCTACAAAGAAAGCACCGTTTGAAGTCATTTATGGATATAGATTATCTACACCTGTTGCATCTTTGTCTAATAGAATTCAGAGTGCTGATGATATTGCTAGTATGCATAACAGTATTTTTGATGAGGTTAAAGATATGATTGCTAAAGCCCAGCAATCATATACCAAACAAGCCAACAAGAAAAGACAAGCCATGAATTTCAAAGTAGATGATTATGTTTGGCTGAGAATAGAAAAACGTAGACTGCAAAGTGTAGATAGACATCCAGTTGTCAAACTAGCTCCTAAATTCTATGGACCATTTAGAATCATTCATAAAATTAATGACAATGCATTCAAGTTAAAATTACCATCTCATTGGAAAATTCACAATACATTTCATATTAGTTTATTGAGACCATTTAGAGGCCAATTACCTGTCCACCCTGTTTATAAAAACCCACATTTATTAGAGGAAGAGACTGAAATACTTGAACCAGAAGCTATCATAGACACTGACTTTATGACCACTAGAACTGGCCGAAGGTATTCTAGATATCTAGTAAAATTTAAAAACCATCCTGTAGAGGAAGCACAATGGATGCACGCTAGAGACTTAAATGCTTTCCCCACTCTGTTAGCTCCACATTGAGCTAATAGCAATTGAGGTCAATTGCTATCCCACCCCGGGGGTATGATGCCAGGAGGCATATCTCATAGTGGATTCTGTGCCACGGTGGATTCCGTGAGGTTTTACGGTGGATTCCGTAAACTTTGAGGACCGGGGCTCATACACAAAGTGGATTCTTTGTGCGAGAAGTTGATGGGGACGCCTGTCCTTTTCGGGCGTTCCATTAATTTAGTGTGTACATGGGTGATTCCATAGCGGGTGATTCCGCAAAATGCATATTAAATTAATAAACGTTTATGAGTTTAGAGTGCGCACTCGTAATAAATTAAGGTTAAAATTTATTTCTAACCAGTTGATTTATTTATGTAGCTGAAGACTGCTAGGTATTCACTTTTGTCGGTTTAATTGTATTATTTTACTAACGATTGTGAATGCTTCAGTTGATGTGTAGAGATAGCAGCAGTGGCGGAGGAAAGCATTGGAGTTTAGCGAGTATTCGACCTATGGATTATATTTTGATAGGCGCCACGCCTATATTTTGTCATGTCTATTGAGGCATCGATTATTTATTATTATTTTGTATGCGTCTATGCGCACGGATATGTTATTTCTATTTGGACATTGAGATTGGGCGTGCCAGACTCTATGGGCACCGTCCATAAGCTTTATCTCCTATTTTTGTAAAAGCAAACTCAAAAGCTAAAAGCTTGTCATATTTTTGTAAATTGGGCTATTATTGAGCATGAAGATGGAAATATACATAAAATACATGCTTTGTGAAGCGCTCACACAAGGCATGGGGGGAGATTGAACCCAATTGGTCTCTTGCTCTTATCGCTCATGCTTTTTACATTGTAATTTGTGCAAAAAGGTAGAATTCATTGTTCTTGGGGACCTTCCGGGATTCACGACGTAAGCATACTGCGACCGATCTGCGCACCATTTTCGTGCGTATTTTTGCCATTTTTCCATGTGAACCTGCCCTATTCTCTTCAGAATTCCATTCTGACTGGATAGCCTTGTCCAACCACCCTTCTACACAATTCTCCTTTTTCCTCTACCCTGTTTCGCACTTTGCATTTTTTGTTATTAATTTTTATTGGTGTTTTTTAGCTCCAATTTTTTGTTTTTTCCATGTGAATGCCTCCCAACCCCATTCGAACTACAATTTGATGTGAAAGCCTTGAAGATTTTATGTGTCCTGTTATTTTTCATTTTTATTGCCACTCTTTCCGGTGCACGGATCCTTTCATATTAATTTTCGAATCTCTTTTCGAGTATGATCTTTGGTGTTTTCCATGTAAACAAATCTTATCTCCATCATAACTATGTTCTGACATGATACGCATGTCCAGCATGACTTTTCTCACAATTTTTCATTTTCCCTCATTTCATTTCGGTGAGCAGATTTTTCAATATTCATTGTCGTATGCGTTTTCGGGCCTTTTTTTGCATTTTTCCCATGTGAACGCCCTGACTTGCTCTGGACACCCCGTTGTACTTTTCCACAGTCTCCCCATCGCCTTCTGGCATAGTTTTCCATTTCACTGCATTGCGTTCCGGCTCACAGTTTGCATGATATTCAATTTTCTTTGTTTTATTGTGTCCCCGTGCGCCTCGCCTCGCACATGAATGTGCATGTTTTTGCTTTTACGCGTCTCGCGACACCCCGGTGGCGTCTCCGCCTTCCCCATCACCATCCCGGCCCTCGCTACTTCCCGCTACTGCAAATTTATCTTTATTTTTTTAATTCTTTATTTTTTAAAGATATTAATTTTAAAAAAACCCACCCCCCACTCGACGGTTTCCCTTCCCTCCCTTCTTTCCTCTCTTTTTTTTTCTCTCTCTCCCTGTCTTTCTCTCTCCCCATACTTCTCCTCTATTCTTTCTCCCTCCTCCCTTCTCCTTCTTTCTCCCTCTTCTCCTCCATTTTTCCTCTCCTCCTCCTCCTTCCTCCCTCTTGCCCTCCTCCCTCTTCTCCTCCTCCTCCTCCTTCCTACCTCTCCCCCTCCTCCCTCTTCTTCTTCTCCCTCCTCCTCCCTCCCTCTTCTTCCCTTCTCCTCCTCCTCCCCTTCTCTTCTCCTTCCCCCTTCCTCTCCTTCCTCCCCTTCTTCTTCCCTCTCTTCCTCTCCTTCCTCCCCTTCCTCTCTCCAAGTGACCGCCTTCTGCTCGCCACCCACTGCCTTTTGCTCGCCGCCTGCCACTTTCGCCCGCCGCCTTCTACTCGCCACCCGCCTACACCCCTCCTACCCCTTCCTCCTCTCCCACCTCCTCTTCCTCCTCCTCTTTCATTAGCCACTCCTTCCTCCTCCCCCCTCTCCCCCCCCTTTTTTTAAACCCCCCTCCGCCCGCTGCGCTGCCCGTCGCCCACCAGCGCCCCTCCCACCCCTTCCTCCTCTCCCACCTCCTCCTCCTCCTCCTCCTCTTTCACTACCCACTCCTTTCTCCTCTCCCACCCCCCCTCCCCCCCCCATTTTTTAAACCCCCTCTGCCCGTCCCCACATCCCCCCTCCATTTAAACCCTTCCCCCTAATCTAACTGCCCCCCCCTCCCCCCTACTTTAAACCCTTCCCCCAGATTTCAACCCACCACCAAATTTTACCCCCACCCCCACCTTTATATCCCGACCCCCAAACTTAATCCCCCACCTCCAACTTTACCCCCTTCCCCCCCACCTTTAACCCCCTCCCCCTAAATTTGGCCCTTTTCCCTAAATTTAACCCCCTCTCTCTAATTTGACCCCCTCCCCCTAATTTGACCCTCTCCCCACATTTACCCCTCCCCTTCTCTTAATTTACCTCACCCCCCACCTAAGCCCCCTATCCCACCCCCTATCTCCGCCCTTTATCCCTTCCAACTTGTCCGCCCCCCTTCGCGCACTGCGAAAAACCTTTTGGTGTCGGTGGCTGCTCGCGTGCGTTCACGTGCGAGGACGCGCATCCGCCTTGTTCGTGGGTAGGGTCTTGTAGCCATTCATACGCAGTCACAATCATTAGTAGCCATTCATATGTAGTCACAGGTACTTCAAATCCCGAAATCTCTAAAAACACATATAAAATTCAAATATTCATTAAAATTCAATTAAAATCCAAAAAAAATCCTTAAAAATCACTAATATTTTTGCAAACAATTGAAGTATTTTTCAAACTAGAAATCTCAAAAAACAATGGCAAAAAGGTCAAAATTAAAAAATATTTTAAAAAATATTAAAAATTGGCCAAAATGTATTAAAATTGATTAAAATGCCGATATAATTTCAAAAAAATTCAAAAAAATCCATTAAATCCCTTGTACATTTTGAGAATATTTGACTGGCAATTGAAAATGCTTCCCTATGTGGCCAAAGTATTATTTAAAGATAAAACCCTAATTTTGATGCCCAAATTCATACAAATTTCATTTTAAATCTCAAAAATGAGCTGAATAATGTGAATAAAATCCGATTACCTTTTTGACACTTGATGCTCATGATTGGTTGCTGAAATTTCATGTTCACATCCTTTTTATAAAAAAAACACCAAAACCTATTTGCAAAATGGGCCAAGTTTTTCTCACCCTACCTCCTTCTGTTTACCAATGTTGGTCATGTCTTAAGTGTGGGGACGTCCAAGTCCCCTCTGTTGGCAGATCCTGGGTCCCTGTTGATTAGTCAACCCTGCCCGGTAAGGTCTTAAGTGTGGGGATGCGTCCCTGTGCATCTGTTCTACATATCATCATGAAAATACATCTATCCACCTCCAAATGTAAAAATTCATTTTCTCTGCTCTGGTGGGGTCCTTCTCGACTCATCCATTCTATTTCACCCTGTCCTCGAGGTTGTTCCTTGTCCGTTTGTCTTTATCCTTTGTTTTTTCCTTTTTCCATGTGAACGCACCCTACGTTCACTGAGACTCACATCCAACCTTATAGCCTTGTTCATCCCTTTGAATTTGCCATTTTTCCTTTTTATATACCCTTGTTCTGACTTATGATTCATCCGCTATCCCATTTTGAACAGTTTTATGTTTTTCCATGTGAACGCATCCTACGTTCACTGGACCTGATATCTGATGTCATAACCAATTTTTCCCTTCAACTAACACACTTTTTCTTTTTACATTCCCTTGTTTCGGCTTACTGTTTTTGAGTTATTAATTTTTAAAGCAATTTTCACTAATTGGATATGTTTCCATGTGAACGCATCCTTCTCACTTGAAAACAACAATCTAACATACTAGCCCTATCCTACGCCTTCCCTTGGATATATTTTATTTTTACACCCTGTCCTTCCGCTGTACGGGTTGTCCGTTATTAATTTTTGCGAAATTTTGTGTCTTTTTCGTGTGTATTTTTGCACTTTTTCCATGTGAACCTGCCCTATTCTCTTCAGAATTCCATTCTGACTGGATAGCCTTGTCCAACCACCCTTCTATACAATTCTCCTTTTTCCTCTACCTTGTTTCGCACTTTGGATTTTTTGTTATTAATTTTTATTGGTATTTTTGAGCTCCATTTTCTTGTTTTTTCCATGTGAATGCCTCCCAACCCCATTCAAACTATGATTTGATGTGAAAGCCTTGAAGATTTTATGAGTCCTGTTATTTTTCCTTTTTGTTACCACTCTTTCCGGTGCACGGATCCTTTCATATTAATTTTCGAATCTCTTTTCGAGTACAATCTTTGGTGTTTTCCATGTAAACAAATCTTGTCTCCATCAGAACTGTGTTCTGACATGATAGGCATGTCCAGCATGACTTTTCTCACAATTTTTCCTTTTCCCTCATTTCATTTCGGTGAGCGGATTTTTCAATATTAATTGTCGTATGCGTTTTCGGGCCTGTTTTTTTTTACATTTTTTCCATGTGAACGCCCTGACTTGTTCTGGACACCCCGTTGTACATTTCCGCAGTCTCCCCATCGCCTTCCGGCATAGTTTTCCATTTCACTGCATTGCGTTCCGGCTCACAGTTTGCATGATATTCAATTTTCTTTGTTTTATTGTGTCCCCGCACGCCTCGCCTCGCACGTGAATGCGCATGTTTTTGCTTTTACGTGTCTCGCGACACCCCAGTGGCGTCCCCACCTTCCCCATCACCATCCCGGCCCTCGCTCCTTCCTGCTACTGCAAATTTATCTTTATTTTTTTAATTAATTATTTTTTTAAAGATATTAATTTTAAAAAAACCCACCCCCCACTCGACGGTTTCCCTTCCCTCCCTTCTTTCCTCTCTTCTTTTTTCTCTCTCTCCCCATACTTCTCCTCTATTCTTCCTCCCTTCTCCTTCTTTCTCCCTCTTCTCCTCCATTTTTCCTCTCCTCCTCCTCCTTCCTCCCTCTCCCCCTCCTCCCTCTTCTTCTCCTCCTCCTCCTTCCTCCCTCTTCCCCTCCTCCCTCTTCTTCTTCTCCCTCCTCCTCCCTCCCTCTTCTTCCCTTCCCCTCCTCCTCCCCTTCTCTTCTCCTTCCCCCTTCCTCTCCTTCATCCCCTTCTTCTTCCCTCTCTTCCTCTCCTTCCTCCCCTTCCTCTCTCCAAGCGGCCGCCTTCTGCTCGCCGCCCACTGCCTTTTGCTCGCCGCCTGCCACTTTCGCCCGCTGCCTTCTACTCGCCACCTGCCTGCACCCCTCCTACCCCTTCCTCCTCTCCCACCTCCTCTTCCTCCTCCTCTTTCACTACCCACTCCTTCCTCCTCCCCCCCCCCCTCCCCCCCCTTTTTTTAAACCCCCCTCCGCCCTCTGCGCTGCCTGCCGCCCACCTGCGCCCCTCCCACCCCTTCCTCCTCTCCCACCTCCTCCTCCTCCTCCTCCTCTTTCACTACCCACTCCTTCCTCCTCTCCCCCCCCCCCCCCCCGGCACTTTAAACCCTTCCCCCAGATTTCAACCCACCACCAAATTTTACCCCCACCCCCACCTTTATATCCCAACCCCCAAACTTAATCCTCCACCTCCAACTTTACCCCCTTCCCCCCACCTTTAACCCCCTCCCCTAAATTTGGCCCTTTCCCCTAAATTTAACCCCCTCTCTCTAATTTGACCCCCTCCCCCCTAATTTGACCCTCTCCCCATATTTACCCCTCCCCTTCTCTTAATTTACCTCACCCCCCACCTAAGCCCCCTATCCCACCCCCTATTTCCGCCCTTTAACCCTTCCAACTTGTCCGCCCCCCTTCGCGCGCTGCAGTCGACCTTTTGGTGTCGCTGGCTGTTCGCATGCGTTCATGTGCGAGGACGCGCATCCACCTTGTTCTTGCGGTAGGGTCTTGTAGCCATTCGTACGCAGTCACAATCATTAGTAGCCATTCATATGCAGTCACAGGTACTTCAAATCTCGAAATCTCTAAAAACACATATAAAATTCAAATATTCATTAAAATTCATTTAAAATCCCAAAAAATACAAAAAAATTTCTTAAAAATCACTAATATTTTTGCAAACAATTGAAATATTTTTTAAACTAAATTAAATCTGATTACCTTTTTGACACTTGATGCTCATGATTGGTTGCTGAAATTTCATGTTCACATCCTTTTTATAAAAAACACACCAAAACCTATTTGCAAAATGGGCCAAGTTTTTCTCACCCTACCTTCTTCTGTTTACCAATGTCGGTCATGTCTTAAGTGTGGGGACGTCCAAGTCCCCTCTGTTGGCAGATCCTGGGTCCCTGTTGATTAGTCAACCCTGCCCGGTAAGGTCTTAAGTGTGGGGATGCGTCCCTGTGCATCTGTTCTACATATCATCATGAAAATACATCTATCCACCTCCAAATGTAAAAATTCATTTTCTCTGCTCTGGTGGGGTCCTTCTCGACTCATCCATTCTATTTCACCCTGTCCTCGAGGTTGTTCCTTGTCCGTTTGTCTTTATCCTTTGTTTTTTCCTTTTTCCATGTGAACGCACCCTACGTTCACTGAGACTCACATCCAACCTTATAGCCTTGTTCATCCCTTTGAATTTGCCATTTTTCCTTTTTATATACCCTTGTTCTGACTTAGGATTCATCCGCTATCCCATTTTGAACAGTTTTATGTTTTTCCATGTGAACGTATCCTACGTTCACTGGACCTGATATCTGATGTCATAACCAATTTTTCCCTTCAACTAACACACTTTTTCTTTTTACATTCCCTTGTTTCGGCTTACTGTTTTTGAGTTATTAATTTTTAAAGCAATTTTCACTAATTGGATATGTTTCCATGTGAACGCATCCTTCTCACTTGAAAACAGCAATCTAACATACTAGCCCTATACTACGCCTTCCCTTGGATATATTTTATTTTTACACCCTGTCCTTCCGCTGTACGGGTTGTCCGTTATTAATTTTTGCGAAATTTTGTGTCTTTTTCGTGTGTATTTTTGCACTTTTTCCATGTGAACCTGCCCTATTCTCTTCAGAATTCCATTCTGACTGGATAGCCTTGTCCAACCACCCTTCTATACAATTCTCCTTTTTCCTCTACCTTGTTTCGCACTTTGGATTTTTTGTTATTAATTTTTATTGGTATTTTTGAGCTCCATTTTCTTGTTTTTTCCATGTGAATGCCTCCCAACCCCATTCAAACTATGATTTGATGTGAAAGCCTTGAAGATTTTATGAGTCCTGTTATTTTTCCTTTTTGTTACCACTCTTTCCGGTGCACGGATCCTTTCATGTTAATTTTCGAATCTCTTTTCGAGTACAATCTTTGGTGTTTTCCATGTAAACAAATCTTGTCTCCATCAGAACTGTGTTCTGACATGATAGGCATGTCCAGCATGACTTTTCTCACAATTTTTCCTTTTCCCTCATTTCATTTCGGTGAGCGGATTTTTCAATATTAGTTGTCGTATGCGTTTTCGGGCCTGTTTTTTTTTACATTTTTTCCATGTGAACGCCCTGACTTGTTCTGGACACCCCGTTGTACATTTCCGCAGTCTCCCCATCGCCTTCCGGCATAGTTTTCCATTTCACTGCATTGCGTTCCGGCTCACAGTTTGCATGATATTCAATTTTCTTTGTTTTATTGTGTCCCCGCACGCCTCGCCTCGCACGTGAATGCGCATGTTTTTGCTTTTACGTGTCTCGCGACACCCCAGTGGCGTCCCCACCTTCCCCATCACCATCCCGGCCCTCGCTCCTTCCTGCTACTGCAAATTTATCTTTATTTTTTTAATTAATTATTTTTTTAAAGATATTAATTTTAAAAAAACCCACCCCCCACTCGACGGTTTCCCTTCCCTCCCTTCTTTCCTCTCTTCTTTTTTCTCTCTCTCCCCATACTTCTCCTCTATTCTTCCTCCCTTCTCCTTCTTTCTCCCTCTTCTCCTCCATTTTTCCTCTCCTCCTCCTCCTTCCTCCCTCTCCCCCTCCTCCCTCTTCTTCTCCTCCTCCTCCTTCCTCCCTCTTCCCCTCCTCCCTCTTCTTCTTCTCCCTCCTCCTCCCTCCCTCTTCTTCCCTTCCCCTCCTCCTCCCCTTCTCTTCTCCTTCCCCCTTCCTCTCCTTCATCCCCTTCTTCTTCCCTCTCTTCCTCTCCTTCCTCCCCTTCCTCTCTCCAAGCGGCCGCCTTCTGCTCGCCGCCCACTGCCTTTTGCTCGCCGCCTGCCACTTTCGCCCGCTGCCTTCTACTCGCCACCTGCCTGCACCCCTCCTACCCCTTCCTCCTCTCCCACCTCCTCTTCCTCCTCCTCTTTCACTACCCACTCCTTCCTCCTCCCCCCCCCCCTCCCCCCCCTTTTTTTAAACCCCCCTCCGCCCTCTGCGCTGCCTGCCGCCCACCTGCGCCCCTCCCACCCCTTCCTCCTCTCCCACCTCCTCCTCCTCCTCCTCCTCTTTCACTACCCACTCCTTCCTCCTCTCCCCCCCCCCCCCCGGCACTTTAAACCCTTCCCCCAGATTTCAACCCACCACCAAATTTTACCCCCACCCCCACCTTTATATCCCAACCCCCAAACTTAATCCTCCACCTCCAACTTTACCCCCTTCCCCCCACCTTTAACCCCCTCCCCTAAATTTGGCCCTTTCCCCTAAATTTAACCCCCTCTCTCTAATTTGACCCCCTCCCCCCTAATTTGACCCTCTCCCCATATTTACCCCTCCCCTTCTCTTAATTTACCTCACCCCCCACCTAAGCCCCCTATCCCACCCCCTATTTCCGCCCTTTAACCCTTCCAACTTGTCCGCCCCCCTTCGCGCGCTGCAGTCGACCTTTTGGTGTCGCTGGCTGTTCGCATGCGTTCATGTGCGAGGACGCGCATCCACCTTGTTCTTGCGGTAGGGTCTTGTAGCCATTCGTACGCAGTCACAATCATTAGTAGCCATTCATATGCAGTCACAGGTACTTCAAATCTCGAAATCTCTAAAAACACATATAAAATTCAAATATTCATTAAAATTCATTTAAAATCCCAAAAAATACAAAAAAATTTCTTAAAAATCACTAATATTTTTGCAAACAATTGAAATATTTTTTAAACTAAATTAAATCTGATTACCTTTTTGACACTTGATGCTCATGATTGGTTGCTGAAATTTCATGTTCACATCCTTTTTATAAAAAACACACCAAAACCTATTTGCAAAATGGGCCAAGTTTTTCTCACCCTACCTTCTTCTGTTTACCAATGTCGGTCATGTCTTAAGTGTGGGGACGTCCAAGTCCCCTCTGTTGGCAGATCCTGGGTCCCTGTTGATTAGTCAACCCTGCCCGGTAAGGTCTTAAGTGTGGGGATGCGTCCCTGTGCATCTGTTCTACATATCATCATGAAAATACATCTATCCACCTCCAAATGTAAAAATTCATTTTCTCTGCTCTGGTGGGGTCCTTCTCGACTCATCCATTCTATTTCACCCTGTCCTCGAGGTTGTTCCTTGTCCGTTTGTCTTTATCCTTTGTTTTTTCCTTTTTCCATGTGAACGCACCCTACGTTCACTGAGACTCACATCCAACCTTATAGCCTTGTTCATCCCTTTGAATTTGCCATTTTTCCTTTTTATATACCCTTGTTCTGACTTACGATTCATCCACTATCCCATTTTGAACAGTTTTATATTTTTCCATGTGAACGCATCCTACGTTCACTGGACCTGATATCTGATGTCATAACCAATTTTTCCCTTCAACTAACACACTTTTCCTTTTTACATTCCCTTGTTTCGACTTACTATTTTCGAGTTAACAATTTTTAAAGCAATTTCCACTAATTGGATATATTTCCATGTGAACGCATCCTTCTCACTTCAAAACAGCAATCTAACATACCAGCCCTATCCTACGCCTTCCCTTGGATATATTTTCTTTTAACACCCTGTTCTTCTGCTGTACGGGTTATCCGTTATTAATTTTTGTGAATTTTCTTGTCTTTTCGTGCGTATTTTTGCCCTTTTTCCATGTGAACCTGCCCTGCCCTATTCTCTTCAGAATTCCATTCTGACTGGATAGCCTTGTCCAACCACCCTTCTACACAATTCTCCTTTTTCCTCTACCGTGTTTCGCACTTTGCATTTTTTGTTATTAATTTTTATTGGTGTTTTTGAGCTCCATTTTCTTGTTTTTTCCATGTGAATGCCTCCCAACCCCATTCGAACTACGATTTGATGTGAAAGCCTTGAAGATTTTATGTGTCCTATTATTTTTCCTTTTTATTGCCACTCTTTTCGGTGCATGGATCCTTTCATATTAATTTTCGAATCTCTTTTCGAGTACGATCTTTGGTGTTTTCCATGTAAGCAAATCTTATCTCCATCAGAACTGTGTTCTGACATGATAGACATGTCCGGCATGACTTTTCTCACAATTTTTCATTTTCCCTCATTTCATTTCGGTGAGCGGATTTTTCAATATTAATTGTCGTATGCGTTTTCGGGCCTTTTTTTTTGCATTTTTCCCATGTGAACGCCCTGACTTGTTCTGGACACCGCATTGTACTTTTCCGCAGTCTCCCCATCGCCTTCCGGCACAGTTTTCCATTTCACTGCATTGCGTTCCGGCTCACAGTTTGCATGATATTCAATTTTCTTTGTTTTATTGTGTCCCCGCGCGCCTCGCCTCGCACGTGAATGCACATGTTTTTGCTTTTACGTGTCTCGCGACACCCCGGTGGCATCCTCGCCTTCCCCATCACCATCCCGGCCCTCGCTGCTTCCCGCTACTGCAAATTTATCTTTATTTTTTTAATTCTTTATTTTTTTAAAGATATTAATTTTAAAAAAACCCACCCCCCACTCGACGGTTTCCCTTCCCTCCCTTCTTTCCTCTCTTCTTTTTTCTCTCTCTCCCCATACTTCTCCTCTATTCTTCCTCCCTCCTCCCTTCTCCTTCTTTCTCCCTCTTCTCCTCCATTTTTCATCTCCTCCTCCTTCCTCCCTCTCCCCCTCCTCCCTCTTCTTCTCCTCCTCCTCCTCCCTCTTCTTCTTCTCCCTCCTCCTCCCTCCCTCTTCTTCCCTTCTCCTCCTCCTCCCCTTCTCTTCTCCTTCCACCTTCCTCTCCTTCCTCCCCTTCTTCTTCCCTCTCTTCCTCTCCTTCCTCCCCTTCCTCTCTCCAAGCAGTCGCCTTCTGCTCGCCACCCACTGCCTTTTGCTCGCCGCCTGCCACTTTCGCCCGCTGCCTTCTACTCGCCACCGGCCTGCACCCCTCCTACCCCTTCCTCCTCTCCCACCCCCTCTTCCTCCTCCTCTTTCACTACCCACTCCTTCCTCCTCCCCCCTCTCCCCCCCTTTTTTTTAAACCCCCCTCCGCCCGCTGCGCTGCCCACCTGTGCCCCTCCGACCCCTTCCTCCTCTCCCACTCCTCCTCCTCCTCCTCCTCTTTCACTACCCACTCCTTCCTCCTCTCCCCCCCCCCTCCCCCCACCCCTCCCCATTTTTTAAACCCGCTCTGCCCGCCCCCACATCCCCCCTCCATTTAAACCCTTCCCCCTAATCTAACCGCCCTCCCCCCCCCCCCCCACTTTAAACCCTTCCCCCAGATTTCAACCCACCCCCAAATTTTACCCCCACCCCCACATTTATATCCCCACCCCCAAACTTAATTCCCCACCTCCAACTTTACCCCCTTCCCCCCACCTTTAATCCCCTCCCCCTAAATTTGGCCCTTTCCCCTAAATTTAACCCCCTCCCTCTAATTTGACCCCCTCCCCTTCTCTTAATTTACCTCACCCCCCACCTAAGCCCCCTATCCCACCCCCTATCTCAGCCCTTTATCCCTTCCAACTTGTCCGCCCCCCTTCGCGCGCTGCAGTCGACCTTTTGGTGTCGGTGGCTGTTCGCGTGCGTGTCAAGATTGTGGGAGAGAAGGAAGGAGTCTCACTTGTAGCTTTCTTGCTCGCACAATGGGGGAATACACACAAAGGTGGAGGCTGAAAACAGTTTTCCTCTTCTTAGTTGTGTAAGCCAAAAGAACTCTAATACATAGAAATAGAAGAACCCTATATATGGGTCTCAAACCAAACTCAACTAACTAAGGTGGCATACTAATTGAGCCACGAACTAGAGTAGATAAGGATAGCTGTCATATAGCTATTATTCATGGGCGGTGTACCAACCGCATCTGCAACTGACAAGTCGGTGACATAAATGCACAACGGTCACCCTGGCATATCATGAGTGGAGCTCGATATCTCAAAACTCCCCCTCGAGCTCAATCCCAATTCCTGCACACCAAGCAGGTCTCTAAACTTGCGCAGCTTCTCTGCGCCCAATGCCTTCGTGAATATGTCAGCTACCTGATCCTCTGTGCTGACATAAACTAGATCAATAAGACTACATGATTGGTTGCTGAAATTTCATGTTCACATCCTTTTTATAAAAAAAACACCAAAACCTATTTGCAAAATGGGCCAAGTTTTTCTCACCCTGCCTCATTCTGTTTACCAATGTCGGTCATGTCTTAAGTGTGGGGACATCCAAGTCCCCTCTGTTGGCAGATCCTGGGTCCCTGTTGATTAGTCAACCCTGCCTGGTAAGGTCTTAAGTGTGGGGACGCGTCCCTGCGCATCTGTTCTGCATATCATCATGAAAATACGTCTATCCATCTCCAAATGTAAAAATTCATTTTCTCTGCTCTGATGGGGTCCTTCTCGACTCATCCATTCTATTTCACCCTGTCCCCGGGGTTGTTCCTTGTCCGTTTGTCTTTATGCTTTGTTTTTTTCTTTTTCCATGTGAACGCACCCTACATTCACTGAGACTCACATCCAACCTTATAGCCTTGTTCATCCCTTTGAATTTGCCATTTTTCCTTTTTATATACCCTTGTTCTGACTTACGATTCATCCGCTATCCCATTTTGAACAGTTTTATGTTTTTCCATGTGAACGCATCCTACGTTCATTGGACCTGATATCTGATGTCATAACCAGTGTTTCCCTTCAACTAACACACTTTTCCTTTTTATATTCCCTTGTTCCGGCTTACTGTTTTTGAGTTATCAATTTTTAAAGCAATTTTCGTTAATTGGATACATTTCCATGTGAACGCATCCTTCTCACTTCAAAACAGCAATCTAATAGACCAGCCCTATCCTACGCCTTCCCTTGGATATATTTTCTTTTTACACCCTGTCCTTCCGATGTACGAGTTGTCCGTTATTAATTTTTGCGAAATTTCGTGTCTTTTTCGTGCGTATTTTTGCCCTTTTTCCATGTGAACTTGCCCTATTCTCTTCAGAATTCCATTCTAACTGGATAACCTTGTCCAACCACCCTTCTACACAATTCTCCCTTTTCCTCTACCCTGTTTCGCACTTTGGATTTTTTGTTATTAAATTTTATTGGTGTTTTTGAGCTCCATTTTCTTGTTTTTTCCATGTGAATGCCTCCCAACCCCATTTTCCGGTGCACGGATCCTTTCATATTAATTTTCGAATATCTTTTCGAGTACAATCTTTGGTGTTTTCCATGTAAACAAATCTTATCTCCATCAGAACTGTGTTCTGACATGATAAGCATGTCCGGCATGACTTTTCTCACAATTTTTCCTTTTCCCTCATTTCATTTCGGTGAGCGGATTTTTCAATATTCATTGTCGTATGCGTTTTCGGGCCTGTTTTTTTTGCATTTTTCCCATGTGAACGCCCAGACTTGTTCTGGACACCCCGTTGTACTTTTCCGCAGTCTCCCCATCGCCTTCCGGCATAGTTTTGCATTTCACTGCATTGCGTTCCGGCTCACAGTTTGCATGATATTCAATTTTCTTTGTTTTATTGTGTCCCCACGCGCCACGCCTCACACGTGAATGCGCATGTTTTTGCTTTTACGCGTCTGGCGACACCTCGGTGGCGTCTCCGCCTTCCCCATCACCATCCCGGCCCTCGCTGCTTCTCGCTACTGCAAATTTGTCTTTATTTTTTTAATTCTTTATTTTTTATAAGATATTAATTTTAAAAAAACCCACCCCCCACTCGACGGTTTCCCTTCCCTCCCTTCTTTCCTCTCTTCTTTTTTTCTCTCTCTCCCTGTCTTTCTCTCTCCCCATACTTCTCCTCTATTCTTCCTCCCTCCTCCCTTCTCCTTCTTTCTCCCTCTTCTCCTCCATTTTTCCTCTCCTTCTCCTCCTTCCTCCCTCTCCCCCTCCTCCCTCTTCTTCTCCTCCTCCTCCTCCTTCCTCCCTCTCCCCCTCCTCCCTCTTCTTCTTCTCCCTCCTCCTCCCTCCCTCTTCTTCCCTTCTCCTCCTCCTCCCCTTCTCTTCTCCTTCCACCTTCCTCTCCTTCCTCCCCTTCTTCTTCCCTCTCTTCCTCTCCTTCCTCCCCTTCCTCTCTCCAAGAGGCTACCTTCTGCTCGCTGCCCACTGCCTTTTGCTCGCCGCCTGCCACTTTCGCCCGCTGCCTTCTACTCGCCACCTGCCTGCACCCCTCCTACCCCTTCCTCCTCTCCCACCTCCTCTTCCTCCTCCTCTTTCACTACCCACTCCTTCCTCCTCCCCCCTCCCCCCCCTTTTTTTAAACCCCCCTCCGCCCGCTGCGCCGCCCGCCGCCCACCTGCGCCCCTCCCACCCCTTCCTCCTCTCCTCCTTCTCCTCCTCTTTCACTACCCACTCCTTCCTCCTCTCCCCTCCCACGCCGGCCCCCACATCCCCCCTCCATTTAAACCCTTCCCCCTAATCTACCCCCCCCCACTTTAAACCCTTCCCCTAGATTTCAACCCACCCCCAAATTTTACCCCCACCCCCACCTTTATATCCCCACCTCCAACTTTACCCCCTTCCCCCCACCTTTAACCCCCTCCCCCTAAATTTGGCCCTTTTCCCTAAATTTAACCCCCTCCCCCTAATTTGACCCTCTCCCCAGATTTACCCCTCCCCTTCTCTTAATTTACCTCACCCCCCACCTAAGCCCCCTATCCCACCCCCTATCTCCGCCCTTTATCCCTTCCAACTTGTCCGCCCCCCTTCGCACGCTGCAGTCGAGCTTTTGGTATCGATGGGGCTGTTCGCATGTGTTCTCGTGCGAGGACGCGCATCCGCCTTGTTCGTGCGGTAGGGTCTTGTAGTCATTCATATGCAGTCACAATCATTAGTAGCCGTTCATATGTAGTCACGGGTACTTCAAATCTCGAAATCTCTAAAAACACATATAAAATTCAAATATTCATTAAAATTCAATTAAAATCCAAAAAAATACATAAAAATTCCTTAAAAATCACTAATATTTTTGCAAACAATTGAAATATTTTTCAAACTAGAAATCTAAAAAAAAAGCTAAAATTCAAAAATTAAAAAATATGTTCAAAAATATTAAAAAATTGGCCAAAATTTATTAAAATTTGATTAAAATACCGATATAATTTCAAGAAAAATAAAAAAAATCCATTAAATCCCTTGTACATTTTGAGAATATTTGACTGGCAATTGAAAATGCTTCCCTAAGTGGCCAAAGTATTATTTAAAGATAAAACCCTAATTTTGATGCCCAAATTCATGCAAATTTCATTTTAAATCTCAAAAATGAGCTGAATAATGTGAATTAAATCTGATTACCTTTTTGACACTTGATGCTCATGATTGGTTGCTGAAATTTCATGTTCACATCCTTTTTATAAAAAAAACACCAAAACCTATTATTTAAAAAAATCCAAAAACAAATCATAATCATAAATCCCAATGAATTCAACATCCCAACATATCCATCTTTTTTTTTGGTCATATGCATCATTTGTTTTATTATTTTTTGTCAATGTGTTAGTTGTTTTTTCGTTTTTCTGTACGATAGGACGACTAGTTTTAGTCGACCTTTTGTCCATTGTGTGGAATATTTGTGGATTGCGCCTTTCCTTTTTTTTGAGGACATGGTCTCAGACTTTGCAAATAGCCCCACCCATTGCCAGGTTTTTTCTCTTTTTTCCTCCCTGTTGCACTGTAGCATACATGTAATTGTAATAAAATCAACCGACCATTGCACCCACCAAATAAACAGAATGCACTTCATTAAATTTTAATTTAAAAGGAACCCGATCGTTAATTGTAAAAGGAACCCCGCCGTTGCACGAGCACATGGCATAATAACCCATATACTTTTCTAAAGTAAATCCACAGTGCATGCGCACATGCGCTACAGACACAATTTATTTGTAATTAAAATGAACCCCCACCGTCACGCATGCATGCACTTTGTGCCACAGATCACGTAATTTGTAACAATGAATTGCATTTTTAGAAACCCCTAGTCAGTCAAGTCAGTCAAAGTAGGGGTTGGGATTGCGAAATCAACTCACTATGCATTAATGGTTAATTAATAACGAACTACAATCTAATTTGTACATGGTTAAAATGAATTCGATAGTGTTCACCCATTCACGTTCACTACACCATAGGTTTACGCAATGCGTTTACGGGGATTGGGATTTGTTAAGTTCAAGATGTCGGTCTTATTCATTTGTCTTTATTCTGTTGGTCCAAGTCTTAGATTCAGTTTGAGTCTAGTCATTGTCTAGGGTACGGTGTTTTTGCATTTTTATTTTTTTGATTGCTTGATTATGCGGTGTGCTTGTTGCATAGCATGAAGCTTTCGGTCACACGAGTACGTAGGTCATGTCAAAAATTTTTACGTAGGATGTGGATTGTTTGGGGAAGTCTGGTCGTCTGTCTTTTGTTTTGATATTTTTCTCAGTGATGATTTGTCTAGGTTTTGCAGGAAATTTTTTGTCTTTTTCCTTGGTTGTGTGTGTAGGTTTTTTGTTGTAGTCTGAATGGCGTCTACCTCTATTCCTTCTATTGTCATCCAATATGTGCCATTGCCGATGCATGACTATGCTCTTCTCCTGGAGGCGGATTGCATTCGTCGTGCTAGTCTTTGTCCTTTTGTGGCTTTGAATTTTCCACCAGTGGACAACACGATTTGCTACTCCTTCCTGGCATCCTACAAGAACTAGTCTGGCTTGGTTTATAACTGACGCTTTTGCTTATCCACAGCCAATATCAGTTATGCGTTTTGTTTGCCCCTTTCAGCGTCTTTCGTCCCTAGTGGAAATCAATTATTGACAGCTGAGGAGATCCTTTCTCTCCTCTGTAGAAAGAAACCTCTACTCCTTTGGTCTCCAACAAAGTTATCACTAGTTCAGGGGTTTGTGTAGCTCACATCTCCTCCCCGGTATGGAAACAACTTTGCCAGTTTCTACAAGACAGGTTCATGTTAGGGAAGCCTGCTTCCAAATGTCTTTTCAAGGAGCTGTTCACTGCTTTTGTTAGGATCCTGGAGGGAGCCAAGTTCAATTGGGTAGCATTCATGCTCGCGAAGATGGATCATCATTTTCAGAGAGTTCGGAAAGGTTAGGGTAGTAATGTCTCCTACGGTGTTTTTCTTCAGAAGATTATCTCCCTTGCACCTCCTCCTTGTGGTGTGCCAATTCCTGATCCTGCTCCTCTTCCAAAGCAGCCTCCACCTTCTGTTCCAACTCCTCCATTACAGCCCAATTCTGATTTAGAGGATGAGCCCCTTGCTAGATTCTCTCGCAGTAAAAGATTACATACTAAAGGGCCCTTTAGTCCTGTTTCTATTTCAGTTTCTGATTCTCCTGCACAGGACTCCATTCCTTCTATTTCTACCAGTTCCCTTCCTTCATTCTTGTCATGTCCTAATCTATTTACAGCACAAAGGGATGGGCAGTTGGATAAATAGATCCTTGCTTCCTTACAAACAATGTTAGCTGGACCTTTACTTCCTCAGCTAGTTCCTGGTGTCTAGGCTACATTGGAGACTTCACAGATGGCTTATTTTCAGTCCATTTACACAGGGGTGTATGCTTCATTGGAGGACAAAGTGGATTCATTGACTAGTCAATTGAGTAAGGCTTTGGAGGATCTAGCATCTGAGAAAGCCGCCCTCATGGATATTCACAAACAAATGACCGATGCTACTACCCTGATGGCTTCCCAGAAGGCCACCATTCAGAAGTTAGAAGCTCAAGTAGTTACCCTGGAAGCAGAGAATGCATCTTTGACTAAAGAGAAGAATTCTCCCCTTGAGGAGATGATTGACTTAGCCAGTAGGCTGGGTACTTGTGAGGGCTAGCCACAGTCTTCTCAAGAAACTGTTGAGTCACAGAAGAAGATGATTGCAGAGCTTAATCGGAAGATTGTTACTCTTTCTGTTCCTCCACCTCCTGTGGTTTCTTTTGTAGTATCTTCCAACGAGGAGCTTGACCAGTTACAGTAGAAGGCGAAGTTTTGTAATGGTTTTTCTGCTAAGGTCGAATACCTTCAACAACGAATGAACTGTGTGCAGGATGATTTTACTAGTTATGTTGAGCTGGTGTCACCCCCACCTCTTTCTGGATCAAGAATAATCATCAGCATTTTGCCTTGTATATTTCTTTGAGCAATGTGGATTTAGAACCTCCAGAGGATGGGTGGCAGAATTTGTGGTCTGCAGATTTGTTGAAGTCTGTGCTTGACACATTTGTTGATGAGCTGATTTCGCATGAAGTACAGTTGTTGTCCTTCATGTATCTTACAAGGCATTTGCAGATTCTTGATGAGGAGGATTTGAATTTGTATGTGGGAGATGTCATCTTACAAGCTGTGATGTATGTACATTCAGTGGAGCTTCTTTTAGTTGAAGGGTTGAAAACTTATCATGAGCAGACGTCTTGGTGTAGAGGACATGCTTGGCATCTACCTTTTGGAGGATGTTGCTTTGGAGCCTCGTCGTCTCAGGGGTGAATTCCACAAATCTGATATCCAGCCTTTGCAAACTCAACTGTTGCATCATATTGCTGATCATCCATTATTCACTGATTCTTTTTTCCAAGATCTTGCTTATCACTGTTCTTTTTATCCATTAGATCTCACTGATCTTTTGTCTTATTCTCTTATGTCCTATCATTTTCCGTTGTATATTTCCCTCCTCACTTCCAACCCTGACACTATTCCTAAGTTGTCTTTTACTCCTTCTAATTCCCCTCGCGTTCCTGTTTTTACTTTTTTCCCTTTCATTGCCGATCTGGCATCATCGCCTACCCCTTCTGAACCTCCTCATGTAGTTCCTCCTGTTCCTTCTATTTTCTCAGCAGATTTCCTTTATAAGTTTTTGATGAATTTTCCATCTTTTCCATCTTCCTTATCTCTTCATTTCCCTTCTTTTTATGATCTATCCTATCCTCATTTACAATGCTCTCCTCTTATTCCATTCCCCTCTCCTTCTTTCGATTACATCAACCTTCCTGCTCAATCAGTGCTAGATACACCAAGGTATGATAGTGACATACTTCGTCGACGACAATGGACACTGCATGATTCTGTGATAGGACGTTTAAGTGGCCTTTCATTCCAGGGTCCTGGGATACCTCTGTAGCATGTTTGAACTCTTACCTTCATTTTGCTCAGGTGCATGCTCATTCTAAGGATACCTCTGTACGTCTTGCAGCTCATTTTTGCTGGTACCTTGCTTTTATGCATCAATAGTCTAATCTGAACACTCGCAAGTGTATCCCCCGTTTGATCATCAATCCAAATGTGGATGTGACTGCTGCTCAGATGGATATTCTGTATTACTTCGCACAAGCTTTCCCTACCAAGTTTCTTATTTTGCTGGAAAGAATGTGTTGTATACAGTTCCTCTAGAATGTGCCTTTGCATTTTGTAAATGAGAGTAAAACTCTGGAGCATCTCAAATCTAGCATGCAGTTTAAGAAGAAGTGTCTACATCTTGCTTAGCAATGGAGTTCTTTTTGGATGTATCAGTTCTTTTTCTTTAGTGTAAATCTTTTTCTGTGCTCTCCATTTTTTTGGGGGCATATGCCATTCGGATTACATGGTGTTGTGTCTATGTGAGTTGTATATGTGGTATGTATATATTGTTTATCTTTGTTTGACGGAGCTGAAGTTGAAGCTGGATTGATGAAGAAGATGTTGGACTACAAGCTAGCAGAAGATGATGCTGATTCAAAGAAAACTCTTATATCCTTTATGATTTTGTGATTGCTAACAATTTTTTAAAAAAATTAGAGATAATATCCAAACGGGTGTTTTCCTTTTGTTGTAGTATTATCAGAGATAAAGGTGATAAGTTGGGGTCATGGTGGAGTGATTGTTGAAGATACTAAAGAAGATTAAATTGAGCTCTTTACTGAACTTACATTCTTCTTTTCCTTGGGTCACGAGGATGCTTCCTTTTTAAGTGTGGGGATATGTTGAGAGTGGAAAAAGACTGAATTTTGGATTGATTTTTGTTGTTTTTGAGGTCTGAATGGTTTTTTTATGGATTTAGAGTGATGTATGTTTTTTAATGGAAGTGTTTGAGAGTGTTTTGGATGATATTGATTATGTTTTGGAAGTTCGTGATGATGTTTAGTGGAAATATGAAGCTCTGTGATGTTCTGATTGGTTCTGATACCTTCTGTTTAGCTTTTGTTTTGTTCTGATTGTCTTCTGTATGAAGCATGGATTGATGATTGATGAAGGTTGAAATCTTTTGGAAGCTTATTGAAATTTTTTTGATAGTTTGGAATGGTTTTAGTATGAGTTATGAGGATTTGTTGTTTTCTGACAATCTTATGTAACCCTTTGTAAATCTTCTATAAACCTTCTGTTTCTGTTCTATTTATGTTCTATTTCTATTCTGTTCCTGTTTTGTTCTTGTTTTGTTCTGTTATGTAGATCTTCTGTAAGTGTTCTGTAGAATGTATGTGTGACTTTGGAAAAGTTTTCTAACTTTTGGAAAGGATGAATCTAAGTTCAAAAGAGCTAAAACAAATAGAAGAAGGAGCTACTGAAGATTGAATAGAAGACTAGAGTGACAGAGACAGAAGCGAGATATGAAGGGTTACTATAGTGGCTCTGGTGTCTCTTTGACACAGACATACCTCTTGGGAGGTGTATCCACGACCTAAGAAGGATTATTAAGAGTCATTATTGAGTATTTTAGTGAGGAGATGATGTATTATTGATAGAGAGAGAGAGAGAGAGAGAGAGAGAGAGAGAGAGAATCAGAGATAGCCAATTCTATCAAAACAATGTGTCTTTTTATGAGAGATCAAGAGAGAAAACTATGAAGACATTGAAGAGGAATACTATGTGATTGATTTCCATTCAAAAATGGTGTATTCTTTTATATTATTTGTTTTATTGATGAGTTCTATGAAGATGCAGAAGATTATGGTTGATTCTATCAAATCCGTGGGAGATATCTACTATGATGCTGCGTGAAGAAATGTTGTTTTCCTTGTTTCGGTCATCAAATTATGAAATAAAAGCTTGTTGATGTTACAAGATAGATTTTCTTGTAGTAGAATCCCCTTTTCCTTGGTGTCTCTCTTGGGGCTCCATATTTATATGCTTTGGAGAGGGCTCAATTATGAGCTGAGACATGAATGTACAAATCTAAAAGTAAGTCTAAACTATTGTATACTTGAATGGACAGCATGTATTTTGTCATGATTGACACATAGGAACTCTCTGACATGCTCAAAAATCATAATTGAAGCATAGGTATATGAAAGAAGGACATATGCACTTGTTCTTGTGCCTTGGAGTTGAAAGTCAAAACACTCAGATCTGGAAGCATTTACTTGGCTAGAAACTATCATGAATCTGTAGACATCAAGCACTGTTTACACTTGAAGCATTACATGGCATTACTTGGTTCATGTCAAATGTATGGCTTGGGATATGTCTACTGAATGTTTGGAGGACTAACACAAGCATTGAATGCTACTGAAAACTAAAGTTTGGAGCTGAAAAAAAGTGCATTTAAAGTGTCTTAGCTCGTTACAAACTATAAATGCAATCTGTGACTTCGCTTCTTGAAGACAGAGTGTCTATGGTCGTATGTATGGTCATGTATTGACTTTGACACACTGAAGCAAATGTATGAAGTGATTTGAAGAAATTTTGGAGCTAGAGAAACTTTGTTTTGCTATGAGTATTTGCCGAATGAAACCTATAGACAAGATATTTGACACTTGTACTTGTTGTGTATGCATTGATCTATGCCCAAATGATCATGTATGGAACCCTATATGCACTAACAGATATCCTGGAGGTTTTGGAGCATGTATGACATGTATACATCTGAGTTTTAGTTGTGAATTAGTAGTTGTGGTCTGACAGTTTACAAATTTTAGACTACATGTATGTTCTCTGACAGTAAGGTTGCATGATACAAAGTATATAGAAAATACATGGTCTAAGTATTGATGGATGTACCTATGGGTTATGCCACATGTGTGTGGATAGTTTTGAGATGTTAATGGATTGAAATACCTTATTTTTAGCAGTGAACTTGTTGTAGAAAACTATCATAAACAGTCAAAGATTGCAGTTAGTTAATCTAACTTGTTGGCTTATAGAAAGGCATAGTACGTTGCAACATGGCAAATGCACAGGACACTGTGAACATTACCCAGATTCTTGGTGAGAAGTTGGATAACAAGAATTTTTCATTGTGGAAATTCAGAATGAATAACTTTTTGGTTGGCAGAGGATATTGGAATCTATGCATTGGTGATGAAGCTGAACATGAATTGCCCAAACATCCGACACATGATCAGAGAAGAGCTAATAAACAGTGGATAGAGAGATCATGCAAAGTGTTACATTGGTTTTCCTTATGTATATCTGATGATATGGCAATACAGATCATTGGATGTGATTCCCTGAAGGATGCTTGGGACATACTCATGAAGAACTATGGAAATGTAACACATGCATGAAAGATTCAGTTGAAATAGCAATTTAACAAGATGTCTAGGAATAGTAGAAGCATCCATGCCTACACGACAGAGATAAAGACCATAGCGGATCAGCTTGCCACTATTGGATCACATATATTTGAGGAGGATATGATTATTGTCACTCTGAATGGACTTGGCAAGGAATACAAAGCATTTGATACATCTATTTCTGCTAGATTTGAACCCCTTGATTGGGATGAGTTGCTTGCTTTGATGTTGCATGAGGAAGTAAAGCTTGGACTGAACACAGGTTCCAGTAAGTCTCAAAGTAGAGACACTATCCTTTATTCTAGCCAACATGGCAGAGGCGATAGAGGATGTGGCTCACTTCGAGGTCGAGGAGACACTCAAAACACCTATGGATAGCAGCAAACAAGTAATTGGCATGGCACAAATACACAAGGCCAACATGGATGGTGGCTTTAGAGGGGGAGATCACACCAAGGTCGAGGTGGTGGATTGGTGCACAGATCGGATGCTATACGCTTGCGTAGTGAATGCCGGAAGGTCCCCAAGAACAATAGAACTCTACTTTTTGCACAAAATTCAAGGTAAAAAGCATGAACGACATGAACAAGAGACCAATTGGGTGCAATCTCCTCCCATGCCTTGTGTGAGCACTCCACAAAGCATGTATTTTATGTATTAATCATCTTCAAGCTCAAATAATAGCCCAAATTACAAAATAGCAAGCTTTTAGCTTTTGAGTTTGCTTTAGCACAAAATAAGAATAAAGCTAATGGGCAGTGCCCAAAGAGTCTGGCATGCCCAATACAATGTCCAAGTACAAATAACATAATTGTGTGCCCATGCGCATACAAAATAATAAATAATATCCAACGCCTCAATAAATAGGCATGACAAAATATAGGCGCCATGCCTAAGGTATGCGCCCATCAAAATATAAATGATTAATTGAATACTCGCTATCCTCCAATGCTTTCCTCGGCCACTGCTGCTATCTCTACACATCAACTGAAGCATTCACAATCGTTAGTAAAATAATATAATTAAACCGACAAAAGTGAATACCTAGCAGTCTTCAGCTACATAAATAAATCAACTGGTTAGAAATCAATCCTAACCTTAATTTATTATGAGTGTGCACTCTAAACTCATAAACGTTTATTAATTTAATATGCATTTTGCGGAATCACCCATGTACACACTAAATTAATGAAACGCTCGAAAAGGACAGACGTCCCCATCAACTTCTTGCACAAAGAATCCACTTTGTGTATGAGCCCCAGTCATCAAAGTTTATGGAATCCACCATAAAACCTCATGGAATCCACCGTGAAATATGCCTCCTGGCATCATACCCCCGGGGTGGGATAGCAATTGACCTCAATTGCTATTAGCTCAATGTGGAGCTAACAGAGTGGGAAAAGCATTTAAGTCTCTAGCGTGCATCCATTGTGCTTCTTCTACAGGATGGTTCTTAAATTTAACTAGATATCTAGAATATATTCGGCCAGTTCTAGTGGTCATAAAGTCAGTATCTATGATAGCTTCAGGTTCAAGTATTTCAATCTCTTCCTCTAACAAAGGTGGGTTTTCATAAACAGGGTGTACAAGTAATTGGCCTCTAAAGGGTCTTAATAAACTAATGTGAAATGTGTTGTGAATTTTCCAGTGAGGTGGTAATTCTAACTTGAATGCATTGTCATTAATTTTATGAATGATCCTAAATGGTCCATAGAATCGAGGTGCTAATTTTACAACTGGGTGTCTATCTACACTTTGTAGTCTACGTTTTTCTATTCTCAACCAAACATAGTCATCAACTTTGAAATTCATTGCTTGTCTTTTCTTATTGGCTTGCTTGGTATATGATTGCTGGGCTTGGCAATCATGGCTTTAACCTCATCAAAAATAGTATTGTGCATACTAGCAATATCATCAGCACTCTGAATTCTATTTGACAAAGATGCAACAGGTGTAGATAATCTATAACCATAAATCACTTCAAACGGTGCTTTCTTTGTAGATGTGTGTGGTGTATTGTTATATGCAAACTGTAATAAATGCAAATGTGTATCCCATGTCTGTGGTTTAAAAATAGTGTAAGCACGTAAAAGATCTAGTATAGTACTATTAGTGGCTTCTGTTTGTCCATTAGTTTCAGGATGAAATGCAGATGAGAAATCAATTTTTGTGCCTAGGTTAGCAAACAGAGTAATCCAAAAGTTGTTACAAAATCTAGAATCACGATCAGAAATAATAACTTTTGGTAATCCATGGTTAGTGAAAACAGTTTTCAAAAACAATTGTGCTGCATGTGATGCTGCTAAAGTTTTCTTACATGGAATGAAATATGCTTGTTTACTAAACCTATCTACTACTGTCCAAATCATATCATGGTTAGATTTAGTATTAGGTAAACCAGTAATAAAATCCATAGAAATTTGTTCCCATGGGCTTGACGGAATAGATAAAGGCATAAGTAATCCATACTGTTTACCATGATGTCTCTTAACTCTTTGACAAATCAAACATTCAGAAACAAAGTTAGATACATCAATGTCCATATGCGGCCAATAAAAATCTTCAGTAATGTACGTAAAGTAGATATGATACCTCTATGACCTTGATATGGAGGACAATGAATCTCATTCAAAACAAAAGATCTGAATGGAACTGTAACACATAATCTCTTTTCATAAAACATAAATCCATCATTATAAGATAAAGAATCAATAGGAATCAAGTTATTTTCAACTAATTTATTCCAATTAGCATGAAAAGTAATATCCTGATGATAAGTATCTTTCATAGCAATCAAAGAATCAAAAGATATAACAGAAATATTATGGATGGTAGGTCTTCTACTTAATGCATCGGCCACTACATTTTCTTTACCGGGTTGATATTGAATAATAGGATGAAAACTCTGAATAAAGGATGCCCATTTGATATGTCGGTCAGATATTTGGGGTTGGGTAAGTAAATGTCTAATACTTTGCTGATCAGTCTTAATCATAAATTCTGAACCCATTAAGTAGTGTTTCCACTGTCTTAAGGCTTGTACAACAGCTAATAATTCTTTATCATATGTGGAATATTTCAGTTCAGAGGGTTTTAGCTTACAACTAGAATAGGCTATGGGATGATTGTCTTGCATAAGTACGGCTCCTATTCCTGATCCGCTAGCATCAGTCACTACTAAAAAGAATGGTCTATTAAAATCAGGCAATTGTAAAACAGGAGCATGGGTTAATGCATGTTTCAATAAGTCGAAGGATTTATGTTGATTATCGGACCAATGATAAACAATACCTTTCTTCAGAAGTTTAGTCAATGGTAAAGCAATTAATGAAAAATTACGCACAAACTTCCTATAGAAACTAGCAAGACCTAGGAATGATCGTAACTCATGCACATTTTTAGGTACAGGCCAGTTCAATATTGCATCTATTTTCTTAGGGTCAACTTTAATTCCATCAGATGATACAATATGACCTAAATACTCAATTTTTGTTTTAAAGAACTCACTCTTTTCTGGATTTGCATACAGTTGATTATCTTTTAATAACTGGAAAACCAATGACAGATGCTCATAATGTTCTTTCTCATTTTGATTAAACACCAAAATATCATCAAAGAAGACAATAACACAATACTGATATTTTAAAAATATATGATTCATCATTCTACTAAATGTAGCAGGTGCATTAGTCAATCCAAAAGGCATCACTAAAAATTCATAATGACCAAACTGTGTCCTAAATGCAGTCTTGAATATATCAAACTTATCTAGTCTCACCTGATGATAACCAGATTTAAGGTCTATTTTACTAAATATGGCAGAACCTTGCAGTTTATCCATAAGGTCATTGACTCTAGGAATTGGATACCTATTCTTTACTGTGATCTTATTTAAAGCTCGATAATCAATGCACATATGATAGGTATTATTTTTCTTATTTACTAACATAACAGGTGCACCAAATGGAGAACTACTAGGTCTAATCAATCCTCTATTTAGTAATTCCTCAACTTGACTTTGAATTTCTTTTTTGCTCTATCTGGTTATGCCTATATGGTGCTTTACAAGGTGGTTGGGTACCAGGAATCAAATCTATCTTATGGTCTTATGGATGTGAAGGAGGTAAACCAGGTGGTAGATCTTCGGCAAAACAGTCTTTAAAGTGTGCAAGAAATTATTTATGCCTAGGATGCATATGATTTTCTTTAACTTGCAGTTCATTCACCCAAATGAGATAAGATTTACTACTTTTGCATAATGCACGTTTAGCTTGAGTATGCGAAAGCAGTGGAAAAGCATTAGATGCATGCATACCATACAATGTAATATGTTTTCCTTGAAATTTAATATTAATTGAATGTGTGGAATAATCTATATCTGGATTATGCTGATGACGCCAAGGCATACCTTGTGAGAAATGCGGGATCTAGAGCATGGCAAAGACGGAAGCTATGGAGGATGAAAGATGAAGATACTACTCATGTTGACATTGACAAAGAAGACAACTGTTACACAAGTGAATTAGGTTTCAAGATTGAGACTTGAACTCATAAACACAATCTTGTGTAGGACTGACAATGACACAGAGACTTGACAGAAAGAGACAAGTACTATTGCATTATCATCATATGAAAGTGATAGTCAAGTACATCATTATATAGGATTGCTTGGTAGCACATTTCATCACTGTGCCTATGGGATCTGTCTCTCTTCCTAGAATGAACTGCACCTTCCTGGCCTAGTTGTTCCATACAAAGGGGCATACATAGGGTGTGATTGGCAGATTCTCAACACCCCTCCTCAATCACAACCTGAAAGTACAAAGTGTGTAGAGGCTTTAGTGAGAGCAGCACCTGCAAAGTGTGGGCATACCACAAACATGGCAAAACACCAGAGGCTATCGCAAAAAAAGGCTAAGTGTGGGTACCATAAACATGGTGGACATCCAGAGGCTATAACAGGGGCCTCACAAAGTGTACAGAGGTTGTAGTACAAGGCTACATGAGGAGTTTTTTTTCAAGCTTATGAAAGGAACATTAAGGCAGGTACAATGCTTTTAAAACAGAAAATGAGAGACAAGGACCGATAGGCCCTTGTGGTCTTTTTCAGCATATGATTTCTCTTTGTCAGCATGGAAAATCTTCTTGTCTTTCATCTTTGGTTCTTCAGCTTTGAATGATGTGGTCTTTTGGTCTTCATGGCTGATCTTCTTATTGTCCTTCTTCTCTTCTTCATTGTCTGTTTGGTCTGCTTCTTCTTTGACTTTGCTTGCAGCTTTAATCTTCATGTCCATGTCCCCCTCAAGCAAAGGTATCATCTTTGAGGTAGTGGAAATGTCTTCAAAATCTTCTGATGGATTCATTGATTGAACTTTGATGTACACAGCTCCATGTCTTTCTGCAAGTAAGATAGCCAAGTCTTGCATGCAATGTAAATGGGCAACAAGAGTAATGTTACTCTTTATACCAGATAACCACCCAAGAGACTTCATGCTTGGCATTTCCATGATGGAATCAGCTTAAAATTTTTGAAACTTTCTAGCACAAAGTTGAAATCTTAATGTGTCAGAAGACACAACTAATGGTAGTGTGAAAACACACTATGTAGTATCAAAAGATACTATGGTTGAACTTGATGATGATTCTTGATACTTTGATTTTGTTGATGCTTATCTTCTTGAATCTTTTTCTTGCTGGGAAATTCAGTAACACAGTGGATTAGAGTGACAGAGACTTGGGTTGAGTGTCAGGAGAGAGAAAATGAAGAATTTTTTAGTTTGAAGGATTTTGGCTATGGTGGATTTTAGGGTTTCTGAGACAGGGGCCTGGTTTTTCTAACATTGCAGGAGCTATGGTGGACCATTTTCAAATTTTTTTTAATGGAAATGTAGCTTATGTGATGCTCTACCAAAGCCCTAATCTCCTCGTCCAGATCGCGGCCCGTACTGCATGCGCAGAGAAGAATACCGTGAACAGGCGCAGTTTATACAGATTTCCGCGATTTCGTCAATGTTGGAGCAGAGGGTGACCAATGTCATGGTTGTTGGTGCTGGGATGAAGCCTCCTGATGTGAGGAATGATTCCTTAGAAGGAAGTAAGAGGAGATATGCTTTGTGTTGGGAGATCCAGGGACTCCAATCAAGGTATGTCCTGCAGGTCACAGATTTGGGCTATGGCAGTGATTGACAATTTAAGCAATGCTGAGCTATGGAGTGGCCAATGTCAAGCTCTTAAGTGATAGAAAGAAGCTTGGGAGTCAAGGAACAAATGTCTAGAAGAGAGCAGGTTCAGATATGACTTATGGAGAGAGATCCAGAAGCTTCAAGTTGACAGGGTGCTGCTGGCTATGGCTACCAAGGAAGGTCAAGTAGAGATGGAGGTAAGAAATGGAACCATGAGCTGGACTTGAGCTGTCCTGAGGTTAAGAGGGACTGAGAGAGCAGATAAGGGAGTTATGCCATGCCCGACTGGGCTATGATACCATGTGAGAAATGCGGGATCTAGAGCATGGAAAAGACGGAAGCTATGGAGGATGGAAGATGAAGATACTACTCATGTTGACATTGACAAAGAAGACAACTATTACACAAGTGAATTAGGTTTCAAGATTGAGACTTGAACTCATAAACACAATCTTGTGTAGGACTGACAATGACACAGAGACTTGACAGAAAGAGACAAGTACTATTGCATTATCATCATATGAAAGTGATAGTCAAGTACATCATTATATAGGATTGCTTGGTAGCACATTTCATCACTGTGCCTATGGGATTTGTCTCTCTTCCTAGAATGAACTGCACCTTCCTAGCCTAGTTGTTCCATACAAAGGGACATACATAGGGTGTGATTGGCAGATTCTCAACATACCTAAAATAATATCACTAGACTGTAGTGGTACAACTAGAAAATTTCTTATTTCAGTGTATTCACCAATTTGAATTTCTAAGTCATGCACTTCCTGTGTACCATTATACCTAGTGCCTAAGAATGCTGCTTTGATGCGATAATGCGTAGGTACAGTCTGTAACTTCAATTCTTTTACTAGCTTTGCAGAAATAAAATCATGAGTACTACCGTCATCATGCAAAATAATCTTTTCCTTTTCATGCACTAAACATTTCATTGTCAATAAAGAATGTGGAGTTGGCATACCTGGTAAAGTATCCGAAGGAGTAGTAATGTCGTCCTCATCTTCCGTGAAATCAGGCATTTTTTCACGTTCGTCTTCTTCCATTGTTCCAAGGTAGTTGATATGGACAGGTGGCTTCTTCGAATGGCAATTTGCTGCTAGATGTCCAGGCTGGTGGCATTTATAACATACTATAGGCTTGGCTTTGGTTACATTGTTTGCAATGGCAGGAAGTCTAGGGACATTAGGATTTGGCTGTGGAATAGGCTTGGGGTTTTGGTTGGTATTGGATGGTAAAGCAAGTGGTTTTTCCCAATTCTTACGGAAAGATGATGAAGGAAAATGACCTTGATTAAATCTTCTAAAATTTGAGTTGAATTGCTTAGATCCATAGTTACCATTGGCTTGGAATTGCTGTGGACGTCTATCTCTTCCTCGCAGCTTGTCTTCAGTGTCATGAGCTAATGAAATTGCGTCTTCAAGAGTTGCAGGCTTGAACATATTAACTTCAGCGTAGTAATGCCCAAGTAGTCCAGACATAGCGCTTGTATGTCGCTTCAGGTACGTCTTCAACCATGCGTAACTAGAGTAATGCATTCCAAAAGCGCTCGGTGTACTGAGAAATAGGCTCACGATCCCGTTGCTGAAGAAGATCCCATTGCTTTATGGCTTTTTCATGGAATTGTGGAGGAAGGAAATTCTGCATAAACTTCTTCTTGAAATTCTTCCAGGTAGTGGGACAATCTATACTTTTACAAACCACGGTCCACCAAAGAGATGCTCTATCCACTAAATGATTACTCACACACTTGATTTTATCTTTTTCTGCATATGTTTCCTCATGAAAGTAGTCATCAAACTGACTAATGAATGCAAGAACAGTTTTTCCCTCTCGAGTGCCATTGAAAGTACAGAATTTGAAATTTCTTTTACTTATCTTTGATTCCTTGTGCAGATAGTTTGAGCTTCGAGAGTCGCGTCGATGGTACGTCAGATAAGATCTTCAGATTGAGGTTCCTCTTTGTCGGTAGTCGATCTTTGTAAATTTTCCAATTGAACTTGCAATGCTTGCCTAGCTCGTTGTTCTTCATCCAACTGCATCATAATTAAGTCCAGCTTTTGCTCCATCATAGGTTCAGGTAGGTCACCTTCAGCCATTAAATAATCCATATGTGGTTCCGTCATCCTGCAAAACTCAAAAGACCTCTCACTCTCAAAATCAAGTTAGCGGGATGAGCGTAGCTCAAGATCGAGTATACAAGGCTTATATATTTTTGTGTGTGGCTTTCACAATATTCGTCTTTGATTTGTAATCTTTGAAAAATCTACGTTTTATCCTTCTTTGTATACTAAAAATGCTTCAGCAAACCTGCGTATGCGAAGAGTACCTTCCAATGAACAACTTTGCAGTTCGGAGTTTTTGCGCAGGAACAACCCTTCTATGAGTTTTGAACAGAAGTTAGTTTTGACTTCAGATGACTTGTCTGACTTGCAGAGTTGCAGACTTATGTGACTTGCAGAGTTCAAGGACTTGCAGAACTTAGTTGCTTTATCTGACTTGCAGGTTTTCGACTTGATAGACTTGCAGAACCTGATTGCTTGTGTGTGACTTGCAGAATTGTTATGATTTATCTGATTGGAAGCTTAGGTGATTAAGCTTTAAGCTTAATAACAAAAAACATCAAATCATGGGAGGGGGGGCGTTTTTTCCAGTGCGGCAAAAATTTTGGCCATCTTCTGATACCTCGCGATGAATTTCGTGGATGTTTAAGCTTCTTTAAGCTTAAGCTAAGCTTATTAAGCTTTTGAAGCTTGATTAAGATTTTAAACTTGTGGGTTAGAAGACTTATCTCTCTGAAACTCCACGACTTGAAGAAGAGGATGTAGGAGTGGTCCTCCGCCTCTGCAAGCTGGTCCTTCGCAGTCTGATGATGGAAACAGAGGTTCTTGATCGTCAGGAATCCACCTGTATCGACCGTTCGCGACGAGATTGACCATAGAGCTCGATCGTTCCAGGAGCTCCGCCTTCGCACAAGATGGGTAGCGATTGGAAGCTCTTGATCTCAGCTTCGCTCTGATACCATTGGTGCGTAGATCGGATGCTGTACACTTGCGTAATGAATGCCAGAAGGTCCCCAAGAACAATAGAACTCTACTTTTTGCACAAAATTCAAGGTAAAAAGCATGAACAACATGAACAAGAGACCAATTGGGTGCAATCTCCCCAGGCATATATTATACTTGAATTTGGGCAATCCAAGTACCACTTCCTTCTGCTGCATAGATTTTAGCTTTTTTACATTAACATGGCCAATCCTCTTATGTCAAATCTCATATAGCACCCTCATCATGTGCAAACATGGCTATCTTAAGTCGTGGAATGGTCGCATCCAATGTAAACATCATGCCATCCCTTCTACCTCGAGCAATTAATTTGCAGCCATTACTATATTCTTCAATAAAGAAACCATCTTTATTGAATCTAACCTGCAGATTCTGTTCTGCCATCTATCCCAATGACAAGAGATTCTTAGTTATTGATGGCACATGCAATACATCATGCATGCTTTTTCCTTGCCATCAGGTAGCATCATCAATGAAACAACTCCTTTGTGTTGAATATCATGCTGAGTGTCATCCTCAATACAAACATAACCATGTGAATCTGCAAACAAATCATCAAACCACTCTCCATGGGGTGTCATATGGTTAGAATCCCCAAAGTCAATGTACCATCTCTCATCTCTGTTTTGCCTAGGTGCATTCTTGGACACATGTTGCATGGCCAACAACCTGTCACCCTGCTCATCATGAGCACCGCTAGAAGATGCATAGTTTCCATGTTGTCTCCCCTTAGCCTTCATATCTGCTTACTTCTTATGATAATCCTTTGCAACGTGTCCATATTTGCCACAATAATGGTAGTCCTTTTCCCTGTTGGATTGATCATTCGACTGCCAAGATCCATGGTGCGCAGATCGGATGCTGTACACTTGCGTAATGAATGCCGGAAGGTCCCCAAGAACAATAGGACTCTACTTTTTACACAAAATTCAAGGTAAAAAGCATGAACGACATGAATAAGAGACCAATTGGGTGCAATCTCCCCCCATGCCTTGTGTGAGCGCTCCACAAAGCATGTATTTTATGTATTAATCATCTTCAAGCTCAAATAATAGCCCAAATTACAAAATAGCAAGCTTTTAGCTTTTGAGTTTTCTTTAGCACAAAATAAGAATAAAGCTAATGGGCGGTGCCCAAAGAGTCTGGCATGCCCAATACAATGTCCAAGTACAAATAACATAATCGTGCGCCCATGCGCATACAAAATAATAAATAATATCCAACGGCTCAATAAATAGGCGTGACAAAATATAGGCGCCATGCCTAAGGTATGCGCCCATCAAAATATAAATGATAAATCGAATACTCGCTATCCTCCAATGCTTTCCTCTGCCACTGCTGCTATCTTTATACATCAACTGAAGCATTCACAATCGTTAGTAAAATAATACAATTAAACCGACAAAAGTGAATACCTAGCAGTCTTCAGCTACATAAATAAATCAACTGGTTAGAAATCAATCCTAACCTTAATTTATTATGAGTGCTCACTCTGCATTTTGCGGAATCACCCGCTATGGAATCGCCCATGTACACACTAAATTAATGAAACGCCCGAAAAGGACATGCGTCCCCATCAACTTCTCGCACAAAGAATCCACTTTGTGTATGAGCCCCAGTCATCAAAGTTTACGGAATCCACCGTAAAACCTCACGGAATCCACCGTGGCACGGAATCCACAGTGAAATATACCTCCTGGCATCAATAATGACTTTAGCCATGTATGTCTTGCATGTGAGTTTGGAAAGCAAGCATGATTTCCATTTATGAGACATGTGAAGAATAGCTCGAGACCTTTGTAGTTGATACACTCTGATGTTTGGGGTCTGTCGCATAATGCTTCATTTTGTGGTGCTCGTTACTATGTGTCCTTCATTGATGATTTTAGCAAGTACAGTTGGTTGTACATATTGAAACATAAAGATGAAGTGTTTGACACATTCAGAGATTTCAAGAAGTATGATGAAAATGAGTTGGGTTGCTATATCTCTTGTCTTAGGTTAGAGGGAGGTGGAGAATATGTCTCATGAGAGTTTCACAGATATCTTGCTAAGTAGGGGATCAGAAGATAGCTTACTTGCAGCTATACACCGCAGCAAAATAGTGTAGCAAAGAGGAAAAATAGGGTATTGATGGAGTCAACTAGAGCTATGCTGAATGAAAAGTGTTTGCCTAATGCTTACTGGATTGAAGTAGTGGTGATTATTGTATATGTGATGAATAGAACCCCTACAACAGTGATTCATGATGTAACACCTTATGAGAGGTTGTATGGTCATAAGCCTGACATTAGGCACTTAAAGGCATTTGGTTGCATTGCATACGTGCATATTCCTAATGAAAAGAGGAAGAAATTGGATCCTAAGGCTGGCAAGAGCATGTTTTTAGGTTATACACAAGATAGGAAGGCCTATAAATGCTATGTGCCATCTACTCATGAGACATTGATAAGCAGAGATGTTGGCCTTGTTGACAAGCTAGCTTCTTGGTATGGGAATGCAGTTGTAGTGCCTATTGATGGATTAGCCAACACAAGTAATGCTGAAAATCCCCCTGTAGTTAGTATATCTATGAGTGGTCCACAACAGGTGATGTGTCATCTACAATGAGTCCTTGGTTAGAGTCATTGGTTAGGACATTTGCGGAATCACACTTCTACATCCACTGACACGGACATATCAGTGAGGGGGAGATTGGATAAGGGAAAAGAAAAGAAATTTGAGGATGTAACAAGTCCACTTACTGTAGGTTATGAGTCGTCTAGCAGTGATAGCTTGGATAGTGAGTTGGGGATTCCTTCTATCATGATGCCTAGTGCAAGGCAGAATCGGTATGTACCGCCTCATGAGAGGAAAGCTCAGAGTGAGCCAAAGTTGAGGAGATCTGAAAGGGTCAGAATACCAATTGATAGACTTATATAGACTGCATATTCAGCCCATCATTATACTTATATGACTAAGATGATAGGTTTCAAAGAACCCACTAAGTTTGATGAGGTAGTTGTAGATGAGAACTGGTGTGCTACTATGGACGAAGAGTATTCAACTTTGGCTGAAAATGGAACATGAGAATTGGTTTAGTTACTTGAAGGCAAAGTCCCCATTGGATGCAAATTGGAGTACAAGATTAAATGCAAGTAGGATGGGTTGTTGGAATGCTATAAGGCCAGGCTAGTCGCAAAAGGGTATGCATAGCAGTATAGCCTTGACCATGAGGAGACTTTCAACCCTGTGGCTAAAATGGCAACTGTTAGAAAAACCATTGCATTGGCAGCAGTTAAAGGCTAGAAGTTATGGAAAATGGATGTAAAAAATGCATTTTTGAATGGTGACTTACAGGAATAAGTTTATATGGAGAAGCCTGAAGGCTATGTGCATCTGGATTTTCCGACACATGTATGCAAGCTAAAAAAGGCATTATATGGGCTGAAACAGGCACCTAGAGCTTGGAATGCTCGAATTAGCAGTTATTTACAGTAGCATGGATTTATATTGGGTGATGCAAATCATAGTCTATTTGTGAAGAAGACAGATCATGACTATGTGTTTCTGGTTGTCTATGTCGATGATTTAATCATTACTAGAGATGATGAGAGCGGGATTGCTGAAATAAAGTCATTGTTGCAGGCTCAATTCAAATTCAAAGATCTCGGTGAGTTGAAATATTTTTTGGGAATTGAGATAGTGTCTACACCTCAAGGCATATGGCTATTGCAGAAGCAATATGCTTATGACATGCTACAAAAGTATGGTATCATTAAATGTAAGGCTATGGATACACCCCTAGACCAAAATGTCAAGCTACAAATTGATGTTGGGACTGAGATAGAGAATGTTACCATGTATAGACAGATGGTGGGCAGCTTGATCTACTTGACTATTATTCAACCTAACTTGAGCTATGTTGTGGGGCTGATTAGTGAATTCATGTAGAAGCCTCGGAAACCACATTTGGATGTAGTCAGGAGGATCATGAGATATGTAAAGGGTACTATAGATTATGGGTTGTTTTATGCATATGGAAAACCCGACACTAGGCTGGTTGTGCCTATTATAGGAGGTCAACCAGTGGATATGCATTTGGATTGGGCAGCAACATGATCAATTGGCAAAGTAAAAAACAGCCTACAGTTGCATTGTCTCTAGTACAGAAGCTGAGTACCGAGGTGTGGCCTTAGTGGCTTATGAAGCTGTTTAGTTGCTAAAGTTATTGAATGATTTGGGGCTACACTTGGACAACAAAGTGAAGTTGCATTGTGATAATATGAGAAGTGTGATGCTCGCAAGTAATCCCATCTACCCTACAATATCTAAACATATTGAAGTACATTACCATTTCATCATAGAAATGGTACTAGCAGAGCAGACTGACTTGATGCATGTGAAGATTGAAGACCAGGTAGCGGATATCTTTACCAAATCACTTGGTAAAGAAAAGTTCATCTATTTTAGGTAGCTAGTTGGAGTATTGCAGATGGTTTGAGCTTGAGGGGGAGTGTTAGAATATCAAGCTCCATCCGCTCTTATCTGTGTGTGTGACTGACATTAGCTAGAGACACACGAGACAGCTGTACATGTGTGTGACATTAATAAGTTAGGACCTAACCATAGTAAGATGATGGTTAGTGAAACCTAGTGTAAAACTCTCTCTTCCAATATTTGGTTCTATTTTTCTCCTCAAGTCATTAGGAATATGAAGATATTATATGCAATCAAATACCTTGAAATATGCAACTATAGGCGTTCTCCCATACATCTTCTCACAAGGTGATATGTGATGAGTCTAGGAGTCATGTTCATAATATGAATTGCAATATGTGTTTCCTTAGCCCTATTAGTCAATGTCATGTGCATTTGGTTTGTCATAACTCTTGTCACTTCAACAATCATCCGAATTTTTCTTTTTGCAACACTATTCTGCTGAGATATATATCTACATGTAGCCTGTCTCTTGATTCCATGATCTCTTAAATAGTAAAAAAACTCATTTGACATGTATTGTCCTATATTATCCAATTTTAAGCACTTTATATATGATCCAAATTACTTTTTTGCCATAGCTTTGAGTTAAAAAAACTTCTCAAATGCCTCATATTTATGTTACAAAACATATACCCAAGTCATCCTGTTGAAATCATCAATGAAAGTAATGTAAAACCTACATCTCCTACTCAATGAATTATTTTGACATGGATCCCATATGTCTAAATAAACCATTTCCAAAGGATATATGCTAATTCTCCTCCTCTTTGAAAATGGGAGTCTAGACTTCTTACCAAACTAGCATGCCTCACATACATGGTCATAGTTTACATAGCCAACATTTATGATAAGAGTACATGTATCCAAGGCAAACAACCTATCTTTCTTTTGGTCACATACAATCAATCTACTAGCTTCATCATTCCTAAACTCCTTGATGAAGAAATCATATTTATTAAATTTTACTCGCAGGCCTTGATTAACCATTTCCCAATAGAAGATAAATTCTTAGTAATTGTAGGCATATACAAAACATCCCCAAGTTTATTCTCTATCCATCTCTAGTTACAAATGGAACATTGTCAATGTGTATGATCATATGCAATGTATCATACAATATAGAAGCACACTCTTCACTTTGTATTTGTTGCTTCCCATCAAACCATTCTATATGATGTGTCATATGATTTGTAGCCCCCTTGAATCCAAAAACCAATCATCCTCTCTAGGAGGATGCGTCATGCTACCAAGCACATGCTCCATACAAAAAAGATGACCTCTAAGCAATGAACCACCTCTAAAACTATTGCCAATAGCACTATATCCACCTATGTAGTGCCCAAACTAGGTCCTTCCTTGACCACTAGATGTAGCATTCTACTTATGGTAGCATTATTTCTTGAAATGGCCAAACTATCCATAGTAATGGCATGCATCATCTCTATGAGGACTAGACTGTCCTCTATCTCTAGCAAAGAATATTCTCTTGCCTCCTTTAGGCATAAAATCTCCATGACCAAAAGAACTATAGCCACAAGCAAAAATATCTCCACGACCATATAAAAATCCTCTAGCTCTTGATAAACTACCACATTCTATCTAATGGTAGAATACACTATCTCCACTAGTATCTTTCCCACTACTAGATGCATTACAACCTAATTTAATTTATTAAGAAATACAGTAATCAATTCCTCAAAATTAGGCATAGATCCACCTCTCATAGAAATAGCAATGTCCAAGGACTTGTAATCTCATTGAGCAAAAACATATCCTCTCTTGTTTAATGATGTAACTTGGGAATATTGACACAGAAAGAAGAGAGTCTTCTTCAATCTGTGCATTCAAGTCTATCTCCTTTTCCTCCACTCCTTGTTGGGGATAAAGGCACCTCCGCCTAGCCGCCTGTGTATTATTACACTGATAGTACCCGCACATGCACACTGCAGGCGCGGGCACCCATCACTGTCACTTCATTCTTTATTCTTTCAATGAAATTTTGAGAGGCCGATCACACATTGTGACTGTTGGAGTTCCTACATTGTGTGTCTCTCTCTCTTGCTCTTGTTCCTTCTACCATAGCTCTTGCTCTCGCTTGTGCTTCCACTTCAGGGCTCATCACCCTTCAACTAGTATTAGAGCTTTCTTCTTTGCGAGTGAGAGCTAGATTTTAGGACCTGATTTGGACCCGCATTGGAGCCCGTTTTGGAGCCGAAAAGTGCCCGAGAGGCGTTAAAGAGCCAAATTTCATGTAAAATCAAATGGTGGGCAGATGGCCAAGCTAGAGTTTTCCAAAATGCATTTCAACATCAGGAACCCAACCCAAGTCTCGGTTTGTCAATCAGAGATCGTTTGACCCTCCATTCAATCCCCGCAAGGTTCGATGTTATAAAGTAGCTACTAGATCGAGAAGCCATAAAGTGCGTAGGAGAGACCAGGTTGATGGATTTTGACGCCATGAAGTCGCCTAGCGAGTCGGTTTGCAATTCCGAGGTTGTTTGGTTGGGCTCGGGAAACCCAAAAATCCACTTCATGGCAAGTGTGAAAGCAAAAAGCTAGAACTAGTTTTTTTAAAGATTAAAAGCTTAAGCTATAATGGAGAAAAAAAAAACTTTTTTCACACGACAAGGAGGGGGGCGCAATTTTTTTTGGCGCCCCCTCAATTCTACGATTCATGCCTCCTGATGTATGAGGGATATAGAGAGAGAAAGGGAGATTGCTGATCTACTCCCTGAGAGGAACATGATGGATGCAATCTTGCAGAATATGGGGGAGAATTGAAAAAACTGGTTTTTAGTCTCCTCCCTCTCTCTCCTATAAGGGCAGTTCCTGGGTGTGAAGGGAGATGAAGCCTGGGTGGTGGATGCTTGTGCGACGTGGTACACCGGGTCGCTTCAAAGTCGACTTGGAGATAGAGATGTATGATTGGAGATGGGCTGAGCATTAATGCTGAACTGTTGTGCTGTCTCGAATCTGGTTTTAGAAATCTGCAACCATAAAAAATCTAGTAATTCTATTTTATAAAGGAAAAATGCTTCTTTTTTAGGTTTGACTGGCCAAATGATGTTCATCTTGGATGAAAATTGGTAGGAATGTTCTGTATGTTTGATGATTCTATGTTAGAAAAATCAGAATACATAAAGCCATAATGCTGAAAATAATTTCTAAAATACGAAAATCACATTTTACAAAGGAAAAATGGGATTTTGCGTGTTTTGGGTGGGAAAAAAATGTGTACATGGGCTGGAAATTTGTTTAAGCCTTGCTTGCATCATGTTTGAGGGATAAACATCGGAAAATGCAAGACCCATAATAATTTATGATCGTAACTAGTTACTTAAAACCCGAAAACCATACATTTTACAAAGAAAATGGGATTTTTGTCATTTCGGGTTTGATAAAAATGATGCATGAGGGATGAAATGTGGAAAATGAGAAATCTCAATTTCCAAAATTAAAAAAACCAAAAAAAATAGTAAATGGTCTATTTTCTTGATAAATAAATAGTGAAAAATAGCAAAAAATGGAGAAAAATGTGTTTTTGTGCTTCGAAAAATAGGGAAAATTATGATTAATGTCTGTGCATGTTTGGCAAGGTTGAGTCATGAGGTATATCCTTAGTTCAACCTTTTTTATATTTTTTGGTACATTTTTATTGCTTTATACATTGAAAATGATTAAAAACACCTATGCAACAATGCAACACATAAGCGATAGGGGGAAAAGAAGGGTTGTGGAAGTGTTTAAGTACTAAAGGTGAGGTAAAGTCTGATCTTTTGTTTGTGCACATCATATAGGACGATGATCATTTAAGTTTAAAGAGACTGGTAGCATGAGGCAACTTGGTGCTAGTCTCTAGCAACGTAGCAATAACGAGTAGATTGAAAATCGTTGAAGGAATGATTTTAAACTCCACTTTGCTAATTTATTTTGGAATAAAATGGTTGTGTATAATAAGCATACACTTTTACATTTATCATGCCATATGGTAAAGTCCTGGATGCATAGCATTTGTATGCCGAACATTGACCCCAATGCTAAGAGTGTGAGGAAGTCCTTTGCTATAGGTTAGATGAGTGATTCCTTGGGATAAGTTTAGTGAGGAAATATAAACTCCTGGATTGTTCGATAAATTAAAGAGTGGACTATGTATCATGTGTTCTTTATGTTGAAGTAATGCATCTTGGGGCCAATCCCCTTGATGTAGGAGAGCTGTAGTGTGAGGCCACGATGTTTCAACCGAGAGGTTGCCTCTTGTGTATGTGATACGAGGTGTTATACCTATATGTTATGGGATCTCCCTTTGAGGAGAAGGCAAGGTAAACGTTGGACTGTATCCTATTACAAACGCAAGATCGATATTAGAGTTTATTGTAGTATGAGCCATAGACATTCTTGGCCGTGAGGCCATGTGGGGTGTCTTGTGTGTCTTAGAGGTCCTAGAAAGCCAGTGCCTGGCCCATTTTAGGTCCCAACAGATGGTGCATTTTCTAGGAGCTACCTATAAGTGGCGGTTTCCAAATCTTGGTCGTATAAGAGACCTTTCACCTTTATTCTATAGTCAAGATCCGCCTTGAAGCTGTGGATGTTAAACTAGACTAATTAAAGTCTCAGCCATGAGCATGATGATGAAACCAAGGAATCCTTGTGACCATAAAGATACATTGTCCATTCTAAATGGTTTAATGGGATCTTTGGCTAGAAATGTGGCCAATTACTTTACATGGAGTAACTTTCAGTAATAGTCCATGGGAGCTAGAGGAAAGATTAGGGAAAAAAAGTGATTTTGGGATGGCATAGTCATTTGTAATCCTCAAAAGCGATAAGGTTTTAGAGGGAAAGACCGTGATTCCACTAGTCAAAGTAATATATGCCTATGAGCAGGAGATACCTCCAATGCTAGGGCCTAATGGGATTGGGTTCCAAAGTGCAATTTTGCATATCCATAAAGCATTGGATGATATCTACATAGACCTACCTCCCATTCTAGGGAAACTATAGCAAGTAAGGATATAATTATTAAAACACCATCACCAGGCAATGGGGTAGACTCCCTATTGCGTAGCATAGGACTCCGTAGACCACTTTGTGAGTTGGCAGAAAGGGATGGCAAGGATGATATTAACCTCCCTACACCAGTAAAGGTGGAAATGTAAGAGGTTGGAGACCCTAAGACATAGGAGTTAGGTCATGATTATGAAGGTTTTAATGATCCAGTACCAATCCCAAAGGAGAGGACTAAATGCCCTCCTCCTTATAGGGATCTGCTAGTATTTCATGGGCTGGTAAATGAGGACCTCATGTTGCACTTAAAAGAATACGACCTAACTTGTCTTGCAAGCGGGTATGATGATACACATCGGATGCTTGTGTTCTCTAGTACCCTGAAGGGAGAGGCTAGGAAATGGTACTTGAGCCTCCCAAGAGGGTCAATTAAATCATTCGAGGAGCTGAATGATAAATTTTTAGATGAATATGAAAAGAAGGTGCCTATGACCCATGTCTTAGGGTAGCTTATGTAGATAAGACAAGAGCCTTACCTTTTGCTAAAGAATATGCTAGAGCCTTTGACGATATCCTGAGACTTTGGCCAAAAAGAGCCACTATGTTGCCTAAGGATGTGCTATGTGAGCTCTTTATGAGCAGCTTAGAGATTAATATGCAAATCCAAGTGAGGATGTGAGATCCTAAGTCATTAAATGAGGCCAAGAGGCATGCAATTGACTATGAGTAGTATATTCAAAGATGTTGGGAAAACTTTTGGAGTTTCCCCTGCTCATTGCAAGTGCATCCAAATATCCAGCCAATTTTGCAAAGAGAAAATCATTTCACTAATACCAAGACACCATGTGTAGGGGACCTTGGTAGCCAAAATCTCCAAGTAAGAAATGACAATCCTATGAGTAGTGATAAGATGCCTCTTGGGGATAAAAAGATTCCACACTCAGAAAGTCCCATCAAGGCTTGCAATGCTTCCGTGAGAGGTAGTTTGCGATGGCCACATTGATAGGACCATCGGACCTATGAGTATGGATAAGCGTGCTATGAGTGGTCCTAGTTGTGATGTTAGTAAAGCTCTTGATAAGCCTTTTCAATTTATGGATGAATCATGACAAAAAAAACCTACACCTATGCAATGATGCAACACATAAGCATAGGGGGGAAAGAAGGGTTGTGGAAGCGTTTAAGTGCTAAAGGTGAGGTAAAGTCTGATCTTTTGGTTGTGCACGTCAAATATGACGATAATCATTTAAGTTTAAAGAGGCTAGTAGCACAAGGCAACTCGATGATAGTCTCTAGCAATGCAACAATAACAAGTAGATTGAAAATCATTGAAGGACTCATTTTACACTCCACTTTGCTGATTTCTTTTAGAATAAAATGGTTGTGCACAATAAGCATACACTTTTGCATTTTTCATATCATATGGTAAAATCCTGGATGCATAGCACCTGTATGTTGAACATTGACCAACGCTGAGAGTGTGAGGAAGTCCTTTGATGTAGGTTAGACGAGTGATTCATTGGGATAAGTTTAGTGAGGAAACATAAACTCCTGGATCGCTCGATAAATCAAAGAGTGGACTATGTATCGTGTGTTCTTTATATTGAAGCAGCGCATCTTGGGGCCAATCCCCTTGTTGTAGGAGAGCTGCAGTGTGAGACTGCGGCATTTCAACCAAGAGGTTGCCTCTTATGTATGTGATACGAGGTGTTATACTTGTATGTTATGGGATCTCCCTCTCTGAGGAGAAGGGAAGGTAAACATTGGACAGTGTCCTATTACAAACACAAGATCGATATTAGAGTTTAGTGTAGTGTGAGTCTTAGACACTCATGGCTGCGAGGTCGTGTGGGGTGTCTTGTATGTCTTAGAGGTCCCTTGAATAGTGCTAGAGAGCCAGTGTCAGACCCATTTTAGGTCCTGACAGTGAGCTCAAGCTTGGTCTTTGGCACACTCTCAACTTCCATTCGAATACCTATAGCAATCATCTCTTTGTTGGCAGCCATAGCCACTCCATTCGAGCTTCTTATTTGTTGCATTCTTCTTGGGAGCCTTCTCGAGTAAGTTGGAGCAGCCCCCATAGCCCTCACCTTGTTGGTGTAGCATCACGTTGTGTGGAATAGACCCTTTTTTTAGCATCATCTCATGTTTTTCATCTCCTACAATATATCTTCTTCATTGGGCAACCATGCAAGCACTTATACACTTGGTTTTGATGCTTGGCATTGATCCTTCCACTCTTGGCATTCTATTTGAGTGCTGCCATAAAAAGGGTAGCACTTATCTTTTATGTCTACACTCATTCTCATTTTTCATTAGATGGTTTCCATTTTTGCCCGGTTGATGCTTATATGTTTGTTGCATGCTGAAATGACTAGATTTTTTGGTTGATTTTTGTTATTTTTGAGGCCTGAATGGTTGACTTTTGATGGATTTTGAGTGATGATTGGTTGTTTTGGAAGTGTTTTGGATGATATTTATTATTTTTTAGAAGCTCATTATTATTCTCAGTAGAAATATGAGGCTTTGTGATATTCTGATATGTTCTATTGAGGTTCTGATTTGTTCTAATACCTTTTGTTTAGCTTCTGTTTTGTTCTAATTTTCTTCTGTATGAACTATGGATTGATGATTGATGAAGGTTGAGGTCTCTTGAAAGCTTATTGAATAGTTTTTGAAAGTTTGGGATGGTTTTAGTATGAGTTATGAGGTTCTGATGTTCTCTGATGACCTTCTGTAACCCTCTGTAGACCTTTTGATAAGATTATGTTCCTGTTCTGTTTCTGTTCTGTTCTGTAGATCTTTTGTAAGTGTTCTGTGGAATGTATGTGTGACTTTAGGAAAGTTTTCTATCTTTTGGAAATGATGAATCTAAGTTCAAAAGAGCTAAAACAAATTGAACAAGTAGGTGCTTAAGACTGAAGAGAAGACTGAAGTGAAGTGACAATAGTGAGCTATGAAGAGACACTGTAGTGGCTCTGGTGCCCTTTCATACCTCCCATGCCTCTTGGGAGGTGCATCCAAGGATTATTATGAGACATTATTGAGTATTGTAGTAAGGAGATGATGCACTATTGATAGAGAGAGAAAGAGAGAGTCAAAGATAGCCAATTCTATCAAAACAATGTATCTATCTATGAGAGATGGAGAGAGAGAACTATGAAGTCAATGAAGATGAATACTATGTGATTATTTCCATTCAAAATGGTGCATTATTTTGTGTTTCTTATTCTATTGATGAATTATATGAATTTGTTGAAGATTATGATTGATTCTATCAAATCCGTGGGAGATATCTACTATGATGCTGCGTGAAGATTTGTTCTTTTCCTTGTTGTCGTTCTCTAAAGAATGAAATAAAATCTTGTGGATGTTACAAGATAGATTTTCTTGCAGTAGAAACCCCTTTTCCTTGGTGTTCCTCTTGGGGCTCCATGTTTTTGGTGCGCAGCCGAGGAAACTTGCCATCAACAAGCATCAAAAGAGGCTGAAAATGAAGAAAATGGCATTGCCAGGAAGAGAAGAATTCAATTGATGTTTGCAAAGTTCCTTCTTCCACTAAAGAGTTGGAGATTCTTATAGCCAAAGCCACTTTCCACAAGAAGTTCATCCCACAATGGTGAAAACATATTACCATCATGATGCACGCTCTATGTGGTGGACTATTTCCTCTTTCAGTTGAAGCAACATAGACGTGCATCTTGGCGGGAACAAACTGATGTGCAGAAACAGAGAGAATGAAAATCTATGGAAGATTTGGCATTCATTGAGAAGTTTGAGACATCATCAAGTGGGAGATCGTGAAGAATCTTCATGAGTCGTGGTCAGTGGAGGTTCACGAAAACAAGAAAGAAAAGAGTTGGAATTTATTCGTGGATGCTCAACAACAAGATACGTGGGATGCTTGGTGCACTAACAACCTCCTGTTTGTTCAATTAGCAACCCACTGGAAGTTGGTAGACAAAGTGTTTTTATAACATACACTGTTGAAACCCTTAGAAGTTGGCATTATTATGATGATAACACAACAACGATCCTAAGAAGAGTGAGTTTTGATACTTTCAGAACGGAATATCTCCCCCTCTGTAGTGGTTTTAAAGCTAAATTCAGATATGTTGAAAATAAGGAAGTAGAATAAATGTTGGCCAAAGAGGCCTCTAGAGAGTGAATCCCCTCTAATTCTATTCAATTGAGTACATACCAACTGGTTGGAGCCAACCCCCTGATGAATGACACAATCAAGAGGCAAGCGCTAGAACGAGTCCAGAGGTACACGAGAAGAGAGAAGTAAAGAATCAAAGCTGAGAACGAGCTTGCAGCAGAAGTCTCCTTTGACGCCCTAAAAGCACTCTTTACAGAAGCAACTCAAGGTCCCCTTCCTAGTCAAATTCTCCTGGAAATATTGATGACACGCCAGCAAATGTAGTCCCATTGACAATTTTAAAAGGAGAGTACAATGAAGACCCTGATATTCATGTAGCAGAGTTTATGGTAGCATGTGTGGCTAACAATGCCAGAACCCCTAAGCATTGGTTAGCAATATTCCCCGCCACTTTCAAGGGTGCGACGTTTCAATGGTATGAGAGACAAGCAGTAGGAACTTTTGGCACATGGGACGACCTGAAGTTGGCCTTCCTTACTAAATTCAGGCGTGAAGGTTTTGAAGAGCGGATGCGAGAGGAGTTCATGAGCCTAAGTCAGAGTCCTCTCGAGAAAGAGTAGAAGTTTATGTCTGGCAAATGGAATCCATCCTGAAGAGATGGACCAATTATCATTTGGATGAAGGCATCTAGAAATGAGTGTTCCTCAGAGGCCTACAACTAGAAGTTTGAAAGTTCATGGAATTGAGAAGACCAACCAATCTGCAAACTGCAGTGGAAGGTGTAAGATTGCATGACAAAGTTGAAGCAAGGTTGTCAATGACCTTAGGAAGAGGAGTTTTACCTCCTCCCATGCTAGGAATGGTATACCCACCAAATGCAGTTCCAGGGACAGTTCCCTATCCCTACCCCTAGATGCAAATAGTGCCGCAATACAATGCACCTATTCCACAGAGGCCACAAACAACAATGCCTCAAATGATGGTTCAACCACAATAGGAATGGTCTCAAACAGTTCCTCCAATGGCAACTCAAAAATAGTGGAATCCTACCCACTGGAATCAACAACCCCAAGTCTCAATAAAAGCTCTGAATCAGAACAAGAACAGAGGACCTCCTGGATCAACCCAACTAGTGTATGCAGTAGTCACAAAAGCTTCTCAAAACCCTACATCAAGTACTTTAAGAGGTGAAAATTTGAAGAACTACCTGTCCAATTCAGTCGCAAGTATCAAGAAAGAGCTTATAGATGTGATTACAGAGCAGCTACAGACACTAAAGGTGAATACTACCAATATATCTACTCTTGCGGGAGGTGGGTGAGATGTGATGCGTTCTAATACATGGTGCAAAAAGTGCCATCAAGTGGGACATTTGGCCACTGAATGTACCCGAAAACCAACCATTCATGGAGCCTTCTGCTCATACTATTTGAGAAAGAACCATACAGAGGATATCTGCTCTTTGAAAGAGATGCATGAACGAAGATAGAAATATGGAAACGTAAGATTCAACTTGCTAGAATCCAAAATGACAACGCATGACATTGGACCAAAACCTAGGGAGCTTGGTCCAAGGAGGTTTCCCTCTCAAAGTTACAGAGGACGACAGTCTGGCAGTGGTCAGAGATCAGAGGTGGAATGTTACAAATATGGAGAAAAGGGTCATATCTCACCCAATTGTCCAAACCCTAGAAGACCTGTGGATTTCAAGCCCTTATCCAGTCGATGCAAAGGAGAAGACCACACTGCAAAAGATTGTCCAAGTCTAGCCCCTATGAAATCTACTTTTGATACCCAACAGAAGACCAAGAACCTGCTTCCAATTTGGTGGAATTGGAAGTGGCCGCAATAACGCGAGCAAAGAAAGGAGAACCCGTAGTTCCAAAAGAGGATGTTCCTTCTGCCAAGACTGTGAAGTTCAACGTCCCTCGGGAAAAACAGAACAATGCAATCCAGAATAAGGAAGTACAAAACACTACAGAGCCACAGAGAGCTACAGAGACAGAAGCAGAGATAGGACCAGAGGTCCAAGAAATAGAGGATGCGAAAGTCCCTTCTCATGAAGAAGAAGCGCATATGCTGCCACTCCTAGAAGAAAAAGGAAAGAAAAAAGTAGGTGTGACTCCATTTCCCAGTCGATTGCAAAAGCCTATGGATCCTATCAAAGAGTATGATTTGGTCAAAGACCTACACACCTTTAAACCAAACCTAACATTCTGACAGTTGTTGATGTTGTCTCCCAGTTGTCAAAAAAGGTTCAAAAGCATCTTGACTCGAAGACGTGGATTAAGGATTGCTCCTTCAATAGCAACAAGGCCAATAGAGCCTCAAAATCTGTGAAAGAAGTAGATGTAGCCAACGCCTTCCTGGATCTTGGAACGCCAGAGATTGGCATATGGATTGAAGGATGCTTTATTGCCAATGCATTGATAGATGGAGGCTCATTAGTAAACATCATGACGGATGTTACAATGAAGGATCTAGGCTTGCAAGGTATGCAACCTACACAGTGGCTTATCAGACTGGCAGATCAGAGCAGGATGAAACCGTTGGGCATCCTCCCATACGCAAAAATAACCCTTGCAGGAAGAGACTATTGGTTGACATATTTGGTGGTCAAACCAAATTCCTATGGGACCTCATACCCTCTGTTGTTGGGAAGACCTTGGCTTTTCGAAGCAAGATCAAGGACGGACTAGTTCAAATGAACCCTAACCCTAGGTAGAGGACCCAATAAAGTGGTGTTGAAATTGTATGGATCACAAAAAGGCAATGGATCCACATCCATCAAAGTCATAATAGACTCCTCCAATGAAGTAACAGATGGTACATCAGGAGACGAAGAGGCTGTCAAACAAATATTTCTCAAGAAAACAAAGGCACAGTCCCTAACAGTGGGCACCGTAAGCCAATTACAGAAGGAAGCCAATACTTTGTCCATGGTAGAATACCTCCTACCTCAACCCAAATTGACTTCTAAAATCACCTTTGACAGCAAAATAGAAGCATGGATGTACAGTTCTCTTTGTTACATGGTAGTCGTAGAGTGAGAGACCGAGTCAGAAGCAAAGACAGAGCCAGAGACAAAGGCAGAAGTAGAAGTAGACATAGAGATAGAGAACCTGTTCTTCTCCTACATAGCCTCTACAGAAACAATGACAAAGCCTCCAGAGGAAGAGGATGAAAATGATGAGGAAGAAAAAGAAGCAGTTTATGAAAGTGCAGATGAAGAAGTTCCTATGATAGCGGACAATCTTGTTGATGTTCCTACAGAGACCTCAGAGGCCGAGGATCTCCGGGTGTTGGATGGAATGACCATGGTTCCATTTGGGTTGATGAATGAATCACAAAGCATGTGGAATCTACATAAGAAATGGATTAAAGGTATTAAAATTAAGTTTACCAGTGGCTCCTATCACCCTGACCATTTCTTCTAGAGAAAAGATGATGATGATACCCCTTGTCAATAGAAGCCAGAGCCATCAGAGCCGTGGCTTAAAGAAGGTCCGTGCTATGTGACATTTCTGGACGCATCCTCTGAAGATTAATTCCTAAGTCAAGAAGGAATCACCACTCACAAAGAAGCAAACAAAGCTTTGATACCGTCCATCAATCCCAACAGACAAATGAGTCATCTGTTTAGAAGGAGGATACTGGTTCTAATGAAACATTTGTCAATGATACGACTCCCTTGCAGGGGTTAGACCTCTATCTAGAAGCAATCCCTGGGACTTTTATCCGCAAAGTGGAAGGTGAAAGGCAATTAACGTTCCTAGATGCTGGCGGTACTGAATGTCACCTGAAAGTGGGTCTAAATCTTCTAGAAGAAGAACTAGTGGTCCTGCAAGATCTACTAAAGGAGAACTTAGACATGTTTGCTTGGTTGTACAAAGACCTAAAGGGGATTGAATCTACAGTTTGTCAACATCACATTGACCTTGAACCAAATGCCAAACCTGTGAGGCTGAGATAGAGGCGTATGAATCCCAATTATTCATCTTTGGTAAAGGATGAATTAATTGAAGCTCCTTGAAGCAAAGTTTATTTATCCTGTGGCTAACAATGAATGGGTTTCACCCATTGTGGTCGTACCCACAAAGAACGGGAAACTTAAAAAATGTGTGGACTTTTAGAAGTTGAACTCCAAGACAAAGAAGGATCATTTTCCTATCCCATTCATAGACCAACTATTGGACACAATGGCAGGCCATGAGCTCTATTCCCTCTTGGATGGATTCAACGGATACAACCAATGTGTCTTTGGCATCTCATCAGGAGTTCTTCTAGGCCATATTGTCTTTGCATAAGGGATTGCAACAGACTCGACGAAGATTGAGAAGATTGCAGCACTGACAGCACCAACAACCCTCAAGCAATTGAGAGGATTTCTTGGCCATGTGGGCTACTACAGAAGATTTATTGCACATTTTACAACCAAGCTAGCCCCTCTGAACACAAGCTCCTAAAGAAAGATGTGGATTTTCTTTGGACTGATGACTGCAAAGAAGTCTTCAATACCCTAAAATAGTGCCTCATTAGAGCACCTATCCTACAACCTCCTGACTGGACAAAGGAGTTCCATGTGTACACAAATACATTAGTTGAAGGGCTAGGTGTTGTATTATGGCAGAAGTGTTCTTCCAAGTTGGATCAACCAATATATTATGCAAGTCCAAAAGTAATCGACAAAGAGCGGAACTACATACTGACAGAGCTTGAGTGCTTAGCAATGGTATTTGCATTGGAGAAGTTTCGACACTATCTAGTGTCGACGCATTTCAAGTTCTACATGGACCATGAAGCCATGTCCTTCCTGATGAACAGAGCAGATGTCAAAGGATAAATGATGTGATGGTTGCTCATGTTTCAAGAGTTTGATTTTGAAGTGGTCACTAAGCCTGGTCGTTCCCATGTCTTAGCCGATTATCTATCACGGATCCCTCAAACTGCAGAAGAGGAACATGACGATCCAGACCTTCTTTATGCTTCCTTGTTTCTAGTCGAAATAGTTACCCCATGGTAGGTAGACATAGCCAACCTCCTAGCAACTCAATTGTATCCCCCTGGCATCTCGAGCTGTGAGAAGAATAAGCTTATGTTGGAATCATCCCCCTACATCGTGCTAGAAAGTGCAGTGTACAAGAGAGGAAAAGATGAAGTGTTGCAAAGATGTGTTGGAGGAGACAAAATCGGCATAGTATTGAAAGCATGCCATGATGAACCATGTGGTGGACACTTTGCAGGAGAAGCGACAACCAGAAAGCCTTTGCTCGCAAGATTCTAGTGGCTGACCCTCCACAAGGATACCTATGACTACTGCATGAGATGTGATGCTTGTTAGCAAACGGGAAAGCCTACCAAATCCAGTGCCATGCCATTGCAACCTATCCTTCCCCTAAAGTCATTCGAGAAGTGGGGGATTGATTTCGTGGGTCCCATTGATCCACCCACCAGAGTAGATACATCTTGGTATGTACGGATTATGTCACCAAGTGGCATGAAGCTAAAGCTTTGAAAGCGGGATGATGGTAACAATGTAGTCATGTCCATGTATGAAAACATCATCATCCGTTTTGGCAGTCCCCTTGAGCTGATAAGTGAGAGAGGTACTCATTTCCTTAATAAGATCATGGAAGAGTTGACGGAACTGTATAAGATTTGCCATCAAAAGTCCACCCCCTGTTACCCCAGAGCCAACGGCCAAGTCAAAGTCACCAATTGTATCCTCTGCTCGATCCTAACACGGAAAATTGCCGCACATCATCGCGATTGGGATGATCAACTTACAGAGGCCCTCTAGGCATACAAAACCTCTTATAAGGAAACTACAAGACAAACTCCTTTCTAGTTAGTGTATGGCATAGAAGCCGACTTCCCTGTTGAGTTGGAGTTGCCCTCTTTGCGAGTGGCAGTCAAAGAATGCCTCAGAGATGATGAGTCTCTTCAGTGCTGCCTGTGCATTTAGAATGTTTGGATGAGATTCGGAGGATGGCCCTATAGTGCATGGAAACCACTCAAGCGCGACGCAAGGCCTATCGTGACAGCTTCGTCAAGCAGAAGGAGTTCAAAGAAGGTGATCTTGTCCTGGTCTATGATTCCCGATTTGGCAAGTTTCCTAGAAAGCTATAACGACATTGGATGGGTCCCTATAAGGTCCTTACTGTCAATCCTAATGGTTCTATCCAAGTGCAAGCCGTCGATGCTTCTAAGGATCCCTTTCTAATCAATGGATATCGCGTGAAGAAGTACTTCCCTCCCTCTGGATCTTGACAATCACAATCAACCCACCCTTCCCCTTTTGGGCATCGCATTGTCCTTTTCTTCATGCTTCTGATAGCCCTTATGATCTTCCTCATGAGGCGGTCTCAATCTGCTCGCCCCTCCCAGACACCTCCCATCCTTACTATGTTCTCCTCTAGTCTAATCCAGTAGTGGTAATGAGGATGGTCCTGCCACATGGTATTTCTACCATTCTCTTTATTAAAGAAAAAAAAGGAAAAAAAAAGAAAAATAAAAAGAAAAAACAAACAAACTATTATGGGAGAAAAGAAGCAATTCCATGTCATAGCAGGCCTTGTTCTAGGTGGTAAACACCCTTGGGCGGGAAGCTGGCTATGGAAAGGTTGGTAACACCCCATAGTTCAGGATAGCTGACTCACCAACAGAACTTCTTCATATACAATTTCAAGCCACTTCCCTTGGTGCCCTGTCCCTATGACTTCATCAATCCATCTGATCCTCTTTAACTGACAATCTTTCATACAAATCATTGAAGTACCAAACGTGTTGGCTACCTCCCTGGGTACGCCTTATCCTTCAACACCCTAATGACAATAATAGATAAAGCGGTCTTCATTGATAACCCCTTGAGTGCTGCGAGCTTTCATCCTAACCAGATGGGGATGTGAGTATGGTCTGCACTCCGTATCTATCAATGAGTGTGAGACAATGGGTGGGGTGAGTGACCAATCCTTTCCCTTCAATTCAAATGAGAGGTGCGATGTGTGAATGGAGTGTTGCATGCATGGGTTGGGCCTCTCAATGGACAAAGCACAATCTGTTCATGTGCACTGCACTATAAGGCTCCTCGGTCTTCCTTCTTGTACAATATGCCGACACCGGGTGGGATGCACAATTGCAGCATCAAATGCACACAAGGCATACAACCTCTACACAAGTGACTGTAAGGCTTACATCACTAGGTGTAAGGAATGGGCTGCCTTCCTGTATTCTCCAACAACGTGTCAATCAAAGGGGGGTTGAGTGTGACTGGTGTGTCCTCAAAACAATCATTGAGAGGTGTGAATTGAGGGACGTTATGACATTGGAGTTAGGTATGCTTTCTGTTTCCCTATGCACCCACGGGATGGGTCTCTGCCACCATCATAAGCCACGTCACTGTGTTCTGTACACTGCACGATAAGGATCCATGGCCTTCCTGCTTGCACCTATGCCAGATAGTGGAATGCACGAATGCACTATCAATTGTGCACACTAGCATACTCCCTCCCAATCATTTTCTCCTTGTTCCGTTCTACACCAGGCATGAGTTATGGGATTTCATGCTTATTCCTTGAGCGATGTGAGTCATGGGGCGAACGACTGTTCTATCCTCCTCATGAGTGCTCGTGAGCTGAGAAATCTATTCTTTGTCATCAATACTTGAATCGACAGACTCTACCGACCAAGATATCTCCCTGGGTGTTGTTGCATGGTCCCTGCCATGCTGGACGTGTTCTATGGTGTGCCTAGGTCCCTCTTGCCGCCCGATGATGGCTTTGATCTTCCTACATCAACAACGATGGTTCCCTTCAACCATCTACGAAATGGGCCAAGTGTTCATAACCCTACATTTCTGTTTGTCAATGCATGTTATGTTTTAAGTGTGGGGACGTCAGCGTCCAGTCGGTTGACAAGTCCAAAGCCATGTCGATCAATCTACCCTAATCCGTAAGGTCTTAAGTGTGGGGAGGCATCCCTGTGCGTCTGATGTGCATAACCCCTGCATATGTCATTAACCAATCATGCGTGTCTACCACATACTAGTTCTGCCCTGATGGGGTCCCTTCCCCATCCACCCACCCTCATACCCCCTATCATTGAGGCCATTTCCCTTGCGGTTACTTTTATTGCGCAATCTTTTTCCTTTTCTCTGCGAACGTACCCTAAGTTCACCATACTCCCGATCCAACCTTATAGTCATATTTTTCCCTTCAACTAACACCCTTTTCCTTTTTACATCCCTTTGTTCTAGCTTACTGTTTTTGTGTTATTAATTTTTGAAGCAATTCCCATCAATTGGATGTTTTTCCATGTGCACACTCCTTTATTGTTTAAGAATGCTAATCTAATATGCCAGCCCTGTCCTACACCTTCCCCTAGGCATTTTTCCTTTTCTTTGCCTGTCATTCCGACATATGGTTTGTCCGTTATTCATTTTTGGGTGGCCTCATGTATTTTTCACATATATTTTTGACCTTTTTCCATGTGAACCTACCCTCTTCTCTTCGAAATTCCATTCTGACTAGATAGCCTTATCCAACCACCTTTCTTGCGCATTTCTCCTTTTTCCTCCGCCCTTTTTTGACCTCTTAATTAATTGCTATTAATTTTATTGGTGTTTTCGAGCTCCATTTTGTTGTTTTTTCTATGTGAACGCCTCCTAACCCCTCCAAACTGAGTTCTAATGTGACATCCTTGAAGATCATCTATGCCCTGATATTTTTCCTTTTAACTACCCTCCTTTTCTGTGCACGGATCCTTCAATATTAATTTCTGAATCCCTTTTCGGGTACGATTTCTAGGTTTTTTCCATGTGAACGGATTCTATCTTCATCGAAACTGTGTTTTGACATGATAGGCCTATCCAACATGCCTTTTTGCACATTTTTCCTTTTTCATATGTTTCATTTTGGCCCATGGATTTTTTGATATTAATTTTCAAAGGTGTTTTCGAGCCTGATTTTTGCATTTTTCCATGAGAACGCCCTGACTTGTTCCCGAACACCCAGTTGCCTTCTTCCACTATCTCTCTCTCGACTTCCATCCCAATTTTACTTTTTCTCGCCTTTTGTTGTGGCTCATGGTTTGGGTTTTATAAAATTTTCGGCTAATTTACACATTTTGTGCCTCTTGCATTGCGCGTGACCACCCATTTTTCTGATGTTTAATCATGAAGATGGGTCTGTTGCATCATCCCGCACTTATGCCACCGTCCCACCCCCGTTGCTTCCTACCACTGCAAATTTTTTTACCTCGCCCCGCGCTTATTGGCGGGACGAGGGGGGTTTCCTTGTTTGTTTTTGTTTATTTATCTTCAAACTTTTTTCTTTTTTTTATTTAAAACACAAACCCACAATTAAACCTCCCCTCCCGACAGTTTTCCCTCCCCTCTCCTTCTCCCCTCTCTCTCTCCTTCTTTCCTTCTTTCTCTCCCTCTCTTTCTCTCTCCTCGATCTCCTATTTCTTCTTCTTCTTCTACCTCTCCTTCTTCTCCTTGCTTCATCCTCTTCTTCTTCCTCCTCTTCTTTTTTTTTCTTCTTATTCTTCTTCCTCTTCCTCCTTCTCCCCCTTTTCTTTCATCTTCTTCCCCTCCCCCACCCTCCTACCCAACCCCCCTACCTGTCCCTTCTTGCCCCCCGCCCACTGTCCCTCCCACCACCACCCCGGCCCTTCTACTCCACCCCCTACCCGTCCCTTCCTGCCCCTCCTACGCCGTCTCCTTCACCCACCCTGCCCCCGCTTGCCGTCTCCCACCACCCTACCCTCCCCATCCACCTACATGCCCACCCCTTCTACCCACTACCCCCTGCCCAACCCCCTTGCCTGCCCAAAACCCCACCCCTCATTAAAAAAAAAAAACCCCTTGGCTCCCATTCCCCCATTGAACCCTCACAGATTGGTTCCCCCATTGAAACGCGTGTTCGTGAGGGTGTTCGCGAGCGTCGTGGATGTGCTCATGTCGTGTCCGGGAGTCGTCTGTACGTGTGCACGTGTGAGGATGCATGTCCGGTCTTATTCGTGCACGGTGGTGTGTGTCGTTCGTTCACAAGCTGCTATTAACACAAAGCCCGGGTACCTCCTTTTTACTTTTTAAAAACCTCTTAACACCTGGAAAAAACACCTAAAACCCTAACAAAATCATAAAAATTTAATAAAAAGTCAATTAAAAAACCAAAAACAAATCTGAAATTATCCTTACCAAATTGGGAATTTTTTTGGTTTATTTTGTGGGTTACCATGTAGAAAATTAATTGCAAAAATTTAACAAACCTTAAAATCCTTCAAAAGTCATTGAAATTTGAGAAAAAATCACTAAAAATCCAAATTAAATTCAAAAACATCACAAATAATTCCATCAATGCATTTGACTACTTTGGGAATGTTTTATAAGCTGAAAATGCCTTGACACTTGATCACCCTATTATTTTAAGGCCAAAATGCTAAAACTTTTACCTAAATTCATCGAAATTTCATTTTAAATTCCAAAAATAGATTGAAAAAATAATGAAAAATATAGATCCATTGTTGAAGCCTGATGGTTCAATTCTCACTTTGGGTTGATTGTTGAAAGCTAGTTATTAAATTTGTTTTAAAAAACCATAATAAATCAAACATAAAAATTTTAAAAAACACAAACAACGAGAAAAAAACACTTAAATCACAATAAAAATAATAACAATACCCAAACACTAATCCGAATTATCTAAACCAAATATGACCCCACTAGCCTTGCCTTGATATTTCTTTTTTAAAAAAATAAGGTGTTCCATTTTTTAAAGTAGTGGCTTTTGCTTTTTTGTTGGACTCATTGCATCTTGGGATCCATCCGTGCAACCTCAGTTTCTTGCATACACATCCTTGCCATGTGTTTATATTTCCTGCTTTATTTCTTTTTGGTCACCCCTTAACCACGGTTAATTGTCAAAATGAACTTTAATCACTCACTTTTCCACACGCACTTGCGTCAAACACACATTTTTCTTTTAAAAAAAATTGAACCAGTCGTTCACTTAGCACACACTTCCTGCGCTACAAACACATCTAAGTTTGTTTAAAAATGAGCTCGCCGTCATAAGTGCATGCACTACACAAAAAGTGCTAAACATACACTTAACTTTTAATCAATGAATATGCATTTAAAGACCTGAGTCTGGCATCGAAACTTCGGTATCTGTTAAAAGCACCATTTCACCCTAATAATTTGTAATTAATATTTTAAGAAGGCCACCATTTTTAAATTAAGGTTTACAACCCAATAAAATTTCACCCATTTTTAATAATTTATTAAAACGAACCCTTCACTAAAATCATTCCCCTCATTGAACTTTTTCCCCTTTTCAATAAATGCGCTTCGTGGGATGGGCACGTGTAGTCTTTCGAGCTATCATTGCTTATAGAAGTCTGGTTATATCCCAAGTGGGTTATTGATGTATCATGGTTTGATTGTATGATACAATTACAGGTGTGATCTTGTAACGTGTCCGCTCTTTCACTTGTGGGACGCGTCTTAGCAGCCCATCGGGAAGAGAGTCTAGAAAGCGCCGCCTGGCACTCGCAAGGAGTGTCATAGGGTTTGCAATCTAGGTCTTTTCGAGTTTGCCCCGAGCGGAAGTATCCGGCCATTCCCACTTAGGACCGACCTGAAGTCATGGTTTCCTTCCTATCAGCAAAGTCTCTAGGAAGTAGGTAGCGTCGAGCTCCAGATTACCCACTTTGAGTTGGAACAATAGAGTTGAAGCGGATTTATGCTGCACACATGGTTCATGGAGAATGGGAAACGAGAGGGATGCGAAGCTCAACCTCTCTGCCCCATAAGGCATAGACCCATTCCGCTCCCCTAAAACAGCATAAATCGGGATTCTAACTCTACTGACTCTAGGGTCTTCACAGTATCGTTTTCACGTCTTTTGAGAAAAGTTCCCAGCTAACCGGGACCACCCTTCCATAGGACGGACCCAAGTCTCATCCACCACACTTTCCTTGGTTTGCTTAGTTATCTAATTACCTACCACATTATGTTTGACATGTAAAAGAAGCTTCCTTAATTAATCAATTTAAACACAGGTTCCTTCACGTAACTTAAGCACTGACAAAAAAACAATGTCAAGCAAGTTCCTTTTTCAAATATCTGATCTTTATTTATCATAGTCTCGGAATACATCAAGTATCATGTTCGAAGGCTAACCCAGCAATCAACAAGATTGCTGCTCTACACAGGCCTCGAGATCCCATCTCGAGTCACGTTGGCCTCTTGTGGGGGATCTGCAGGCAAGGAATTTATAGCTAGAGCCTCCCTTGGCACCCAAGCGTCCTCCCACTCCAAACAGCACCCACGGAGAGACCTCTCGCGACGGGTTCGGTCCATATACCTGATGCAGCTAACAACCTCCTTGGATAGGGCCAAGCAGGCAGTCGGAGGTAACTAAACTTGCCTCTCCCTCTAGGATTTTAACTTGAAGCATTAAGTGTTTGACCTTGAATTAGTTCCTTGAGCAAAGAAGTTCAAACAATGTACCTAAGTGTACAATCACGATCATTTCAGTGGTCATTCGTACAACCAACTGCTAAGGTGTGATTCCTTCTTCCTGAATGCTCCCAGCATTCGATCCTGGATTGTGGCAAGATTCCAAGGGCTTGGCAAGCTAGGTTAATTGTTTCCCCTTTTTCTTTGGGTTAGGGTTTGTACCTTACCGACCCTAATTATTCTTACCTTAGGTCTCCTTGTAAAATAGATCATGGACAACCTCGTCGTCCTCGGTTAGTCAACTTGCTGGTTATTTCCTAGATCCCTTGAAGTACCTATGTACCTTTATCTTTGATCTTAATTGATCAAGATTGTCTATCCCCTTGACCATGGTTGGTCAAGATGGTTCTGTTTATAACAATTCCTACTCTATCTTAAGTATAATCTTCTTAAGCCCTCTTAATAATACTCCGAGGCATTTAAGATTTTACCTATCCCTCTTGAAGTCGCCAAGGACTTTGACATGGGTCCCATGGATCTCAGTCCCATTTGGTAAATTACAACAACGTTGAATTTTTCCAACGACTTTAATGCACGCGACGTAATGCCATGCCTTCATTTCAATGCTTACAATTTTGATATAATCCATGCGCTATTTTATGCCACACATGCGAATGTACTTTCTATACATGCAATCTCAACATTATCCTCTAAGTAATTATTTACACGATCTATAACCTTCTTGAGTGATCTAACTTTATGTGATCATTGTATGAGTCTAGCTGCACTTTAATCTTTTCTACAGATTATTACATGTATCTTAGAATCCATCTTGCGATATGGAGATGCACTTTGTTTCTTCAATGTCCTCTGAAATGCATTTTAAGCAAGAACTTGTGCAAGGAGCAATGCACTTTATGCAGGAATTCATGCAAGACGTTTTTGGTAATTTACGATGCAATTATCTAATCAATTTTGCCTATTATGATGTCATCTTACAATGGAAATTATCTTGTTTGTTACGTACTTCACAGCTAAGTTCGTACCTAGGAAATTATCAATCGCGCAATTAATGTAATGCATGTGAATATGATTTTCACCATGATAATTATAATCTATGCTTTAATAATAGAGCAACCTAGGTTTGGAGTGATGCCTTGATTCTAGCGGTATTGCCTGATGAACCGTTCACAGTTGCAGTGCCACCTTGTTTCAAACCTCCATCCACACTTGCAGGGTTTCCGGACATCTTTGTGGAACTATGCTTCGGGGCCACACTCGAAGATGCGTGTACGAGAGATAGAATTTTTGCACACTCCTATGAAAAATTCACACCGCCTCTCCTTGAGTGGAGAAAATACAATCAAGGGGGGAGGGGCGTATTTTTGGAAATGTCATGAGGGGTGTGTGACATCTCTTTAAGGAGGGGGGAGAAGAAGCTTCCAGAAGCTTCTCTCTCTCTCTCTCTCTCTCTCTCTCTCTCTCTCTCTTTGTGTCATGATGATGATGAGGGGGGGTTTTCTGATGACAGAGGGGTTGCTTGTTAGGCAACGAAGGAGGGGAGGGGCTGCCTTATATGGTGGGGAGGAGGGCTTCACGAGGGGAGGGAGACGGCCATTAACGGCTGCCACCCTCCACCTGGGGGGCTGCATGCCCCCCCTTTCACTCTCTTCTCTCTCTCTCTCTCTCTCTCTCTCCCCAACGTGCTGTCGGCGGGGAGAGAGGGAGGGAGTAAAAAAATTTGTGTTAAATTTTAAAAATTTTAAGGGGGGTTCTTATGGGGAAGGTACCGGGGGGGGGAGAGGGGGGGAGATATTACATCCTCTCCCCCTTAGAGGAATCGAGATGTCCTCATCTCGAGAAGACCTAGGGGTATTGTTGGTTGAGAGTATCTTCCTGGCACAAGTTTGATTTCGTGGTCGACTTCCCTTTGGGGAGGAAGTTTTGTTAGATCTTCAGGAAATACGTCTGCGTATTCCTTTAACCATGAAGGTTCTTCTCCAGATTCCTGATTCTGATCTAGCTTATTCAGTTTAATCAGATAGATAGGTAGGCCCTTTTGAACACCCTTTATTATCCGTGTTGCTTTTTCCAACTGTATTTTTGGCTTACTAGCCTCACCTTGAGTCGTGACTAGTTCCCCTTCAGAATTGCGGAAGGAGACTTGGCCCTTCTCGCAGTGGATGTGGGCATCATTGGATATTAGCCAATCCATTCCGAGTAAACATTTGTGGACACCTAGGTTCATTACCCTGAATCTCACAGAAGTTGGCTTCCCACCCAGTAGGAATTTCACCTTAGCAGTTTGCCTAGTACAAGTGACTTCACGACCATTTGCTAATTCCACAAGTAAAGTAGGTGCATCTATTGTGGTTATCCCTAATCTTTTTGCACAAATTGGTGAAATGAAGGAATGTGTACTGCCACAGTCAATCAAGGTTTTGAAGCTTTTACCATGATATTTTGATGGGTTTTGAATCACCGAGAATTGGCGATTTGGACCCTTCTTGTGAAGAGTGGCGTGAACCGTTGCCCTCTCAATGTCAGCATCCATGGATGGATCTTCTTCATTTTCTAGCTCCTTGTTGGAAACACTGGAGGTTCTCCCTCTGGCCATAACGGTGGTTCCTTGGCCATGAGCAGCTCTATTTTGACCTTGTAATTACCCTTGGTGATGCCCTCTGCCAAGCTTGGGGCACTCCCTCTTGAAGTGTCCGGGCTTGTTGCGATGGAAGTAACGTGGGTTGCGATCATTGCTTTGCGTTGGAACAAAGTTGTTGTCAGCATTGACTCTAGCTTTCTTCCTTTTGGCCTTGATTCTGACCCTACGCTCTCTTAGTCTGAGCCTTAGGCATACCCTTATTCTGATCCTTGTAAGGCCAAATGCTATTGTTCCTTGGTCTGGTTTGCACCTCCTGTATTATTGGAGCAGCTCGAATGAGTGCGTCTTGTAGGTCCATTGGGTGCATTGATTCCAATAGAGTGTTTATGGGTGGATTCAACCCAACACAGAGTTTTGACACCTATTGCGTCATATCCATTGGGGGTGTGAAACGAACTTCGAATAATATGCTTCCAGGGATAATCCTAGCTGCTTCAAGTCATAGAATTCATTCATCTTTTGTGTGCGGTAGGCAAGTGGCAGATACCTCCCTCGCACAGCATCCTTAAGCTTATCCCACAACTGCCCCCTCTAAGATCGCTTGGTCTCTGCACCACTGTTTCCACCAAAGTCTTGCTTCGCCTGTAAGCTTAAGTTTGGCGAGCATGGCTTGGTTAGCAGGTGCAGTTCCTACTACCTCAAAATAGTCCTCCATGGACTCAATCCAGATCTCGGCATCGGCTTGAACAGTCCTTCCCTTTCCATCAAATTCGGGTGGCTTAGAACTTCTTCTCTTGAACCACATTTATGATCAAGATAGATAATTGTAAAAAGTCTTATTTATTCATGAAGGCATAACCCCTTGAGTACATTTATTTTTGGATAAGTAGGATAGGCTGATTGATACATCAGTTTGGGGAAAATAGGATTGTGTTACATTCAGCTACAGGGACATAATAATAATGTGGAGTGGGGTCATGGACTTTTAGGAAACGGTAAGTCATAGGAAGCTTGGGGTATCCCTTCCTTTGATACCAGTTCTTCTCATAGCACCCTAACACTTTGATTCTGTCACAGCAGAGATTACCCGGGTCACTTCTTCATAGACATACTTGTTCTGCTTGACTTGCCGACCGCTAACATGCAAAGTTGCATTTATGAGAGCTTCGACAAAGATAAACAACTTCATGATCTTTAAATCCTCCATCGACTTGATTCTCTTCAAGTTGGTCTGAAGGTACACTAGTTGGTGGGCTGCTATGTAGTATATTCTTGAGTCTCCCATCCATCTCCGCTCTGTATATAGGGATGAAGGATTATAGATGCGGTCCAGAATATCCATTATACCAAGCCTGTGACGATAATTCAAAGCATGCATTGCAGTCATGAACATGACTTGGAACACGAAGAACCTGCTCCATGCTTCATGACTCTACAACTAAGCATCCATAAGTGAGTAAAGAAATATTTTCAACAAAAAACACTACTCTATTCTACTCATCTTCCCCTGTTTATCCCCTTATTCCCTTTATTTTCCTCCATTAAGTTCCCTTGTAATCCTTAGACCTCGTTGGTTCGCTCTGATACCAACTGTAGCATATCCACTCGTTCACTTGTGGGACACGTCTTAGCAGCCCATCGGGAAGAGAGTCTAGAAAGCGTCGCCTGGCACTCCCAAGGAATGTTATAGGGTTTGCAATCTAGGTCTTCCCGAGTCTTCCCTGAGCGGAAGTATCTGGCCATTCCCACTTAGGACCGACCTAAAGTCAGGGTTTCCTTCCTATCAGCAAATGAAGGGGAGCTATAGAGCTCTACCTCGAGACCTACGGACCGCTTATTGATCAAGCGTTTCAAGCCGAGTAGCCATGGCTACCTCTCACATAGCTGACGTACAATGCCTATCTTATGGGTGTAGTGAGCTTACCTTGATGCTCAATCAAGTTTCCTCCTCTCTCTTGCACTCCGGTAGCTCCACGATCCTTGCGGCAAGCTCAAGTAACCTCAAGCCCTTTGCGTCAAGCTCCATCCTCCATAGCCGCGCGAGAAAAGAGAAGAGAAGAGAAGAGAAGAAGATGAAGATGAAGAAAGAAGATGGGGAGCTTCTTCTCCACGATCCCTCACTCTCACACACTCACTCCCTCACTCCCTCACACTCCCTCAATCCCTCACTCGAGCAGAAGCAAGAAGGCAAGAAACAAGAGAAGAAGAAGAAGAAGCTTTGGCCACACAAAATGATCTTCTCATTCACTTTTGAACTTTATATACATGCCCTACTTTTTGGGCAGTCATCTCCACTTTTTACATGGCCGGCCATTAGCCTAGGCCCTCTTTTCCTATTTCCCGCCGTTCTAACTTATCCCATTCCCAACTAGTGCATACAATTTGCACAGGAGTGAGCCTGGCACTCTTTTGCAAGGATTCGGGAGCGCTTTCACAATTAATGGTGCGCTTTTAATCTTTTCTTTTCTCGAGGCGACATTGAAGCCTTCTGGAGAGGTCGTCATTCAAATTTTTCAGGGTCTGACTTCCATCCGGGGCACCTTTTCCTTCCTTTGTCCTGTGTCCTTTTTGTTTATCTCCTTTTTTCATTTTCCCACTCCTCTACTCCATTTTTCCGCTCCTCTGTGCTGTGGTAAACATTACCCCCTCCTAGCTGAGTGCCAGTCCCATGGTGCTGTGGTGGGGAGTAGTGGGGTTGTTGCTAAGTGGAACTGGTGGATAGATGACCACAATCAAAAGGTGTTGTTGTGAATGAGAGGTGATGGAGTTTGATTAACGATGACTAGGAGAGATTCCGACGTGCTTTAGACTTTGTGAAGATGCTCTCCATTTCTCACATAGTTGTAGCTCCCCTTCTACGATGGGCTGATAAAGGTTTTGCATGGGCATCTCAAATCCTTTTCATTGCCAGCAGCCAGCTATTGAGAACCATGTAGCCGTGCATCCCGTGCTGATCCAAAAGCACTTAATCAATAAGCAATCCGCAGGTCTAGGGGTTTAAACATACATTTGGAGAATATGAGGTTCCAAAATCTATACCAATGGTGGGTCCATCACTGAGTTTTCCTTCTGCTTGATTTGGTTCAGTCATGGTAGCCATCAACATGCAGATGGTGGGCTACATCAAGCATGTTGGTCCATCCAACCATCAGAGTATGCAAAAGCTCCTGAAGCTGCTGTAGTGGTGTCATGTCCAACTCATGGAAAAATTCCTAGTCATTAGTGGATGTCGTGGATGGTCTTCTTTAGCTGGGTAGCCATTCACTGAGTCACGATCATAGCCTGCAAGAGAAAGTTGTGCACTCCCTAAGGGGTGTGTCTGTCTCACGGTGTGGTGTAAGTGCATGTGTAGTGGAACTGGGAGATGGGTCTAACCTTGGGTAAGCCCTTGGTAATGTCCCACAATTGAGGAACTAGTTCGTGTGTTGTTGGAGGTGCAATGCAAAACTTAGGGTGACAGGTCTGGAAGTCCTGCCCTTGGGAGGGGCTAGGTGTAAACCCTAGGTGTAGTGAGTGAAGTGAGCCCTCGTGCTTTTTTCTTTTCTTTTTTTTTCTTTTTTTTCTTTTTTTTTTTGAATAATTGCATACAAGGAAGATGTCCTAGGTAATGCCTATCACCTTCAGTTGGATTACGAGGCGGTCGCAAGCATTGGGATAGGAATGCGCGACTTTGTAGATATTCTTTAATACGAGCCCGAGCCTTCAGAGGTGTGGATGACAAGAAAGGATGATTGCACCTCGTGAAGCGGGTATCACTCATATCCTCTAAGATTTCTAGGAAAAAGGAGGGAAGCAGGGTTGCCCTCATCATTAATCTAGTCATGGAGCTATTATCTATCCCTAGGTTGATGTCAAAAAAGAGTGGAGGGAGGTGGGCTTCCTCGGCTATGGGTCTCTGCATTAGTAGGAACTTGATAAGCCAAAGATAATTATAGGTAGTTAAGAGGGTTGGATCTGGGCAAGAAGAAAAATCTGTGAGGAAGCAGTTGATAGATGGAAGGAGATCCTCTAACCTAAAGACTAGGCATCCCTCGGGGCTCCGGGCATTAACATTATATATCTTAGGAAAGTCAAAATCCACATGAATATTTCGATCATAGTCAACTCCATGCCTACGACGGTAGGGCATGTAGATGGGGTCATTGTGTTATTCAGGGAGCGAGCTACAGAAGGTAGTCCAGGCGTCAAAATTGGTATCCCAAATCCTCCTCCACCACTTCGGCTGTGCCTCGTAGCCTTGGACGATTTTGGGAACCCTGTTTACCTTATCTTGCTAGTAGTCTTCAGGCTCTTGCCTCCATCTGGTTATTATGAGGCTTCTTTCCTCTATCCATGTGTTTGCAAGATCATTAGCTAGATCCTTGATCTTGGCTAGAATACCTAGAGGCAAAGCACGGTCCAGAGAGCATGGATAAGCAAATGAAAGTTCAAACGGCCTCATCTGGAACTCCTATTGATGCCATATGACCAATTCATGAGGCCAATTGATAAGATGGGGACCCCCCCATAGTGGCATAGGCTCTTCATGGAATTGTCTTGGCAATGATCGTGCTCTGCGTTGGGCTTCCTCTGCTAGTTCTTGTCTTCTTCTTCTGGCTGCCACAATGCGCTCGGGCATATGGGCATCTTTGGGCTCTTCAGGTGGGAGGTATGGTAGAGGCGGACTGGGCATTCTTTGTTGCTCTTCTTCAGCATCCTGCTCAAAGTCATGGACCCTCTTCGACATTTTGCTCGACAACTAATGGAACCACTTGTGGTGTTGGTGGTGGCTGCTCATGCTCTTCAAGCCCAAGTTCCTTAAGCTCAACAGTGGAGAGGTCGGCATGGCGTAGGTAGTGAAATTGCTGCTCTTTTGTGATTCCTGTGTCTGTTGGAAGCTCCCGTTCTTGAAGGCCATACTTTAGTGCTCGGGTGGTCAGTTCTAGCTTCCTTCTTACCTTCTCCACTAAATCATTGCCCTCCGCCTAGGTGACGTGTAGCACTGTGCTAAGGAAGGCTTGCCTTTGTGTGTTGGCACATACATCAATAGCTTCTACCCTGGACTCCGCAAGCACTTTCTCGCACTCAGCCACCGCCAAGCATTCTGTTAGATCCCTAACTCTTTCAAAATTGTTTCTTTCCCACTCACTGGCTCTCTTGTCCATCTTCTTTCTTCCCTCCTCCAGCTCACTTGCCAAGGTTGTCACAACCTACTACTGCTCATTCGTTAAGAACCAGAGTTGGTTCCTTTCCCTAGATTTTCAAGCCATCTGTTCTTCAGCAAATTCTTTTGCATGATTTGCAATGCTAAATCTTTTTTTTTCCTCAGCAAATACCTCTGACTTTTCTTGCACAAGCTGGTTGTGACTTTGGATCTCTATGAAGTGCAATCTTCTTTGGGTGAAGGCCATGGCCATGAGGGTCTCTATGTCTCCCTTGGTAATCTCCAATGCATCTTGCAGTCGTTGTGCCTCATTCTGCAGCCTTTGTGCTTCTGTTGCGGGAACTCTCGGCCTTTCCTGTTCTAGGAACTCTATTTTCCTCTCCAATCTATCTTGTTCTTCAAGTTCATACCATAGCCCAAAAGCTATGGCATCTTCTTGTTGCTCACTTGGCTCGCCCTCTTGAGCTTCTATTTGTCTGTACCTTTCCAGTTCGGTAGTTCTCTATTGCAAGTCAGCATACTGCTGCACTAGTCACTTCAAGCTTTGTTATTCTGCTACCAGGTTTTGCTCTTCATCTTCCAGTCTTTGTCTTAGGCGGCTCTCATCGTCCTGGGCTTCCTTGGTCTTTGCTTCTAGCTGATCTTGTAGAGTTTTCACTTCCCTTCTTCAGTCGGCTCCTTGCTTTGAAACTTCTAGCCTTAAGGCTGCCAAAGTTTCCTTTTCTTTCTCTAACTCCACCAAGGCTATCTTCTTTTCTTCTATAAATGTGTTGGGATTCATTAATCATAACTGGTGCTGGTCCAGCTGGCTTTGCAGCTTCGGCTCTGTATGTGCAAGCCTCTCTAGTTGGAGTGAGGTTGCTTAGAGTTGAGCCTCTTGAATGTCCACTCTTAGGTACCCATATCCAAGGGTTGCCCTCATAGTATCCTTATGCTCGCAAGAGATCTTTGGTGATCCATCGCGGCATGGTCGTGCGCCTATGTCGATAGCATCTGAGCTGCCTCTTAGGCTGTGACTGATAGTTTTTGCGTTTAGAAGTATGTTACTATGGTTTACAAGGAGGTGGCCCTTGTCGTTTTGGCACCCATATGAGCATGGACTCCTTGGCCTTCTGAATGGCCTTGGTGGGCTTGGTTCTAGCAGTTTGAGCATGGGGTGAGATATCACAGCCCTTCTCCCTAGGCTTGATCATAGGCATGGTTGTAGGGGTCTCTATCGGTGGCTTTGCAATTGTAGAAGGATCAAGATAACCCTTGCTGTCACATAAGCGTCATAATCGACACCAGATGGCATGGGAATAGGGGCTGTAGTGGTTGATGCCTCTAGCTTTTGTCATTTTGAATCTCGCCTAGACTCGGCATCTACGGCGGGCGGGCCTTTTTGCTCCGGCTTCTGGTACAATTTCAGCCAATTTATTGACAAGTAGCTACATCATGTTCATCAATTGGGCCGTGTCTAGAGAGGGCTAGGTTGTGGGGTGGTTGTGGTTGTGGTGTGGGTTGGTACTGGCACAAAGGAGGAAGGCAGGGGGTGCAGCAGGGACTTGCCCTTGCCTACAACTACTGGGGCCGTTTCCACACTGCCACTTGCTTCAGCTTCATGGCGGGGACTCAAAGGATCGATCTCTCCTCCCCCATGGGTTTCTTCGACAGATCTATGAGTGGCCTCTGCCAACTCAGCAAGTTCTTTCATTCTTAGTTCTTCGGCTTCCTCCTCTGCCCTTCTTTGCCTCTCTTCTTCTACCTTCTTTGATTCTTCTCTAATTTTTTCGAGTTCTTCCTCTTCTAAACTCCTTCATTCCTCCTCCACCCTTCTTGACTCTCTTTTTTGAGTTCTTCCTCTTCTTTTTTCCTTTGTTCCTCCTCCACCCTTCTGGACTCTCTTTGAGCCCTCTTCATCTCGGCTCTCTCTTCTTTGCTCAGTCTTTCTTTCTTCTCCTTCTAGCTCTTGTCACTCTTCTTTTGCTCTCATGATTTAGCTGCTTGAGTAGGTGGTACCTCCGGCTCTCCTTTGTCGCTTATTGTCCTTTCACTCGAGCCTTCTTCCTCGCGGTGAGGTGATTTTTCATGCACAGCTTGCTCTTCATCTACACCAGCATCCTTAATAGCCTCATGGATGATTGCCGTCAGGACACTGCCATATCTGATTGTGGAGGTTTTTGAGGTAGGATTTTTCCTTGCAGACCGTGCAGTAGAAGCAGTAGACTCCCCACCAGCCAGTGCTGCGACGGCTAGAGCCAGGAGTGCGGCTGAACTCTTGATAGTTTTTTGCACAAAACTATTCCAATCCACCTCCTCTGGAACTCCTGCAGCGATGCTCTCTAGTAATGGCACCCCGATTCTGTTCATTAAAGCGTTGTATCTCTGTCCTGAGAAAAGGGCATGGACCATTTTAGCTTGCATCTTTGTTATGGGGTCTAGAATATCAGCCAAACTGATTCCATCCACTGTGTGCACATAATCTTTTTTGACTCCCATCATGGTATATACATCTCTTTTTGGGCGCCTCTCCTTCTTGGACACAAGCCCCAGGGCTTTCTCGATGATAGTTGCATTAAGGGGCACTTGCACCCTTCTTTCCTGGTCACCAGTCCTTACTGTGATCGTGCCATAGCTCCTACTTCATCAAAGTTCCTTAAAAAGTCAGCACACATGCTGTAATCTATAGCTTGTCTGTCATTTTCCACATACTTTTGGAGGTTGCATTTATCCACCAACTCCTTCACTGTCGGCTCTTCCAGGAGGGCATCATCTAAATTCAGGGTATGTTTGAACGTGAATTGGCTAAATCCACGTGTCTCAACACTAATCCCATACTTTGTCAGCTCCTCTTCAGTGAATGGAAGTTTACCCCCCTTTCCTTGTCCTGCTATGGTAGGTGCCTGTCATTACACCATGACAATATTAGCATTATGAATTGACTCATCACTAACAAAAACCCAAGAAAAAATGCGTGTGACAATTTTTCGTTCTGCTTTAGAGGTATGAAACTTGGAAATAATTCAAAAGCAACATCTATTTCCTCCTTGCATTCTTTCCTATTTAAATTCAATTGATCATTTTCATCCATCACTACACCTTGCTACATCACTTGGCTCTCACTTTGCTCCCCCCCCCCCCCCCTTCCTTAAGTTTTAAATGAATCCTTCCTAGGATTAGCAAGGGAAGAAGGAGGACTCACATGGAATTTGTGGGGTGAGTTACTTGGCCAACAACCAAGTATAGAGGTTAGGGTTATATTCAAGCTGGACATGATGATCAAGTTCACATGTTCGTATGGAAGCTTGGGTGATATAGATCAAGACATCGTGAAAGATGTCCTCGGAGTTGAGGCGGCTAGAAACGTGCAGTTCCTCTTCCGTAAGGAATTGGTCAATGCAAGGGTGGGCTAACACATGGTCATCTAAGTGTATGTTGTATGTAATGGCCAAAATCCTAAACGAAAGAGGGTGTTCAATTGTTTTGATTGCCCTTCTTTGCTCGGCATTGGTCATGATGCGGCAGCCTTTTTTCTCCCATTAGAGTCTCAAGGCATACCACAGTTGTAAGAACGAAGAATTAGAGCTGGCAAGCTGCGTGAGCTCCTCCAGTTCTTGTTCAGGTGCAGAACGAGCAGGCTTACAGTATGAGGTAATTAGTCTTCTAAGAATGGCTTGCTCCTTTGAGATTTCTCCATTAGCGATTAATTCGGTGGTAATTTTGGGGAATTTGACGGTCATAAATTCGTAGTCTTCCCAAGTGCATGGCAAAGCATGAACATCAGAAGCAAGGGGTTCATTGAGAAGTCCTAGGTCAAGCCTCTCATAGCTCCTAGAGAATGTGGTGAAGGTGTTATCTAACACCTTGATGCATGTCACTACGTCATCTCCCGAGGTCTCAGCAAGATCCTTGGCCACTGAAAAGAAAGATCGTCTTTCATACGAAGGCCTAAGACCTGCTGGTGGTGATGGTGCAATTGGGCTGGACAGTGATGACTCCATTGATGGCGCCACAGATGGGACCTTGCACTCAGAAGCACTTTGCTGCAGGGGGCTCTAGTGGCATAGGAGGTGTGCTGCATTCTATCTGAGCCGACAAGCCAGTACTCAACTCCTCTGACTTGGATAATTCTAGGTCACTATGCGCACATTGCCTATAGCAAGATGGATGAGATCTAGGTTATAGTCCACATTGCAGTTCGTTTGCTTTTTAAAAGTACGACCTAGTAGTGACTTATTACCGGCCCCTTTAGTGTTTGGCAACACATAAAAGAAGACTGGTATACTTTCAGACTCGATAGAGACAACCACTTTGCATTTTCCTAAGAGTGAGTAAGTGTTGCCCCCAAATGGGATGAGTTTAGTGTTTGTGGGCTGTAATTTAGGTTGACCAATGCGTGTCCAATGGTCATGCCTCAAGATATTATAGTCGGCACCTTCGTCAATCAAGGCATCAAAAGAATACGTTCGTTCTTCAGTAACCATGATTCGTAGGTACTACTTCTTCATCTTGATCTGTCAGTTCGGTAATAGTGGCCATGCAAATGTTGACAGGGGCTTCAAGCATAGGTGGCTCGTGCAACGGATGGGAAAGAGGATAGTACTTTTTCATGCGACTACCATTGAAAAAGCCTATTCCTTCACCTTCGAGCGTCTCCAATTGAACATTTCCTATTCTACTAATTGTACATACTCAGAAAGGTCCTAGTCCTCGAAATTTCTTTTTTTTTTTGCGACCCTTCACAAAGTATAGTAGAATGAGGTCCCCCTGATCAAAGTTGCACTGTTTGACATGCTTGTCAAACCACATCTTTCTTCGTACCTTCTCACAAATCAGAGTGTGGGTGGCTAAGAGTCAAGTCTCCGTGAGATGCTCTAACTCCACTAAGCGATTGGTCCAAGCCTCTCTTCCCTCCCAATGCTCCTGGGTTGCTATCCTTAAGCTAGGGACTAAGAACTCTAAGGGTATAATGGCCAGGTATGCCTTGTCCAGTAGCTTCTCTTGTGGGTATGCGGGACATGTGATCAGTCATGTAGTGCTGCTTTCCCTTACTTACAACCACAGAGAAATCAAATTCCAACAAGAGAAGTAACTATCTAACTATGCGACCTGTAGCGCACGGCTTGTTCACGAGATAAAGCAAGGCTTGATGGTCAACGAAAAAGACAAAGGGGGTGTCCAACAGATAATGCCTAAATTTCTTTACAACAAACACCATGGCTAACCCTTCCCTTTCTGTAGTGGAATAGTTCATCTCCATTTCAGTGAGCTTCTTGCTGGCAAAACTCACGAGGTAATCTAGGTTATGCTCACCAAGCTGACATAGAATAGCTCCAATAGCAAACTTAGAGGCATCTATGTATACATGAAATGTTATGCTCCATTCTGGGGCTCGTAAGAATGGTGCAGTGGTGAGAGCCTTCTTCAACTCTTCATATGCACGCTGGCATTCCTTACTCCACTTGAATACGATCATCAGCTTATACAATGGTCTAGCAATCAGTGCATAATTCAGTACAAAGCATCGATAGTATCCCGTATGGACTAAGAAACATTGAACGCCCTTGTAGTTAATGGGTGGTGGTAGGTCAACAATGACCCTGAATTTTGAGAAGTCAATGGCAATGCCATTCCTTGACACTACGTGCCCTAGGATACATCTGTGCTTCACCCAGAATTGGCACTTTAAGGGGTTCAACGAGAGGTTGTATAACCAACACCGTTCAAAGATAGCTCTCAACTTTTCTAAGTGTTTGGCCCAACTAGAGTGTATGCATAAGTCTTCTACAAACACCTCTAGCTTGCGTCTAAGCAGATCCTTGAAGATGGTGCACATTAATCGTTCAAAGGTCGCAGGCGCATTCATTAGCCCAAAGGGCATAACAATGTAGGCGAATACACCCCACTCCATGGAAAAGGTAGTCTTGTGCCTGTGGTTAGGGTGCACTTGCACTTGATTATAGCCAGAGAAGCCATCCAGGAAGCTGCAGGCTTCTTTCTCCTACTGTGCATATGGGATTCTAGTCCTGAGCCCTCACTGCTCCTCACAAAGGGACTGATTGTAAATATCTCAACAATTGTTAGTGCTTGGTTTTTCCCTACCCATTTTTAATGGATTAGTAGAGGAGGATGCAGAACTCCATATTAGTGAGTTCCAAAAGTTAATGTTTAATTGTCGAATCTAGGATGAAGGACATCTTATGATGTCTTAATATTACTTTGAAAGGAAGAGTTGTGGTGTGGCATCATGGTTTGAAAGTCAAAACCGTAACTATGATAGATCTATTATATGTGATATTTCAAAGAGAGTTTTCTCCTAAGAGAGGTGGTCAATATTGGTTGTGTGTTTTGAATGTGACACATTAAAGAGCCCCATGAGAATGCTCAAGCTTATGCCAAGAAATTGAAGGAGATGTTTCGCAAATTACAAGCCTCTATTTGCATTCCACCTGCTATCCAACTATAGTATTTCCTACATAGATTGGATTTCAATATCCAAGTGCAATTGAGTAGCATTGCTCTTGCTAATATAGACACTATTATTACATGAGCACAGGGGATAGAGTCGCAATTACAAGTGGTCTACACATCTAGGGAAAATCTCTATTCAAGTCTAAGTCCTAACAATAATTTGGTATTACCTACAGCTAGTGGAGGTCAAGTGCAATAAGTCCATCTATAACAAACCCTAATGCAAATGATGAACCCTAATATAATGCCAACTAGTCAACCCCCAATACCTAGCCAGGTGGTTAAGCCATTGGGATGCCAAGTGGGTGATTACCGTTATGAGTCTAGTGTATCAAATGTTATTGGGGAAGTCAAGGACATGATGAAGTATTTTACTGATATGATAATTGAACAATATAGACAAATAGCTATAGGTTTAAACTTCTTGAAGAAGCAGCAAACCTTAATAGGAAGTCGATGCCTTGAAGAGGATGGTCAATTGAGATTTAGTTGTAAGTGATGTGTTAGTATAAGCACCTCGCACAGAATTTCCCTAATATGAAGTGTGATATATATGGGAAGTTAAAACATATGGCCAATACATGTTGGAGTAGAGTTAGTTCACTCTAGTAAGGTAGTCAACAACTTGGGTCAGTGAATCATCGTTCAAATGATGCAAATCCTTGAGGGGAGGGCCCTAAGGAAATCTTGCAAAGGGAAAAAGTCACCCTAGAGGAAGTGGCTAGTGGGGTTAGTCCGGTAAAGGCACTTTTAATTTATGGGAATGCGGCCTCCAACAATGTAAGAGTAGTTACTATGGGCCAAAAAATGAAAGAGATTCAGAATGATGATCCTAGTATAAGCAAAACTAACCCTAAGTCTATTTTGGTTGATAAGAAGGTTGCAAATGCCAATACCTAGATGGGTCCTCTTAAATTTGAAGGTATTTAGAGGAGCCCATGGTTAAGAGAAAGTGTAACTCAAAAGAGAAGGAGGTTGTAAAAGGCTATTAGAAAGCTAAACGAGAGGATGGTGTGGAAAGAAAAAAAGGCTATTGCAAACTTCCATGAGTTTGATCTAGGAAATGCTCTATGTGAAGTCAAGCCAGACATGAACTTGCTCTAATTAATATGGTTGTCACCTAAAGTTTGCAAAGGACTTCAAGAAAATCCTATGAATGGGTTATGTTGTAGAACTTGTTGGTGTTAATTGAGTGGGTATCAAATGGTAGAAACATGTGGAGAAACACTGCCCTAGAGTGCATGTGTATGTCGATGGCATCTTAATAGAAAATATTGTGCTAGTCATCCATGAACATCATGAGTATGGACTTACTGTAGAGGCTTGGTTTACCCACTCAAAAGGATGTTATAACTATCCTAAAAATGGTTGGTGATATTTTAAGATAGCCACAAGGAATAATCTCTCAAGTACATGTAATAATAGCACATATTGAGTGCATTCTTGATTTTTATGTTATCCAATTTGTTGGAAAACCAGGCTATCACTTGCTATTGAGGCGACCGTGGATATTACACTTTGATTGCTTGGTAGATATCCGAGTTGGTTAGTTGATCTTTGGGCATGGGTGGAGGAGACCAATTTTAGATGTTTACCCTGAACAGCCATTGAATCAAAGGACACCACCACCCATTATAGAATGGGAGGCCTTTGAGGATACCTCTATCACTGAAACTTCAAGCTCAGGTGAGTTTGATGAGGGTTCCATGATGGAGGAAGTCTATCAAGTGTGTTTAAATGAGCTGATAGATAGAAAAGATCGGATACATGATAGCAATGTAATAGAGTGGGATCTTAGGACTCCTAATGATCCCCGCCCAATCAAACTCAGTACTATATTATCTAATGATGAGCATGCAAACTATGTATCACTCCTACAAGAGTTTAGGAATATATTTTCTTGGAGCTATGATGAATTGAAGGTGATCCCCCCTTCTCTTGTTGTGCATGTGATCCCATTGAAAGAAGGTAGTAATACAGTAAGGCAAAAGGTTAGATGAATGCCTTTTGAGCTAGGAGAGCCTCTTTTTAAGGAATTGATACATCCTAAGGAAGGCAGGTCAGATCTTTCTTGTTTAACACACTGAAAGGTGCTCACCAGTCGTGATAAGAAAGAAGAAGAACATTCAAATCTGCATATGCATAGATTTTAAGGAGCTAAACAAGTAGATAATAAAATACTACTATCCTCTGCCCTTTATTGACAAGATTATTTTAGATCAAATTTTTATAGGGAAAGAAATGTACTCCTTCATGGATTGCTTTGCCAGCTATAATTAGATAGCCATTGCCAAGGAGGATAAGTTGAAAATGATATTCATTGCACTCTTTGGTACCTTTGCATACCATGTCATGGATTTGGGTCTATACAATGCTCTTGGGTCTTGGCAAAGAATTGTTGACAATACGGGTTTCAATATCTCCCCTAAAGAATTTAAGGTTTTTATAGATGATTTGGTGGTGGCTACCACAACCCGTGATAGACAACTCATTGTCCTATGTAAGTGCTTTGAGCGTTATTGTGAGTATTGCTTAGTATTAAATCCTTGAAAGTGTGTATTTGGGGTCCCTTACAGCTGATTTCTTGGTCATGTTGTGAGTACAACTGGCATTGCCACTAATCTTGAGAAAGTAGCACTCACTATGGCCACGAGCCCACCCACTAGCCCTAGGAAGATTCACAACTCTTTTTATCTATGGCCTATTATTGCCGATTCATTAATGTGTTGACTCAGCATTCATTACATTTGATGAATCTCTTGGTGCATAGCCATGTTTTTGAATGGATTGAGCCATGTCTAGTGGCATTTGAGGATGTTAAGATGGAATTATCCAAAATACCAGTGTTAAAATTTCCAAAGAGGGGTGAGGTTTTTTATATCTTTACGATTGTAATGAGGCATAATATCACTTTTTTCCTATCCCAAATTTGGAAGGTGCAACTCTATCATACAATTGCATTTGCAAGCAAAAAATTAGGTGTTTGGAGCTCCATTATAGTTATTTAGAAAAAGTGTGTTTGGCTATGGTGTTCGCTACCAAGAAGTTTAGACATTACATTGTTTATGAGAAGGTGGTGTTTTTCACCAAGGCTGAGGGTCTACAATTATTGTTGAACAAGCTTCAACCCCCTGATTTTTAGGAGTTTGACTGTGAGATTCAAAGTAAGCTGCCAAAATTGCAAGGTATTGTTGAATGTTTAATAGATCTTGATGAGCCTAAGAAAGAGTGGGTTGATATTAGTGACTATGAGGATCTATGCAAGATTGATGCAGCCTCAATCCTATTGTGGTATGTGTCAATTATACATGATCTATCCACAGGCAACTCGGCAAAAAATCTTTCTAAATGTGGGAAGATGAAGACTAAGCAATAAGCACTTTGCTTTTCCATTATAGATGGTGTCTTGTATAGAAGGGGAGTGGGTGAGGTGTATTGTTGTTGCATGGGGTGCCTAATAAGGTTCCATTTATTCTAGTTCATGACTCAGCATGTGGGGGTCATTTCGCTGAATGGCTTACTACTCAGAAAGCTTTATGTGCTGGCTATTGGTGACCAAACGGTTTTCTAGGATGCTTTTACATATGGTACGCGTTGTGATATTTGTCAAAGACACGATGCTAGGAAAAATTGTAAGAGTTATGGGACCTAAAATGGGCCGGCACTGGCTATGGCACTAGCCGGACCTCATGCATACGACAGACAACCCCACCACACGGCCTCGCGGGCCAGGAGCGTCTAAAACTCACTTTGCACTAAATGCTTATGACGATTTTGTGTTTGTATCCAATATGTAGTCCAACGTTCACCTTCCCTTCTCCTCAGAGGGAGATCCCATAACATATAGGTATAATGCCTCGTAATACACACATAGGGAAGCACCTCTCGTGGCGGCTAATTGCCGCGGCTCCACTGCGACTCTCCTACACCTCGGGGATTGGCCCTAAGATGTGTTGCTAACACATATAACATTTGCACAAACTCCACTCTTTCATAATTCAGCATTCCAAGATATTTTGATTTGCCTCACAAAACTTTCCCCAATGGAAGCGCCCGTTTAACCCACGACTTAGGTTTCCTATCCTCTCAGCATTGATCAAAGTTTATCAATCAAGTGCAATGCATTCCAGGAGATACCACGTGACATGCTTGATGCAAGGTGTATGACGATTGTGCACAACCATTTTATGATTTTAAAAAAAACCAGCCATGTGAGGTGCGAAAAATAGCCCTTTCATGAATTTTAACTAAGTGTAACTTGCTACGCTGCTTTAGGGACTAGCACCGGAACTTCCGTGCTACTAGTCGCCTATATTTAATTATGGAATGATCCCTAAATGCTATGTAGAAAGACGGAAATCAGAATTTGTATCTTTTCAACAAATAGATCATCGCACAAACTTCCTCCCCCCCTCACCATTTAGGTGTTGCTACGTTGCATAGGTGTAAATGGTTGTCTTGTGTCATTTTTGTATGTAAAAAATAATAAACACATACTATAACACAAAGAACGAGGCCAAACTGAGTCTTTACCTCACACTTAACCTTGCCAAACATTCACACACATAAATCTTATTTTCCCATATTTTTTGAGCACGAAAATTCCAATTTTCTTTATTTTTTGCTATTTTTTTCTATTTATTATTCACAAAAATAGGTATTTTATAATTTATTTGTGTTAGCTTATTATTTTTACTGAGACTTAACATTTTCTCTGATTTTATCCCATTTCCACTCCTTTTTCCCAACTCAAAATCGGAAAAACCACTAATTTCCATTGAAAAATGACATTTTGCGGGTTTTAAAAAATTAGTAACGGCTCTAAATCATTACGGGTTCTGCATTTTTGTGGTTGCAACCCTCAAACATGATGAAAACAAGATTCAACCAAACATTCATTGCATTTGAACAACATTTGGACTATGAAACAACAAAAACAAACAAATTTCTTCGTAAAATTGGAGCATACCGAGTGTTTTGCGTGTTGCGGGTTTTTTAATAATTATTCTGAGCAGTCCACGGAATGACCAGCAACCATTCTTCAGTGCTGAACCTCTTTCCTGAGCCTCCTCTTCATCTTGAAGCAATCCAATCACAGTCGGACAAGCATCCTTCAGCCCCTCTTCTTCTTGATTTCTTGCATGCAAACCACTGCTTAGAGGAGAGAGATGGAGGAGAGAGAAAGACTAGATCTACATCTCCACAACTGGGCAGCCATTGGAGGAGCAAATTGGAGCGATGGAGAGCGAAGATAGGACTAAGAACAGGCTCAAGATTAGTTGGGGGGGTTGTTCTTTGGCCCCATAACCCATCTCTTCTCCATTTCGTTTCATGGTGCCTTTCTTCTTCCCTGCAAGGAAAAAAAATGTCCCCTCCTCCCCCACTTTTTTTTATTTTTGGGGCTCCCCCAAAGGGTCACACCCTTTGGACTCTCCTAAAGTCCTTTCCCACTTGGCATTTTGGCCTTTGGCCTTCCGGGCACTCCCTCTTCCACGTTCGATACCCGAATTGTGGTTTGAAAAATCCTAGGCATCCGTCTTGAAGTCTTCCACTACAGGGCATCTCCCAAGGTCTCCCAGGAGAGAATAGACACCGTATCAATCTTGAACAAAGTCTCCATGTCACTTCCTTCAACCACTACCTCTTTTGGCTCTCTGAAATCCACAAGACACTCTACAATGCCCTGAAGCTTCGGCGGCTTGCTCTTAATCTCATAATCAAAATTCTGCAAATTAGTGATTAATCACTTCAGTAAACGATCAGGCGGCTGTAACTTATTCAACAACAATTGAAGCCCTTCCACCTTCGTATAAAAACCCACCCTCTCATAAAGAATGTAGTGCCTGAACTTTTTGGTCGCAAATACCATCGCAAGGCACAACTTCTCCATATAGGTGTAGTTAATTTCCGATATGCCCAACTTTCGATTAGCAAAAACTATCGGATGGTACCACTTTTCCTCCCAAACTTGGGCCAAATAGCAGCTGATGTTATACATGGTTGCTGCTGAAAATATATAGAACATTTTGCCCCTTTTTTGTGCTTTTAAAATAGGTGCTTTGGCAAGCTCCTGCTTCACATCATCAAAAGACACTTTGCAAGCATCACTTCACGTAAATTGACAGTTAAAGGACAATAGGTTTGTCAATGGCAATGTTCTTTCTGCCAAGGCATTGATAAACCTCTGATAATACCCTACTGATGACAGAAAGCTATGCACTTCCTTTGGAGTACATGGCGGACTCATGGTGACTATGACCTTGATCTTTTCAGGATCAATTGCAATCCCTACGGAACTGATTACATGGCCTAACAAGAGCCCATAAGGGACTCCAAAAACATACTTCCGTGGGTTAAGAGCTATGCAAAATTGTCTGCAACGCTTAAAACACTTACGCAAAATGATCAACTGTCTATCTCTTACGGTGGCTGCCCCCAGATCGTCAATGAATACTTTTAGCTCCTCTGGGGAGATGACACCAAAGGTCTTGTTGGCTGTTCTTTGCCACGAACTAGGTGCATTACACAACCCAAATGCCATCACATGGTATGCAAAGGTACCGAAGATTGTAATAAACGTCATTTTTAGCTTGTCTTGCTCAGCAATCGCCATTTGGTTATACCCTGCAAAGCAGTTCATAAACGAATAGATTTCCCTACCCACTAGTTGATCCAAAATTTGGTCAATAAATGGCAACGGGTAGTAACCATTAATAGTCTGCTTATTCAACTCTCTAAAATATACATAAAGACGGATTTGATTATTATTCTTCTTCCTGATCATAACTGGTGAGCACCATTCAGTATGCTGAACAAGGAAGATCAAACTCGCTTTCCGCAACTTCTGTAGTTCCTCGTACAACCCATCCCTTAATTCAAAAGGCATACGCCTTACTTTCTGATGTACAGGGCATGTACCTTCCTTTACAGGAATAGTATGCACAGCTAGACTGGGAGGAGTACCCCGAAGTTTGTCATAGCTCCAAGCAAAGATATTGCAAAACTCTCGAATTAAGGACACATAATCCTCTCTTTCTTTCGAACTGAGCATGGACCCTAATTTAATTGGCCGCGAATCATTTAGCGTACCAAGATCCAGCTCAATAACGTCTGCATCTCTCATTCGATCATGAGGCTCTATCAGCTCATTCAAGGTTATCTAATAAATATCCTCTGTAGTGGGCCCTTCCTTAAATCCATCGCTCGATGACGTCTCACTACCAAATGGATCATCTAATGTTTCTAGTTCAGTGGAGGATAGTGGAGCTCTCTCACTCTGAGGAGACTCAGGGTAAGCATCCACTATTACACGATGGGCACCTCGACCTAGAATCACTCGACTAGTGGGTATATCAACTTGACAGTCTGTCCGTAGAATCCATGGCCTGCCTAGCAAAACTCGATAGCTAGGATGTCCTACAAACCTTATCACCCTAAAGTCCAGATAGCATTCCACGCTTGCAACTGTAATGTGGACCTTAGTAACGCAACCTTCTGGTTGTCATAGACTATCATCAGCCACCCTAAGAAGTGTGGAGCCGTCTTTTTGGATCTCTAGACCTAACCTCTCCATCAAGTCTGAACTTATGATATTGACGGAGGATCCAGTGTCCACGATAGCGTGCTCCACTAATATTTCATCCATATATGCTGGAACCCTAGGGCAATGCTTTTCAGCATGATCGAACCAATCTTCCCCCACTCTAGCTATGCCCAAAGGTTCTACTATATATCCTATATGCAAGATTTTCTTGAATTCCTTGCGTACTCCTGGAGAAAGTTTAATCAATTGCAGGAGATTCATGTCTGGTTTGACTTTGCAAAGGGAACTTGCAAGATCAAAGTCGTGGTAATTAGCCAAAGTTCTCTTCTTGTGCCAAGCCATTCTCTCCTTTGGTCTTTCAATCGGCTTTGGTGCCTCTTTTTTAGCCTTTATCTTCTTTCTTGGCAATCCTTTATCCTCCTCGGGATTGACTTTACTACCAACGGGTCTTAACGGCCCACCTTCCTTATCAGGATTTAGGACTCACTTTTCCCTAGCATCTTGCTTAGGGCTTCCCTCAACAGGTTTTACAATTCCTTTGTCACTCTCTTTAATCTTTTGACCTCTTGTTACGGCTCGTAGATTAGAAGTTTGAGCATCATTGACACGTACAGTCTCAATAAGGCTGACTCCACTGCCATGAGGTAACTCCTCTACAACAGCCTTTCCTCTTTGCAGTATTTGCCTTGGTCCATCATCTTGCTGGAGATTATTCCCTTGTGCACGATGGTTAACTAGATCTGGTTGTTTACTCCCTTGTTGGAGAGAACTGATCTTACTCCAACAGGTAGCAGCTAAGTAGCCAGACTTTTCGCAAATATCACATTTGACATTCGGGCAATTCCTAGGGAAATGTTGGCCACCACACCACTTACAGCTGAATCTTGAGGGGCCACACTCTTAAGGGCGTCGGCTCCCTATCAAATTCTGTTGCTTCTTAATGAAATTGACATCCACAGCTATTTGTCGATACTGTTCAGAGATCATATCAGTGTAGTGCTTCATCATGTCCTTAACTTCACCAAGGACATTAGAAGCACTCTACTCATAGCCACGATCGTGAGTCTGTCGTCCCATGGGCCTAACCACTTGATTAGGAATCGGCCGCTAACCAATTGGGACAACATTAGGATTCATTGTTTGGTTTCCACCACTATTTAGTGAGGCCGCCTGACTAGCCATAGGCATAGTCATGCTAGGAGGAGCTGGTAACATAGGCAAATTTGACATAAGTCACTTGCAAGCGCGACTCTTGCTTATGACGATTTTGTGTTTGTATCCAATATATAGTCCAACATTCACCTTCCCTTCTCCTCAGAGGGAGATCCCATAACATATAGGCATAATGCCTCATAATACACACATAGGAAAGCACCTCTCGATTGATTGTCGTGGCTCCGCTGCGACTCTCCTACACCTCGGGGATTGGCCCTAAGATGCGTCGCTAACACATATAACATTCGCACAAACTCCACTCTTTCATAATTCAACGTTCCAGGAGATTTTGATTTGCCTCACCAAAATTCCCCCAACGGAAGCGCCCCTCTAACCGACAACTTAGGTTTCCTGTCCTCTCAGCATTGATCAAAGTTTATCAATCAATTGCAATGCATTCCAGGAGATACCACGTGGCATGCTTGATGCAAGGTGTATGACGATTTTGCACAACCATATTATGATTTTTTTAAAAATAGCCATGTGAGGTGTGAAAAACAGTCCTTTCATAAATTTTAACTAAGCGTTATGTGCTGCGCTGCTTTAGGGACTAGCACTGAACTTCCATGCTACTAGTCGCCTATATTTAATTATGGAACGATCCCTAAATGCTATGCACAAAGAGGGAAATCAAAATTTGTATCTTTTCAGCAATTAGATCATCGCACAAACTTCCTCCCCCCTCACCGTTTAGGTGTTGCTGCATTGCATAGGTGTAAATGGTTGTCGTGTGTCCTTTTTGTATGTAAAAAATAATAAACACGTGCTATAACACAAAGGACGAGGCCAAATTGAGGCTTGACCTCATGCTTTAACCTCGCCAAACATTCACACTAATAAATCTTGTTTTTCCATATTTTTTTAGCACGAAAATTCCAATTTTCTTTATTTTTTGCTATTTTTTCCTATTTATTATTCATAGAAAATAGATATTCTCTGATTTATTTGTGTTGGTTTATTATTTTGACTGAGACTTAACATTGTCTCTGATTTTATCCATTTTCCCTCCTTTTTCCCAACTCAAAATAAAAAAAACCACTAATTTCCATTGAAAAATAAAATTTTGCGAGTTTTAAAAAATTAATAATAGCTCTAAATCATTATGGGTTCTACATTTTTGTGGTTGTAGCCCTCAAACATGATGCAAACAAGATTCAAAAAAACATTCATTGCATATGAACAACATTTGGACCATGAAACAACAAAAACAAACAAATTTCTTTGTAAAATTGGAGCATACCGCATGTTTTGCGTGTTGCGGATTTTTTAATAATTATTCTGGGCAGTCAATGAACCGACTAGCAACCATTCTTCAGTACTGAACCTCTTTCCTCAGCCTCCTCTTCATCTTGAAGCAATCCGATCGAACAAGCATCCTTCAGCCCCTCTTCTTCTTGATTTCTTGCATGCAAACCACCGCTTAGAGGAGAGAGATGGAGGAGAGAGAAAGACTAGATCTGCATCTCCACAACCGGGCAGCCATTGGAGGAGCGAATTGGAGCGATGGAGAGCAAAGATAGGAAGAAGAACATGCCCAAGATCAGTTGGGGGGGTTGTTCTTTGGCCCCATAACCCATCTCTCCTCCATTTCGTTTCATGGCGCCTTCCTTCTTCCCTACGTGGAAATCCCCCCCCCCTCCCCCCACACACATTTTTTGATTTTTGGGGCTCCCTTTGGGTAGCCCAAAGGGTCACACCCTTTGGACTCTCCTAAAGTCCTTTCCCACTTGGCATTTTGGCCTTTGGCCTTCCGAGCACTCCCTCTTCCACGCCCGATACCCGAATCGTGGTTTGAAAAATCCTATGTGTCTCTCTTGAAGTCTTCCATTGTCGAGCATCTCCCAAGGTCTCGTCTATCATGCCAAAAAATTATGAAAATTCCTCGATTGCCATCCAGTGGCTCTTTAAGCACTTTTCGAGCATTGCTGCTTAAAATCGTACTAATTGCCACCGCCGCCTTCAATGAAATCTATTTTTCCCCTGAAATTCGTAATTTTTGGCTATTTTTAAGCACTTCTTGGCATCAAAAGTCATCTTTCAAAGAGACTAATAAATCCCATTCTGGTTATCTTTCCATTTTAGAAGCGGGGCATTGATTTCATTAGACCTGTGTATTCTTCGTCTACTACACGAAAGCGTTATGTCATTGTAGCGACACACTATTTTACAAAGTGGTCTGAAGCCCATTGTAAAGAAAGACTAATCTAACAATGGAAATGAATAGGAAATCAATACATTCTAAGCTACATATAACAAGAAATATACCAAACTGAGAAACAAGCATGGCCATGCCATGGAACATCTTCTATTACCATAGCACAATGTAGCCATGAGCTACAAACCAGGTACAAGAAGTTGAAAAGACAAGAAGGGAAAATTTTGTGATAGTGCCAAAGAAGGATGCTACATTAGCACTTCTTGCCTTTTTATACTAAACCCTAAAGTCCTCATCTCTCTTGGCTCAAGTATTTAAAAGATTTATATTTGGAGTAGGCTTCAACTCTCATGTTGATAATTTTCTTCACTACAAATCATCCCCTCTTAGAGATGTTTTGTCCTCAAAACTAAAGATAATGAAGTAATAGGCAAGTTGTTAATGAAGCAAATTATGTCAATGAAGATCCATAAGCATGTGGAATCACCCTGTGTGAAGAAGCATCGCAATGAACCTAAACAGAGAATTGACTGCTTATTGTCCAAACAGGGCTGCATCAGTAAAGTTGCCATAACTTTTGATTGGAGTGTCCAAATTTAGTGTTTGAGGTGTAGAAATGAAGTACACAACCTGAGGCATTATCCTATACCATAAAACCACTTTTTGATGTCACTAAGGCAATTTAATTAATAATAGTATTTTAAAACAGCAAGTTGTCCTTGTACAGATTATCATCATTCGTCTTGCAAAAGCCATGGAAAAGCATCCAAATAAGAAGAGGGTTGCCAAGTGGACTCTTCCATAGGTAGCTCCTTGCATTTGATCAAAAATTTAGTAAGAGTTCAATTCCTAAGAACCTTTTCACACTTTCCAATAATCTTCTTAGGTTCATAGACAATCAGCCCGTCTTCATGAAGTGGTGGAAGGTCTTCAATAACTTGTACATCCTGCCCAATATACTTCTTCAATTGTGATACATGAAAAACATTATGTATGTGAGTATTTGAAGGCAATTGCAGCTTATATGCAAGCTCTCCAATCTTGTCCAACATGAAATATGGGCCATAAAATTTGTGAGCCAACTTGTTATTTCCACCCTTAAGGGATGCATAATGAGACTTGGGCACCTTCAAGAAGACCCGATCTCCAACATCAAACTCCATGTGGCTCCTTCTATCATCAGCATAGGACTTCATGACATCTTGTGCCTTTCATATGTTTTCTTTACATTGCTTCATAAGCATCTCCATTCTTTCTAACTCATCTTTCGCTTGTGGATTCACGTCTTCATGAAACATGGTCGAAGTAATTTGAACCTTGTATCCATAGAGTGCTTCAAAAGGAGCCATCCCAATGCTCATATGATATGTGTTGTTGTAGCAAAATTCATCAAGGTGCAGCCAATTATCCCAAGATGATTGCATGTCATGACAATAATGTCTTAAGTATACTTCCACCCATCGGTTAACCCTTTTGATTTGACCATCGGTTTGAGGGTGGTAAGTGGTACTTAGAGCAAGATTAGTGCCCATGGAAGTAAACAAACCCTTCCCAAAAAATTGAATTTGGGGGGGCGATTTTCACATGAACGTGCAGATGAAGGCGCCATTTTGTCAACGATTTTATGGAGGGGCTATGAGACCTGTAAATAAGCAACCCCCCCCCCCCAATCGATCTTATGCCTCAAATACCCTTGATCTTCGCTCTCCATCGCTCCAGACCATGCATCACATGGCTGCCCGGTTGTAGAGATCAGATTTCAATCTTTCTCTCTTCTCCCTCTCTCTCCTGCAAGGGGCAAATCCTGCGTCTGAAGAAGAATGAAGCCCAATTGGTGAATGCTCGTCCGGCACGGTACCGGATCGCTTCTAAACCGAAGGTGGGCTGAAGATGGTAGTGTGGAGGCGGGCTGAGCATCAAACATGGCCTGGTTTGCAGACCCCCAACAAGTTTCAAAACCCGAAATAATTAAAAAAATACATGGTAATGGCATTTTTATAAAGAAAATGGCTCTTTTTCCGCATTTGATGGGGTTAACAATGTTCTCATGGACTGAAAATTGATGGACATGTTGTTTGCTGCTAGTTTTCTATTTTTATAATAAAAAACTCAAAAAACATACACTTAAAGTGTGGAAAATAAATGGGAAAAACCCGAAAAGCGTGAAACAAAACACCAATAAAATCTACTTGTTTGTTGTTCAAAGAATCAAGAGCCACAACTCTAAAATAATGCTAATTTTCTTCCATTTTTATTGATAATAAATAAGGAAAAATTGTGGAAAATACTTTTTAAAAGGGGAAAAAATAGGGAACGGACGAGAAAAATTATGGAAATTTGTGCATGTGTCTATGAGTGTATAATGAGGATAAAGCATGAGGGTTTGTCTCAGGTTATCCCCATTTATATATTTTTGTGAGTATTTACTGCTTATTTCGTACGAAATACACATGAAATCATCCCTTTACCTATGCAACGAGGCAAAATCTTAAACGGTAGGGGAGGAGAGAAGTTTTAGTGCTGAAATATAATATAAAATCCAATGCAATTGCTGCATTATTTATATAGAATGACGTTAAGTTAAATAAAGGGAAGTACAGTACGAGTCTAAGGCTCGGTGTCTTCTCTCATTGCAGCAATTACACGTTAGTGTATGAAAACATAAAAAGAATGGATTTGCACAATGCACGAGGTTATTTTTCCAATTTTTTGAGTACTTAATCATATACACATTTGCATCAAGCATCATTAAATGGTATCAATTACAAGCTCCTAGATGCATAGCACTTGGTTTCTTTATGACTTGACCCACGTAGAGAGAGTGAGCAACCCGACTGTAGGTCTAGACGGTGGGTCCAAGGGGACGGATAAGTGAGGATCAGTGCATTCCTAGAACAATAAATATATTGGCACCAAGAGAGGAGTTTGTTTCGAATGTGTCTATATGTGGAAGCAACGCATCGAGGGGCCAATCCCCAAGATGTAGGAGAGCTGCAGTAGGGCCACGAAAATCAACCGATGGGGTGCCTCTGTGTCTGTGATATGTGGCAATTATTGCCGATATGTGTATAATCTCCCTCCAAGGAGATAAAAAAGGGAACATTCATTGGATTACAGACTATAAACGTGCAATGATTAGTGTTTAGGATAGTGTATCCCTCGACAGACGCTCCTGGCCCACGAGGCCATGTGGTAGGGTTGTCTGTTGAGTGCATGAGGTTCGGCTAGTGCCTTAGCCAGTGCCGGACCATTATAGGTCCCATCAGCGGTGCGTTTGTTGAGAGCCGCCAACAAGTGGTGGTTCTCGAATCTAGGGTTTCTAGGGACAAAATAGTTGGTTTATGTCCTCTAACAAGGACCATCAAGCCAAAATACAAAAAGCAGAACGTGCCGAGAGGGCTAAACGGTGGTTGGAGATTGTAAGTCGTTATTCTCCTCAAAGGAGCAGCCTGTTGCACATTAGTGGCAGTGGTTCCAGTAACCTAAGTGTTACGAGTAGCTCTTCGAGTGCAAGTGGAAGTCTGAGTACTTCCCTTCTTTTAGTTAATCAACCCACAACAAGGGGGGATGTAGTTTTACCTACACAAACTCCTGTTGTCAATCCGGTTGTAGCCATGGCACAACCTATCGCAATTCGAGCAAGGACACCGGATTTGCCGGCATTAGGAGAGTCGTTGCCCATTTTCCATGGGTTAGCAGAAGAAGATGGAGAACTCCATATTAAGGAGTTCCAAATGCTCATGTTCAACTATCGGATTCAAGACAGTTTGTCCCTGAGAATGGTGGAAAATATTGATTGCGTGTTTTGAATGTAACACGCCAAGAGCCAAATGAGAATGTCCAAGCCTATGCCAAGAAATTAAAGCAAGTTATTCGTAAACTAAATACTTATATCCCCATTCCAGTGGCTGCCCAGTTACAATATTTCCTACATGGATTGGATTTTAATATCCAGGTGCAGCTGATTAGTGTTTCTTTGGCCGACATTGACACTACTATTACCCAAGCAGAAGGAATACATTCACACTTGCAAGTGGCTTATGCAACAAGGATAAATTGGAATGGTAATAACTTGACCTTGACTAATGGGAGTCAAGGGGATCCCATGTCAAACACGAATGGGAGAGGAGGTATCATGCCGAATTTGCCTATGTTACCAGCTCCTCCTAGCATGACTATGCCCATGGCTAGTCAGGCGGCCTCACTAAATAGTGGGGGCCAAACAATGAATCCTAATGTTGTCCCAGTATGTCAACAGCCAATCCCTAATCAAGTGGTTAGGCCCATGCGACGACAAACTAACGATTGTGGCTACGAGTCGAGTGCCTCTAATGTCCTTGGTGAAGTTAAGGACATGACGAAGCACTACACCGATATTATCTCTGAATAGTATCGACAAATAGCTGTGGATGTCAATTTCCTTAAGAAGCAATAGAATTTGATAGGGAGTCGATGCCCTAAAGAGGGTGGCCCCTCAAGATTCAGCTGTAAGTGGTATGGTGGCCAACATTTCCTTAGGAATTTTCCAAATGTCAAATGTGATGTTTGCAGAAAGTCTGGCCACTTGGAGGGAGCCTTTGCTGCGAAGGAGCTTCTTGTGGCCACTCAAGGTGGTTTCGTCCCCTTTCCGAGTCTTTTCCCTTAAGCAATTAATGATATATGTGCGGGTAAGGGTTACTTTCTTTTGTTTAGTGGGGACTGGCACTTAAGGCATGAAGTCCCAGGTTTAGGCTATGTATGTCTAGGGGAGGTCTGAGTAGTCATTGCCTCCTGCAAGGCATTGTCAGGAATTGTATGTTGAGATATCGAGCTCCACTCGTGATATGCCAGGGTGACCGTTGTGCATTTATGTCACCGACGTGTCAGTTGCAGATGCGGTTGGTACACCGCCCATGAATAATAGCTACATGACAGCTATCCTTATCTACTCTAGTTCATGGCTCGGTTAGTATACCACCTTCGTTAGTTGAGTTTGGTTTGAGACCCATATATAGGGTTCTTCTATTTCTTTGTATGAGAGTTCTTTTGGCTTACACAACTAAGAAGAGGAAAATTGTTTTCAGCCTCCACTCTTGTGTGTATTCCCCCATTGTGCAAGCAAGAAAGCTACAAGTGAGATTCCTTCCTTCTCTCCCACAATCTTGACATGGTATCAGAGCCTTGTTCGTGGTAAGGAGCTCAAGAAAGCAAGCCAAGCTCGCGGTGTTCTGGTAAGAGGAGCAGTGTTGCTTTCATTTTTTCTATTTTGGGAGCAGATCTCTATAGGTAGCACAGCCGGAAATTGCAAGAGTGCATTGTCTTAGGTTGAGACGCCCTTCGCGGTGAAGCAAGAGGGCAGTATGTGCTGCAAGCGAGGGCTTTAGCCCTCGCCGACCCTATTTTTTTTATTTGAGGCCATTTCGGGGCCTGTTTTGGAGGCGGAAGTTTTCTGCACGCACTCAGGAAAAGGCCCAGTTTTATGCTGTGCAACCACTGTTCTACAGGTTGCTGAAAAGTTACTGTAGAAATTGCATCGTATACCTGTACACAGACACGTTGGGAGTTACAGAATCATCCTTATTGCCTGTTGATGCAAAATTGCCACTAGGAAGTGACTGTATGGTCAAATACCACTTTCGTCAGTTTTGCAGATTTGCCCTTGTGAGGCTGAAGCTGTGTTCTTTGCAGTGATAGAATTTTTTTGCAGTGTTCTGTAATGGCGTCTGATTCTCTCTCACAGATTGTCACTGAAAAGCTTGACAAGAACAACTTCCAAGCATGGAAGTTTAGAATGACAAATTACCTTATGGGAAAAGGATATTGGAAATTTGTTGCAGGAAATGAAGAAGAACCAGTTCTTCCTGATGTTCCCAATCAACAGCAAATGCATGCATTTAAAGCATGGCATGAGAGAGCTAGGAAAGTTATGTATTGGCTGTCTATCAGCATTTCAGACTCTATGATTGTGCATATTCAGGATGCAAGTACTCCAAAGGAGGCATGGGATACTTTGTCAAAAATGTATAGCACAAATACGCAAGCCAGGAAAATGTAGCTTAAGCAAGAGTTGCATAATGTGCAAAGAGAAAATATGAGCATCAATGACTACCACATGAAGGTGAAGAAGATTGCAGATGCACTTGCTTCCATTGGGTCGCCAGTGGAAGATGATGATTTAGTTTCTGTGACCTTGAATGGTCTAGGAAAGGATTATGCACAGTTCCGAACATCCATTTCCATCCGTGAAAGATTTCCTGATTTTGAGGAGTTGATTGCTCTTCTAATTTCTGAGAAGCAGAGAAATGGTGGTGCATCTTCTTCAAAATTAACTTCAAAAGAAACTGTCTTCTACTCAAATGCTGGAAGAGGCAGAGGCAGAGGTAGAGGAGGCCGATCTGGAGGCCATGGTAGAAATCAGAATATGCAGTAAACTCAAGAAAACCAGTCCTATGGAGGAGGACGTGGTAACTCTAGAGGCAGGGGGAGCCAAAGAGGTCGTGGTGGATGGCAAAGAGGCCAAAATGCAAACAGCAATGTTGAATGCTACTACTCTGGTAAAATGGGTCATATGGCTAAAGACTGCTATAAAAAGCAGAATGACATCATGAATGGAAAATTGCAACAAGGGAATTATGCATCTTCTAGTAGAGAGGGTGATGACAGAAATGAGCATTTGTTTATGGTGCAACATATGAACAATTCTGTGACAAGTGCAGAAGAAAGCAACGATGTGTGGTATGTTGACTCAGGTGCATCAAACCACATGACAGGTCATGCAGAATGGATGGAGGATGCAAGGAAAATGGAAAAACCAAGATTTGTGGAGACTAGTGATGATACTGCACATCCTATTGTGTAGATTGGAAAATTTCCTTTGTCTATGCAGGATGGGAAAAAGAAATACCTGTCCGATATATTTCATGTCCCGAATATCACCAAGAATCTGGTGTCTGTTGGTCAAATGGTTGAGCAGGGCTTGCAGGTTAGATTTAATCCTCATGGATGCTTTGTTGAGGATATGAAAAATAAAGGTCGCTTGATAGCAAAAGGAAAGAAGAAGGGCAGAATGTTTACATTGGATGCAGACATGTCTGAATTGAGTGCAGCAATGTTTGCACATGTGACCGGCGTAGTTGCAGATATTGATATCTGGCATAAACGCATTGGTCATGTTAATGTACATCGACTTAAATCAATGCAGGCCCAAAATATTGTTGCAGGATTGCCTAAATTCAAGGTTGCAGAAATGCATAAGGTATGTGAAGCCTGTCAGTTTGGAAAACAGGCACGGAAACCATTTCCTAGACATGTTCAAGAGAGTAAGAAGCCATTGGAATTAATCCACTCTGATGTGTGGACTACTAAATCTGTATCTCTTGGAGGCTGTCATTATTTTGTCACTTTTATTGATGACTATAGCAGAAAAGCTTGGGTGTATTTTATGAAAAAGAAAAGTGAAGTTTTTGGGCATTTCAAAACTCTTAAAGCTATGGTTGAAAAAGAAACAGGCCTGCAAATAAAATGCCTAAGGTCAGATGGAGGGGGAGAGTACCTCTCAAATGAGTTTGCAAGGTTCTTGCAAGAGCATGGCATAAAGCAGCAATATTCATGCAGTCATACCCCACAACAAAATGGAATTGCAGAAAGGAAAAACAGGCATATTGGAGAGGTATCTCGTGCCATGCTCAACGAAAAAGACTTGCCAGATTTTTACTGGGCTGAAGCAGTTGCTACAGCAGTCTACATAATGAACAGGACTCCCACTGCAGCAGTACATGGGATGACTCCAGAGGAGAGGTATACTAGTAGGAAACCAGATATTTCTCATTTGAAAATTTTTGGTTGCATTGCCTATGTTCATGTGCCAGATGAGTTGAGATCCAAGTTGGATCCAAAAGCTGAGAAGTGCATCTTTATTTGTTACTCTCTACAGCAGAAAGGGTATAGATGCTATAACCCTTCTACTCGTAAGTTTACAGTGAGCAGAGATGTTATTTTTTATGAGATGAGTAGCTGGTATAAACCAGTAAATGTGATTGATGATGTAGATGCACAAAGTGGTAATGCTGCACAGAATTCACAGCAGCAGTCACAAAATATTAGTGGACCTGGAGCGTCCTCTAGCAGTGGTTCACATTCTTCGCCATGGACAGGCAGATTGAGATCAGGAGAATCTTCTCAAAGCAATGTAGATAGTGGTATGCAGGTATCACAAAAAGGAAAAGAGAAGGTAGATCAGCCCATGTTTGATGTGAATGCAGGTCACTCTTATGTGGATGGTGAATCCAGTGGCTTAGAATAGAGCATTGATGATGAGTTGGGTATTCCTTCTATTGTTACACCTTGAGTAAGGAAGACCAGGGATGTTTTGAGAGCACCTGGGAGTGAACCTACTTTGTGCAGGTCTACCAGAGCTAGGTATCCTGTGGATAGGCTGAAATATGATGGATTTACAGCCATTCACTATGCCTATATGGTCAAAATGATACAGGAACCAGAACCCACTTCTTTTGAGCAAGCCATGGGAAAAGAAAAATGGGAGAAAGCCATGGATGAAGAAATGGATGCCTTGGAAGCAAATGCTACATGGGAATTGGTACCTTTGCCTAAAGGTAAGAATGCAATTGGCTGTAAGTGGGTTTATAAGGTGAAGCACAATGCAGATGGTTCTGTGAACAGATACAAGGCAAGATTAGTAGTCAAGGGGTATGCACAAACATATGGCATTGACTATGAAGAAACATTCAGTCTGGTTGAAAGGATGGCAACCGTAAGAGCAGTCATTGCTATGGCTGCATCAAAGGAATGGTCTTTACATCAGATGGATGTAAAGAATGCCTTCTTGCATGGTGATTTGCAAGAAGAGGTCTATATGGAGCAGCCACCAGGTTATGTGCATGTTGTTCATCCTAAGTTTGTTTGCAGGTTGAAGAAAGCATTGTATGGCTTGAAGCAAGCACCTAGAGCATGGTCTGACAAGATAGGACAATATCTTGTCACTATTGGCTTTCAGATTTCCAAGGCAGACTTCTCACTTTATGTGAGAAAAACAGAGAAAGGTATTATGCTACTTGTCGTTTATGTTGATGATTTGATTATGACAGGTGACAGTGATGAAGATATCCTTCATGTGAAAATGCTATTGACGCAGAAGTTTGAGATGAGGAATTTGGGAGAGCTGCATTATTTCTTGGGCATTGAGGTGATTAGATCATCAAGTGGGATACAGCTCTTCCAGAGGCAGTATGGATTGGACATGCTGTCCAAATATGGGATGACAGGCTGTAAGCCTATTTCAGTTCCTTTGGAGCAGAATGTGAAGCTGAGCGCAGATGCAGGTGAGCTTCTGGAAGACCCTACTATGTACAGACGCATAGTAGGAAGCTTGATTTATATGACTATTACTAGGCCAAATTTGAGCTATGCTGTTGGACTGGTAAGTCAGTGTATGCAGGCTCCAAGAAAACCGCATTTGGATGCAGCTAAACACATACTCAGATATGTGAAGTCCACATTGCAGTATGGACTACTTTGTGAGACTGGGGTTCAGATACAGTTGCATGGATACACTGATGTTGATTGGGCTGGTAGTATTTCTGATAGACGATCTACCAGTGGATATGCGTTCTCTTTTGGGAGTGCTGCAGTCACTTGGAGCAGCAAGAAACAGCCTACAGTTGCCTTATCGAGCACAGAGGCTGAGTACAGGGGTGCAACAATGGCTGCATGTGAGGTAGCTTGGTTGCATAAGCTACTTTATGATATGCATCAGTCTACAGATGGGCCAGTTGTCATTTATTGTGACAACATGAGTAGTATACACTTGGCAAATAACCCAGTCTATCATGCTAGAACAAAGCACATTGAGGTGCATTATCACTATGTGCGAGAGAGGGTTTTACTAGGTCTTATTGATCTAGTTTATGTCAGCACAGAGGATCAGGTAGCTGACATATTCACGAAGGCATTGGGCGCAGAGAAGCTGCGCAAGTTCAGAGACCTGCTTGGTGTGCAGGAATTGGGATTGAGCTCGAGGGGGAGTGTTGAGATATCGAGCTCCACTCGTGATACGCCAGGGTGACCGTTGTGTATTTATGTCACCGACTTGTCAGTTGTGCAGACGCGGTTGGTACACCGCCCATGAATAATAGCTACATGACAACTATCCTTATCTACTCTAGTTCGTGGCTTAGTTAGTATGCCACCTTAGTTAGTTGAGTTTGGTTTGAGACCCATATATAGGGTTCTTCTATTTCCTTGTAAGAGAGTTCTTTTGGCTTCCACAACTAAGAAGAGGAAAACTATTTTCAGCCTCCACCCTTGTGTGTATTCCCCCATTGTGCAAGCAAGAAAGCTACAAGTGAGATTCCTTCCTTCTCTCCCACAATCTTGACATTGTAAGACCTATTTTAGATGGGAGTTCTAGTGATCCTGTTTTGCTGACCTGCTAGGCGGCTGTTCTAGGAGTTCTTGTTAGTTGTAAGGCCGTTAGAGAAGCCTGCTAAAAATCACCAAACGGAAAAAAACCCTCAATATCTAAAAGACAATACATGAATATACGGAGGTTTGTAAAAAGGGGTTCTAACCCCTATAAAAATAGAAATGGAAAGAAGCAAAAGTCTTTGAGCAGTTTTTCATTGCCTTGCAAAGGCCTAGTGCCTAGGGATGAGACAAGACCCGGGGCCGATGCCTTGTCTTCCTAGGGGTGGCTGAAAAATAAGAATAAAAGAAGATTGGAACGAAAATAAAAGCGAGCATTAGAAAAGGATTAAGTGTCTCCTTGCGAGGGCTTGGTAGGATCTTGAGTACCGAGAAAGGACCTAAGACTGATGTCTTGTTCTCCTTGGGTCTCCCTCCTTTTTACACGCCGGAGTATGGAAACTGAAAGCCTAAAAGCTAATGTGCTAAAAGATAATATTTGTTGATCAGGCTATAAGAGTCCTCGCCTAGTAGGAGCTCCTAGTTGCATTGTCCTTAGTTTGCAGACCTGCAACAAGTTTCAAAACCCAAAATAATTAAAAAATACAGGGTAATGGCGTTTTTACAAAGAAAATGACTCTTTTTTCGCATTTGATGGGGTTAACAATGTTCTCATGGACTAAAAATTGATGGACATGTTTTTTGCTACTGTTTTTCTATTTTTATAATAAAAAAATCAGAAAATATACACTTAAAGTGTGGAAAATAAATGGAAAAAACCCGAAAAGCATGGTTTTTAGAGAAAAAATGGGGGTTTTGGGCTTAAAATCGAAAAAGCATGAAACAAAACACAATAAAATCTACATGTTTGTTGTTCAAAGAATCAAGAGCCACAGCTCTAAAATAATGCTAGTTTTCTTCCATTTTTTTATAATAAATAAGGAGAAATAGGAAAAAATGGAAAAAATGTTTTTTAAAAGGGAAAAAAATAGGGAACGGACGAGGAAATTTATGGATGTGTTTGTGAGTGTATAATGAGGATAAAGCATGAGGATTTGCCTTAGGTTATTCCCATTTATATGTTTTTTTGAGTATATACTGCTTATTTCATGCGAAATACACATGAAATCATCCCTTTACCTATGCATAAGGCAAAACCTTAAATGGTAGGGGAGAAGGGAAGTTTGAGTGTTGAAATATAATATGAAATGTGATGCAATTGCTACATTATTCATATAGGATGGCGTTAAGTTAAATAAAGGGAAGTATAGCACGAGTGTAAGGCTCGGTGTCTTCTCTCATTGCAGCAATTACGCATTAGTGTATGGAAACATGAAAAGAATGGATTTGCACAATGCACGAGGCTATTTTTCCAATTGTTTGAGCGCTTAATCATATACACATTTGCATCAAGCATCGTTAAATGGTATCAATTATAAGCTCATGGTTGCATAGTACTTAGTTTCTTTAGGACTTGACCCACGTAGAGAGAGTGAGCAACCCGGATGTAGGTCTAGATGGTGGGTCCAAGGGGAGGGATAAGTGAGGATTAGTATTTGTTAGAGTAGTCCAATCTTTCGCACATTGGTGTTGAGATATCGAGCTCCACTCGTGATACGCCAGGGTGACCGTTGTGTATTTATGTCACCGACTTGTCAGTTGGCAGACGCGGTTGGTACACCGCCCATGAATAATAGCTACATGACAGCTATCCTTATCTACTCTAGTTCGTGGCTCAATTAGTATGCCACCTTAGTTAGTTGAGTTTGGTTTGAGACCCATATATAGGGTTCTTCTATTTCCTTGTAAGAGAGTTCTTTTGGCTTCCACAACTAAGAAGAGGAAAACTGTTTTCAGCCTCCATCCTTGTGTGTATTCCCCCATTCTGCAAGCAAGAAAGCTACAAGTGAGACTCCTTCCTTCTCTCCCACAATCTTGACATGGTATCAGAGCCTTGTTCGTGGTAAGGAGCTCAAGAAAGCAAGCCAAGCTCGCGGTGTTCTGGTAAGAGGAGCAGTGTTGCTTTCATTTTCTGTTTTGGGAGCAGATCTCTGCAGGTAGCACAGTCGAAAATTGCAAGAGTGCATTGTCTCAGGTTGAGACGCCCTTCGCGGTGAAGCAAGAGGGCAGTATATGCTGCGGGAGAGGCCTCTAGCCCTCGGCGACCTTGTTTTTTTTATTTGAGGCCATTTCAGGGCCTGTTTTGGAGGTGGAAGTTTTCTGCACGCCCTCAGGAAAAGACCCTATTTTATGCTGTGCGACCACTGTTCTACAGGTCGGTGAAAAGTTACTGTAGAAATTGCATCGTATGCTTGTGCACAGAGACATTGGGAGTTTCAGAATCATCCTTGGTTCCTGTTTATGCAAAATCGTCACTAGGAAGTGACTGTGTGGTCAAATACCACTTTCGCCAATTTTGCAGATTTGCCCTTGTGAGGGTGAAGCTGTGTTTTTTGCAGTGACAGAATTTTTTGCAGTATTCTGTAATGGCGTCTGATTCTCTTTCACAGATTGTCACTGAAAAGCGTGACAAGAACAACTTCCAGGCATGGAAGTTTAGAATGACGAATTTCCTTATGGGAAAAGGATATTGGGAATTTGTTGCAGGAAATGAAGAAGAACCAGTTCTTCCTGATGTTCCCAATCAACAGCAAATGCAGGCATTCAAAGCATGGCATGAGAGAGCCAGGAAAGTTATGTATTGGCTGTCTATCAGCATTTCAGACTCTATGATTGTGCATATTCAGGATGCAAGTACACCAAAGGAGGCATGGGATACTCTGTCAAAAATGTATAGCACAAATACACAAGCGAGGAAAATGTAGCTCAAGCAAGACTTGCACAATGTGCAAAGAGAAAATATGAGCATCAATGACTACCACATGAAGGTGAAGAAGATCGCAGATGCACTTGCTTCCATTGGGTCGCCAGTGGAAGATGATGATTTAGTTTCTGTGACCTTGAATGGTCTAGGAAAGGATTATGCACGGTTCCGAACATCCATTTCCATCCGTGAAAGATTTCCTGATTTTGAGGAGTTGATTGCTCTTCTAATTTCTGAGGAGCAGAGAAATGGTGGTGCATCTTCTTCAAAATTAACTTCAAAAGAAACTGTCTTCTACTCAAATGCTGGAAGAGGCAGAGGCAGAGGTAGAGGAGGCCGATTTGGAGGCCGTGGTAGAAATCAGAATATGCAACAAACTCAAGAAAACCAGTCCTATGGAGGAGGACGTGGTAACTCTAGAGGCAGGGGGAGCCAAAGAGGTCGTGGTGGATGGCAAATACATGTGCCAGATGAGTTGAGATCCAAGTTGGATTCAAAAGCTGAAAAGTGCATCTTTATTGGTTACTCTCTGCAGCAGCAAAAAGGGTATAGATGTTATAACCCTTCTACTCGTAAGTTTACAGTGAGCAGAGATGTTGTTTTTTATGAGATGAGTAGCTGGTATAAACCAGTAAATGTGATTGATGATGTAGATGCACAAAATGGTAATGCTGCACAAAATTCACAGCAGCAGTCACAAAATATTAGTGGACCTGGAGCGTCCTCTAGCAGTGGTTCACATTCTTCGCCATGGACAGGCAGATTGAGATCAGGAGAATCTTCTCAAAGCAATGCAGATAGTGGTATGCAAGTATCACGAAAAGGAAAAGAGAAGATTGATCAGCCCATGTTTGATGTGAATGCAGGTCACTCTTATGTGGATGGTGAATCCAGTGGCTCAGAACAGAGCATTGATGATGAGTTGGGTATTCCTTCTATTGTTACACCTGGAGTAAGGAAGACCAGGGATGTTTTGAGAGCACCTGGGAGTGAACCTACTTTGTGCAGGTCTACGAGAGCTAGGTATCCTGTGGATAGGCTGAAATATGATGGATTTACAACCATTGACTATGCATATATGGTTAAAGTGATACAGGAACCAGAACCCACTTCTTTTGAGGAAGCCATGGGAAAAGAAAAATGGGAGAAAGCCATGGATGAAGAAATGGACGCCTTGGAAGCAAATGCTACATGGGAATTGGTACCTTTGCCTAAAGGTAAAAATGCAATTGGCTGTAAGTGGGTTTATAAGGTGAAGTACAATGCAGATGGTTCTGTGAACAGATACAAGGCAAGATTAGTAGTCAAGGGGTATGCACAAATATATAGCATTGACTATGAAGAAACATTCAGTCCAGTTGCAAGGATGGCAACCGTAAGAGCAGTCATTGCTATGGCTGCATCAAAGGGATGGTCTTTACATGAGATGGATATAAAGAATGCCTTCTTGCATGGTGATTTGCAAGAAGAGGTCTATATGGAGCAGCCACCAGGTTATGTGCATGATGTTCATCCTGAGTTTGTTTGCAGGTTGAAGAAAGCCTTGTATGGCTTGAAGCAAGCACCTAGAGCATGGTCTGACAAGATAGGACAGTATCTTGTCACTATTGGCTTTCAGATTTCCAAGGCAGATTTCTCACTTTATGTGAGAAAAACAGAGAAATGTATTATGCTACTTTTCATTTATGTTGATGATTTGATTATGACAAGTGACAGTGATGAAGATATCCTTCATGTGAAAATGCTATTGAAGCAGAAGTTTGAGATGAAGGATTTGGGAGAACTGCGCTATTTCTTGGGCATTCAGGTGATTAGATCACCAAGTGGGATACAGCTCTTGTAGAGGCAGTATGGATTGGACATGCTGTCCAAATATGGGATGACAGGCTGTAAGCCTATTTCAGTTCCTTTGGAGCAGAATGTGAAGCTGAGCACAGATGCAGGTGGGCTTCTAGAAGACCCTACTCTGTACAGACGCATAGTAGGAAGTTTGATTTATATGACTATTACCAGGCTAGATTTGAGCTATGCTGTTGGATTGGTAAGTTAGTTTATGCAGGCTCCAAGGAAACCACATTTGGATGCGGCTAGACGCATACTCAGGTATGTGAAGTCCACATTGCAGTATGGACTATTTTATGAGACTGGGGCTCAGATACAGTTGCATGGATACACTGATGCTGATTGGGCTGGTAGTATTTCTGATAGACGATCTACCAGTGGATATGCGTTCTCTTTTGGGAGTGCTGCAGTCACTTGGAGCAGCAAGAAACAGCCTACAGTTGCCTTGTCGAGCACAGAGGCTGAGTACAGGGGTGCAACAATGGCTGCATGTGAGGTAGCTTGGTTGCATAAGCTACTTTATGATATGCATCAGTCTACAGATGGGCCAGTTGTCATTTATTGTGACAACATGAGTAGTATACACTTGGCAAATAACCCAGTCTATCATGCTAGAACAAAGCACATTGAGGTGCATTATCACTATGTGCGAGAGAGGGTTTTACTAGGTCTTATTGATCTAGTTTATGTCAGCACAGAGGATCAGGTAGCTGACATATTCACGAAGGCATTGGGCGCAGAGAAGCTGCGCAAGTTCAGAGACCTGCTTGGTGTGCAGGAATTGGGATTGAGCTCGAGGGGGAGTGTTGAGATATCGAGCTCCACTCGTGATATGCCAGGGTGACCGTTGTGTATTTATGTCACCGACTTGTCAGTTGCAAACGCGGTTGGTACACCGCCTATGAATAATAGCTACATGACAACTATCCTTATCTACTCTAGTTCGTGGCTTAGTTAGTATGCCACCTTAGTTAGTTGAGTTTGGTTTGAGACCCATATATAGGGTTCTTCTATTTCCTTGTAAGAGAGTTCTTTTGGCTTCCACAACTAAGAAGAGGAAAACTGTTTTCAGCCTCCACCCTTGTGTGTATTCCCCCATTGTGCAAGCAAGAAAGCTACAAGTGAGACTCCTTCCTTCTCTCCCACAATCTTGACAATTGGATCTTCTTTCGGGTAAACCTTGATGCCATTTTCTCCAACAATATATCCCAAGTCTTCTACTTCTTTGGCCATGAATGTACATTTGGTTGCTTTAGCAGCAAACAACTTGTGACTCCTCAATATGTCAAAAAATTCTCTAACATGCTATAAATGCTCTTCTTTGTCCTTACTATATATCAATATGTCGTCAAAGAACACTAAAATTGTCTTGAATAAAAGTGGTTGAAGTATTTTATTCATTAAAGCTTGGAATGTGGTTGGAGCATTTGAAAGACCAAAGGGCATAACCATGAAATGATACAATCCCCTCTCGGTTCTAAATGCAGTCTTGTATTCATCCCCCTCCTTCATGCATATTTGATGGTATTCCTATTGCAAATCAATCTTTGAAAGACCTTGGCATCCTTCAATTCGTCCAAGAGATCATCAATCCTTGGTATTGGATACCTATTTTTGAAAGAGGCCTTGTTCAAGTCCCGATAACCTATGCACATGCGGAATGAACTATCCTTCATCCTTCTTCTTGACTAAGAGAACGGGAGAAGAAAAAGGAGATTAACTTGGTTGTATAAGACCCATTTCAAGTAGCTCATTTACTTGGCGCTCAACTTCTCCTCTTTCCACCTTTGAAAGGCGATATGGAGGCTTATTGATAGGCTTGGTATTTGGAAGCAAGTCGATGGGGTGATCCACTTCACACTTTGGAGGAAGAGAGGAAGGTGGCTGAAATAAATCATCATACTCTTCCAACAATGTACAAAGACAAGGATCCATATCTTTTGAAGGAGTAGAGGGTTGATTCTCATCAATCTTTGACAAGAGAAGGGCAAACATATATGCCTTTGTATTGATCTCTCTCTTAATCTTCTTGGGGCTGATCACCTCTAGCTTGTTCTTCTCAATCCCTTGAAGAGTAACTTGCTATCCATGACATTGAAACTCCATTTGCAGCCTATTCAAATCCATGGTAAACCTGCCAATACTTTTTAGCCAATTGCAGCCAAGTATAACATCAATGGGGCCCATCTCCAAGGAAATAAGACTTACTAAAGTAGTACAAGATGATGATAAAGTGATGGGAACATTAGAACAAAACTTTTTATTGCTCTCATAAGCTCCATTTTCCACTTGAATTCTTAGTGATGAAGGCATTTCTTGAGTATACAACTTCAATCGTGTATTAACAAGACTATGTGTACTCCCAATGTCGACAAGAATATGAGCAATTCTTCCATTAATGTAGCCTTTAAGGTGTAATGTATTGTCCCCTTTGGAACTATTCCATGCATCATAGGAGATAGAACAAAGTTTCCAAATTTTTCCAAGGATCATCCATGTTGTAACCACTTGGGTCGAATGGAAAACCATCCATAGGGTCAAAAAAATTATTCATGGCAATCATCATCATGGTCGTGCATCTCCTCAAGAGTAGGTAAGCACTCAAGCTGAGTTAGATTGCTTTCATTTACCTCAACATCCAATTCCTCTTCAAAGATCATGCTCACTTTGACATTCTTGGCTTTGTACTTTGTCCTATGGTCGGGAGACCATTTCTCCCCACATTTGAAGCATAGACCTTTCGCATACAAGTCCTTCAGCTTGTCATTAGACACATGCTTTCCTTACACCATAGAAGCTGAGTTTTTGCCACCTATTTCAATCCTTTTTCCATCTAATCTATTTTCAGCATTAAATCTGAAATTACTACCCTGTCTTTATCCATAAATAGAAGGAAATGTAGGAATCTTGCTGTAGGTATTTGTTGGCTTCCCTCCTTACTGAAATTCAGTCTTTGTTTGCCCATAATTTGCAAATGTTCTAGTGAACTAGTTTGGCTGAAGATGTTGGCTTGTTCTTTGCTGAAAACTCTTGTATTCTTTACCATACATTTCAACCAATTGTATGGCAGCTTGTAAAGAGGATGGTTTCATAGCTCCCACTTCCAAAGATAGAGAATATTCAAGCCCAAATATATACTTATTCAACTTAGCATTGTCAGATACTCCATCCACATACATGGAGAGGTTAAGAAATTGGTTAGAATAATCTCTAAACGATAATCCCCTTTACTCAAGAGCATGTCATTTCTTCTTTAACTTCTCTTTTTCAATAGGAGACACAAAAACTTTGATCGTTGCCCTCTTTAATCTCTAAATGATAATCCCATTTACTCAAGAGCATGTAATTTCTTCTTTAACTTCTCTTTTTCAATAGGAGACACGAAAACTTCGATCATTGCCCTCTTTAATGCATCCCATGTCAAGAATTCATTACTAATCCTTGACACGTACCGCCACCAAGTGTGTGCATATCCCTCCACATTGTAACATGCCCGCCTATTGACTATCCAAGCACGCAGCCAATCGAGAAATGAATATAAGCCTCGCCGCTCGGCACTCCCATGGAATATTTCGAGGTTTGTCCCTTAGGGCTTCCTGAGTCTGCCTCACAACGGAACGGTCACAGCTGTGAACCCACCAGGATCAACCCGAAATTTGGGTTCCCGGTGGTCAAGGTCTCTTGACAGCATTCTAGGGTCGGGTCTTGGATATCCTACTTTACACAAAGATACCCAAGTCGAAGCAAATCCAAGTTGCACTTGGTTCAAAGAGAATGGGAAACGAGAGGGATGTGCTGCTCAACCTCTCTACCCGTAGGGCATAGTCCCATTCCGGTCCCCTAAAACGGCATGAATCAGGTTCTAACTTAAAAATACCTAAAGTCAAATGGCGATAAAACCTTGTGGGAAGCCTCCTAGTTTTCTAGGACCACCCTACCGTAGAACAAACCCATCAGGGATTCTGCCCACCCACTTCCCTTGATAACTTTAGTTTTCTAATTAGGTCCTACCACATTTATGTGCGATATTTAAAATCAGCTTCATTAATTAAGCCTTTTAGGGAACAAGGTTCGTTCACATAATTTATAGCACAGACAAAAAACAGAGCAAGCAGTCCTTTTGACAAATAAGTTCAAACAAGTTCCTTAACTTATTTTCAAGTTAATCTTTGTCTCCTACCCATACAAGAGAAATTATGTATCCCTTCTATCCAATAGAAGTTCCCGGTCCAAATCACATGGCACCATAATTTTTTTATCCATTATCTAGAATAGGATCTTCAAATGGCCTAGATGTTAGTCTACAACTCTGTTCCAAACTTGGAAAGGGGTGTCCAAAGCTCCATTGACCCCAAGCGTCCTACGAGTGAGACACAACATGGTTGGCCTTTTCACCCACTTGACCTTTGGTCCATGAATTGAGCAGTGCCCTCTCATGGTAATTCGCGGTGGGATCTTGGAGATGATCCACCCGTACAAAATATCCTTCATTAATTAATCCAATTAAGAACCAAGCATAATCAAGGCAATCATCCTAATATCATCTTCCAATGAAGCATTCCTTTATTTTCCATGGCCACTTGTCATTAGTGACCTTTTCCATGCTTTTATCATCAAACACAAGCACTTGGAATGTTTATCCAAATCACAATGCAACAATCAGTTGATTGTAAAAGGCATTTATGGTATCGTTCAATCAACCAACAAAACTAGTTGTATTTTTTTCGAAACAATACAAGAATAGACGTGATAATAATTCCATCGCATATTCGCTCTCCCCCTTGGGATCAAAGAGAGATTCTATGAAAATTTTACTTAATACTTGTATGCACAATTCCTAATGTTATTATTTTTATGATTATATTATTCATAACCCCTAACCGATTACTCTATCAATGAATAAGCCATACACAAATAAGTGCAATTAACTTCTCTTGATACATGCACTTTGCAAACTCCATCTTTCGAATATATGAGAAGAGGCCTATCCCTTCCCATGTCCTATTCTCGTACATCATAGTATGGAGCCTAATGTATCTCATGAGGGAATCAAAGCAAGCATCTATCAATTTAGAAATACATTACTTACGATCGGAACCGTGGTTGGATTGATAGTGATGCCCTCGCCCAAGGCGATGTTGCTTGTTGAGGGATTACTATCTGCACATGGCATTTTTTGCTTGGGGGTCATGATCTTCTTCTCTTTTAAGTTGCAGCTATTCCATATGGAAATTGCAATTTGAAACAATCTTCCTGCAATTCAAGAACAATCTTCCTGTAGTTCAGGAACAGGTTCCTGCAACACATTCACCCTGTAATAGTTCTTAGTCCCAATCATATATTCACTTACTATTAGTTGCGGCTATTCCATATGGAAATTGCAATTTGTCTTGTATTAATGATTACCTCTCTTTGGCATTGATTTCTTACAAATGTACTTCATTTCTAGCATGCAAGTCCCAATTGCGATGGCCCCAAAGGGCCACACAAGAGGAGCACACACGAGAGTAAGAGGAGCACATGTAGGAGTCCCCACCCGAAGCGCGAGAGCTAATAATACCCCTCCTGTGGAAGTTCAGGTTCCATAAAATTCACCCTTTTGTTTCCGCATGATATGGGTGCATTAAGTATAAATTCGCATAGGGAAAACCTAATTGCATTACTAGAGCACTTCATTTTGAAAATATCATAGGAATGTTCTGAAGAGTTTTAAATTGCATGACAAGGTACTTATATTCCTCACACCATCATGATGGAAGGTTGTTGCATTTTTGAATATATGGTTCATGTGTTAAAAGATGGTTGATTCATAGAAGGATGTTTAATTAAAGAATAGGTAGTTGCTATGGAGAGGAATAAAAGGGTTATATTTTTGCATAAGCAACTGCATTCTATTTCACGTGACTTGCATGGGAAAGGAAAAGATTATGTTTTTATTTCAATATCATTGTAACTATACATAGCATAACCTACGTGCATAAGCAACTTGCATGCATAAGTAAATGTATGAAAAGGAAAAGGGCTATATTTCATTTGATGAAAAGCATATAGGATACAATACGCATGTAACGATAGTTACATTCAATATGAAAGATAGGCTAAGTTAAGTTAAAATGTTGCTTAGTATTGCGGTTGCAGAGTTAATCTAGCATTCTCATACTTAGATCGTTCTATGTTGCAAGTAAGAGAGGATACCAGGCCTTAGGACACGGATACTAGCAATATCGACAAACAAAGGATGTAATTCCTCAAGATAGGCACTGCTACCTATCTCGAGCAACTAGTCTGCAGGGTCAGATGCTATTGCAACTAAATCATAAGATGCTACTACTACATCTTAGGCCAAGGGAGGCGAGATCTAATTACAAGTTAGATTGGGGTTGTCCAATATCTATCTGACTATAGTACAAGGAGACCTAAAGTAATGATAATTGGGGTCGGTAGGGTATAAACCCTAACCCAAAGGAAAAGGGTAAACAAGCAACCTGGCTGGCCAAGCTCTTGGAATCTTGCCAAGTCGCGAACGATCCAGGAATGAATGCTGGGAGTATTCGGGAAGAAGGATTCACACCTTAGCAGTTGGTTGTACGAACGACCACAAAAATGATTGTGATTGTACACTTAGGTACATTGTTTGAACTTCTTTGCTCAAGGAACTAATTCAAGGCCAAACACTTAATGCTTCAGGTTAATAGCCTGGAGGGAGAGGCAAGTTCAGTTACCTCCGACTGCCTGCGTGGCCCTATCCAAGGGGGTTGTTTAGCCGTGCCAGGTACATGGACCGAACCCATCGCGAGAGGTCTCTCCGTGGGTGCTGCTTGGAGAGGGAGGACGCTTGGGTGCCAGGGGAGGCTCTGGCCGTAAATTCCTTGCCTTTGAATCCTGCACAAGAGGTCGACATGACTCAAGATGGGATCTCGAGACCCTGTACTAGTCTACAGGCGAACTTGGAGCAACAATCCTGTTGATTACTGGGATAGCCTTTGGGCATGATACTTGATGTATTCCAAGACTATGATAAATAAAGGTCAAATATTTGGAAAATAAACTTGCTTGACATTGTTTTTTTTAATGTCAATGCCTAAGTTACGTGAAGGAACCTGTGTTTAAATTGATTAATTAAGGAAGCTACCTTTGCATCTCAAACATAATGTGGTAGGTAATTAGATAACTAAGCAATCCGAGGAAAGTGCGGTGGACGTGACTTGGGTCCGTCCTATGGAAGGGTGGTCCTAGTTAGCTGGGAACTTTTCTCAAAAGACGTGATAACGAGACTATGAAGACCTAGAGTCAGTAGAGTTAGAATCCCGATTTATGCTGTTTTAGGGGAACGTAATGGGACTATGCCTTATGGGTAGAAAGGGTGAGCTTCACATCCCTCTCGTTTTCCATTCTCCATGAACCAAGTGCAGCATAAATCCGCTTCGACTATGTTGTTCCTACGCAAAGTGGTTAATCTGGAGCTCGACGCTAGCTACCTCCTAGATACTTGGTTGATAGGAAAGAAACCTTGACTTCAAATCGGTCCTAAGTGGGAACGGTCGAACACTTCCGCTTCGGGGCAGACTCAGGAAGACCTAGATCGCAAATCCTGTGACATTCCTTGCTAGTGCCAAGTGTCGCTTTCTAGATGCCCCTCCCGATGGGCTGCTAAGACGTTTCAAGAATCGCGTGGTGGGGGGACTTGCTCAAGATGCTGCGCCAAACACACACAGAATGCACAAGGAGAAGCTAACTCAAGAGACAAGAAGAGAGATGGAGGCCAAAACGTTTTCTTACTGGTTTTTTCTTCTTCTTCCACACACTTTACAATGTACACAAAGTATAGATAAGATACAACATAAAGGAAAGTGGCCTACTAAGTCTAACAATGCATAACCGACTACACTAGTCGACTGGCGCTATAACTATGCCAGCTGTAAATAGGTGTAACAACCTGAATATAATAAGTAATGAGTCAGTGGCCATGTGAGATTCATAATGACCACTGACATGCTAAGTGTAGACGTGTGGACCCATCTAACCAGGCGGTCTATCATCAATGTCCGCATGTGTTGAGCTTGTCATCTCAACACTCCCCCTCAAGCTCAATTGCATCTCTGCAACTCCAAGTAAGCTTCAAAACTTTTGAAGCTTCTCTGTACCCAATGCCTTCGTGAAGATGTCAGCTATCTGATCTTGTGTGCTGACATACACCAAGTCAACCTCACCTGCTAGTACCTTCTCTCTCACAAAGTGGAAGTGTACCTCAATATGTTTTGTCCTGGCATGGAACACAGGGTTCCTAGCCAACTGTATACTGCTCATGTTGTCACAATAAATGACAACTAGACCTTCCACCTGCACATCCAAATCAACCATTAACTTTTGTAGCCATACTACCTCACATGCTGCAATAGCAGCACCTCTATACTCAACCTCTGTACTCGACAAAGCAACTGTAGATTGTTTTTTGTTGCTCCAAGCAACTGTTGCACTACCAAGAGAGAACATGTATCCGCTGATAGATCTTCTATCAGACATACTACCAGCCCAATCTGCATCTGTGTATCCAAATACCTGTACATCTGTACTTGCCTCATAGAAAAGTCCATAATGTAATGTGGACTTCACATATCTCAATATGCATCTGACTGCATCCAAATGTGGCTTTCTAGGTACTTGCATAAACTGACTCACAAGACCAACAGCGTAGCTCAAGTCTGGCCTTGTAATGGTCATGTAGATCAAACTCCCCACTATTCTCCTGAACATAGTAGGTTCTTCTATCTCATCCCCAACATCAGCACTCAACTTTACATTTTGCTCCAACGGGACTGAAAGTGGATTTCATGCTGTCATACCATACTTGGACAACATATCCAAGCCATACTATCTTTGGGACAGCCATATACCATCATCACATCTGATCACCTCAATGCCAAGGAAGTACCTTAGCTCACCTAAATCCTTCATCTCAAACTTCTTCTTCAAAAAGTCCTTGACTTCAACAATCCCACTATCACTATCACTTGTAATAATCAAGTCATCCACATAGATGAATATGATGACCAAACCTGCATCTCCCTTTCTCACATAAAGTGAGTGATCAGCATCAGAAACATAAAAGCCAATATTGACAAGATAATCTCTGATCTTGTCAGACCATGCTCTAGGTGCTTGCTTGAGCCCATAGAGCGCCTTCTTCAACTTGCACACATACATGGGATGCTCTAAATCTTCATAACCTGCTGGCTGATCCATATACACTTCTTCCTGCAAATCACCATGCAAGAATGCATTCTTCACATCCATTTGCTGCAACCTCCAACCTTTGGCTGCTGCCAAAGCAATCACACATCTGACAGTTGCCGTCCTAGCAACTAGACTGAAGGTTTCATCATAATCTATGCCATATGTCTAGGCATAGCCTTTTGCAACTAGCCTAGCTTTGTACCTACTAATAGAACCATCTGCATTGTTCTTAATCTTATAAACCCACTTACATCCAATAGCTTTCTTGCCCTTCGGCAATGATACTAGATCCCAAGTCTTATTGGCCTCTAATGTAGCCATCTCCTTATCCATTGCTGCATCCCAATGAGCATGACCAACAGCCTCCTCAAAACATGTGGGCTCAACATCCTCAACTAGTTTCACCATATAAGCATAATGGTGAGCTTCATAACCTTCAAAACCAAATCTTTTAACAGGGTATCTGACCCTGCTAGATCTGCCTACCACCGGATCACTCAATGGAGCCTTTACATTATTATGAGCTCTACACCTGGTGTCCTGATAGAAGGAATACCAAGCTCATCATCCAATCTCTCTGAGCCACTGGAGTCTCCATCAAGAACTGCATCAATGCCATCTAACACTTTATTCTTTTCTTTGTCTTTACCTGTAGTGCTACTAGATGCACCTGAAGATGTAGAGATACTCCTTAGTCTCCTAGACCAAGGACTACCACAGATGATGTCTCTGGTCCACTAAGAGTCCGTGATTCTTGCTTTTCAGCCTGCACATGAGTATCATGATCATCATCATCATCCAATGCATCACCACTAGATGCATATCAACTGCTCATTTCATCAAAGATGACATCCCTGGTCACTCTGAACTTACATGTGACAGGGTTATAATAGCGATACCCTTTCTACTCTAAAGAGTATCCAATAAAAACACATTTTTCTGCCTTTGGATCAAGCTTCTTCCGTAGCTCATCTGGCACATGAACGTATGCAACACAGCCAAATATCTTCAAGTGCGATACATCAGACTTCTTGCTAGTAAACCTGTGGGAGCTTTCGCTCAACTGCCAAGACCCATGGACTGCTTATTGTTTCAACCGTTTCAAGTGATCTCTAATGGCTATCTCTCACCTAGCCGATACGTTGTCGATCCTACGAGTGTAGTGAGCTTACCTTGATGCTTGATCGAGTACCCTCCTCTCTCTTGCACTCCGGTAGCTCCACGATTCTTGATGCTAGCTCAAGCCTTCTCCATCTCCAAGCTCCATCCTCCATAGCTACGCACACAAGAGAAGAGAGGAGAAGAGAAGAGAAGAAGAGAAGAGGAGATGGTGAAGAGCTTCACCCTCTTGATCCCTCACTCTCACACACACTCACTCCCTCACACTCTCACACTCCCTCTCTCAAGAGCACACACAAGCAAGAAGAAGAGAAGAAGAGAGGAAGGAGAACACTCTTTTTGCCACACACCAAAGAATGAGCTTCTCATTCACTTTTCAACTTTATATACAAATCCCTAAATCCTTATTGGGCGGTCATCCCCTTTTTCCTCTTTTACATGGCCGACCGTAGCTTAGGCCCTTTTTCCCATTTCCCACCATTCTAATTTATCCTATTCCCAGCTAATGCGTACACTTTGCACAAGAGCGAGCCTGGCACTCTTTTACAAAGATTCAGGGGCACTTCCGCATTTTAATTCTTTTGTTGCCTCGGGCCGACACCGAAGCTTTCTGAGGGTCATGCCCGAACATTTGAATTTTTCAAGAACTAGCTATCGGTCAAGGCGCTTCTTTTTGCTTTTATCTTGTGCCTTTTTTGCTATTTTTATTTTTTCCATTTTCCGCTCCTCTGTGCTGCGGGAACACGGTAACATTACCCCCCTCCTAGCCAAGTGCCAGTCCCATGGCACTGTGGTGGGACATAGTGGCTAGTTAGGTCGGCGGCTAGGCAAAACATGTATGTGGGTGGTTGGGGGAATGATAGGTGATGGAGGTTGGGGACGATGACCAAGAAAGATTCTGGCGTACTTTAGGCTCCATGAAGATACTCGGCATCTTTCACACTGTTGTGGCGCCCCTTATGTAGCCGGTCATCTTTTCAGTATCAGAAATGCTTGAAGCAATAAGCAATCCCTTAGGAGGATGGTATTGGAGGGATTTATTCTGGAGAAACCCCCCAAACGCTGTTTGTCTTGAAAACCCATGGCTTTGATTGAAGATCCTTGTCTTTGAGTTGAAGGTCTTCAATTTTGAGTTGAAGGTCTTCAGGCTTGTGGAATCAATAAGCGACCCGTGGATCTTGAGGCGTTGGGCATGGATCTTTGGACGATGAGGTTCCAAGATCTATGCCAATGGCAGTTCTACCTTGACTTGGTTCGATCATGGTGGCCATCAGCAGGCAGATGGCTGGTTGCTGGCACATGAAAAGAAGTTTGGGTCATTAAAGGGTGCCGTGGGTGATCCTCTTCCGTGGGTAGCCATTTCTTGAGAGTCGAAGATAACCTGCAAGAAAAGTTGTGCACTCCCTAAGGGGTGTGTCCGCTCCCTGTGTAGTGTGTGGTGCTCATGGCAGTGGAATTGGGAGATGGGTCTAACCTTGGGTAAGCCCGTGGTAACATCCCACACTTGAGGACCCAGTTCATGCTTTGTTGGAGGTGCGGTGCGAGTCTTGGGGTAACAGATCTGAAAGTCCTGCCCTTGATGTGCCCTAAGCGTGAAGTGGGGGAGGGGGCTAGGGAGAACCCTAAGTGCAGTGACTGTGGTTTTTTTTTTTTTGAAATGATACATAGGCCTAATTGTCTTGATCAGAATGAGGAGGAGAAGGGGGTCGGAGAGACGCTCAAAAACTGGTGACTTTGCATGTAATCTTTCAGATTCATGTGGACATGAAGGGAGGTGGTGGAGAGAAAGGGATGGTTGCATCTAGTGAATTGGGTGTCGTTCATGTCTTCTAGGAGGGCTAGGCAAAAAGAGGGAAGGAGACTAGCCCTCATCATGAGATGAGCCATGGCGCAGTTGTCTATAGCGTTAGGGTCAAAGAATAGGGGAGGCAGGCCACGCTCTTGTGGAGTCGGGTCCTACTTAAGAAGTAGGCTAAGTAACCTAGGATAATTACAAGTGGTTATAAAAGCGGGGTCAGGACATGAGGAGAAGTCCGCAAGGAAGCGCATCATAGACTCATCTAGGCTTTCTGTGGTAAAAAGAAGGGCGTGCTCAAAGGATACTACATTGGAGTTATAAATAATGGAAAAGTCATACCCCCCGTGGAGGGTGGCATCAAAATCTACCCCTACCCTTCGAGGGTACGCCATGTAGGTAGGGTCGTTCCACTCGAATGGCAGGGTATTACAAAATGCCATCCAGGCGAGCATGCTTATGTCGCATACTTGCCTCCTCCACAGGGGTTGGCTCTTGTAGTTTTGTACAGTGTGGGGGATTTCAAAAACCTTATCTTGCCAGTAGTCGGCCGCTTGTGTGCCCCAAGAGGTTGGGGTCTTTTCCCGCTCTTCCAGCCATTTTTTCCCCAACCGGCCACCAACCGCAATTACCTTGTCCATCACTTTGAGCGGCAGGACCCTCCGCAGACTATTGCGTAGGAGGAAACTGAAGGGAAATGGATCCTTTCCTAGTTCCTGTACCTCCCACACCACCAGTTCTACGTGGAATCCTATGGGAAGATCATCAGGGCTGCACAGAGGGAGAGGTGTGGACGGTAGCATGGTTGGCTTGGCTCTCAGTTTTTGTCTGGCCTCCTCCACCAGCTTTTTGCGTCTTTCTTTAGAGACGGCTTTACTGGGTCCCCTTGTGGCGGCTCTTGGGCCTGCGACGAGGGGGGTTGTGGGACTAAATCTTCCCTGAATCGATTCACATCGATTTCCAGCTCTACTTCTTCCCCCTGCCATTCTGCGTGTGCTACTTCTTCCTCGAATCTGAGGGCGTCTATCTCCTGGGGGGTTAGGCCAGCCAGCATTAGGTATTTTCGCTGTTTATCCAAACTCAGCCTAACCTCCGCAGGTAATGGTGGCATCTACAGTCCAGTGTGTAGGGCTCTTCTTGCCATGCCGAGCTTTCTTTGCATTGCCTCCAGTGGCTCTCCTTGCGCTGCATGCGTGGCGTCCAGGATGGTGTCGAGGAAAGCCTTCTGTTGAGTGTGCTGAAGGCCACTTGGGCTGCCTCCGCCTTGCTCTCTGCGATGATTTTCTCCTTTTCTATCAGAGCAAGGTGCCGCGCCAGTGTCTTCACCCTCTTTTCATTATGCGCAGCCCACTCCTCTGCCCTTTTGTTCATTACTTCCAAGCCCTCTCCCTATCTTAAGGTTAGCATCATGAGTTTCTGCTCATAATCTTCTAGTTCCCTGACTAGCCTCTCTTGTTCTCCTCTTTCAGAGGTCAGCTGATCTGTCAGGCGCTTGAGTTCCTCCTGCTGCTCCTCCATGCCTCGTTTTCTTTCTTCGTCCCTAGCATTCAGCTCCGCCACGAGTGCATCAATCTGAGCAGATTTCACAACAAGCCCCTGGTACTGCCCTATTAGGAGCTTGTGCTCTCTTTGCATGTTTACTAACTCCTGAGTCTCATTTTCGAGCAGCTGCCTCCAGTGTTTCTCCCTCTCATCCCTAGCCTTCAGTTCTTGTCTAAGATCTGCAATCTCCCGCTGCTGCAAGGCTATCATTCTTGTCTTATCCAGCTGGAAGGTGGCCACTGATTCCTTCTCAGCTGCCAACTCGGCCACGGCTATCTTGCATTCCTCCCTCGCTTTCTCCAATTGGGAGAGCAGCTCGGCGACGTATTCATTGTAATTAGCCGATGGCATCATCATTGTGTGAATGGGCGAGGTTGAGGCTTTGACTTTTTGATTTTTTGGGCTCTTGCCTGGACTTCGCATCTGTGGCTGGCCTCTTCTGTCCTGTGGCCATAGTCTCCATGCTCTGCCCCTAGCCCATCTCCTTATTGATGAAATACTGCATCCACACCACGAAGTTTGACACATCTGCACTACTCGGGATGCTGGGGGTGATGGTGGTGAGTTCTGCGGAAGGCACTAGGAGGGTAGGGACTGGATGGAGCGGGGCCTTGCCCTTGCCTTCAGGGACTGGAGGTGGCACAAACTTTGGCACATGTGTGCTAGACCCTGGCCCCTCTTCTCTGTGCGGGCTCAGGTTCCTTAGTTCATCTGCTCGGCACTGTTGTTCAATGGACCGGCGGGTGGCCTCCGCCAGGTCCTCTTCCTCCTTTCTTCGTAGCTCCTCCTCTTCCTCATCCGCTTTTCTCTTCCTTTCCTCCTCCCTTTTTTTCTACTCCTTCTTTTCCCCTTTTTGTTCTTTTTCCCTCCTTTTCTTCTCTTCTGTTTCTTGTTTTGACGCCTCCTTTGCTTTCTGTAACTCCTCTTTTTCCCTCTCCTCCTCTTGTCTCTTTGTTCTCTCTCTCTCCTTTGCTTCTTTCAGGGATTCCTTCTTCACCCTTTCCAAGTCTTCCCTTTCCTTCTTCCTACCTTCGTCATTCTTCTTCTTCCTCTGCATCGCCTTCTTCTTCGTTGTCCTGATTGTCTTTTTGCTAGTCTGTCCCTCCCCTTCTTCTTCTGTTTTCGTTCTGTCGGTGGACCTGTCTTTTGGCAAGGAGGCGACCTGTCCGACGTTTCTCCTTCTCCCTCCTCCACCTCCTGTGCTTCCTTTACTGCCTCCTGGATGAGTGCAGTCAAGACTCCTCCGTACCCGATGAAGGAGGCCTTGGAGGAGGCTTTCTTCCTTTCCGCAACTTTAGAAGCCGGAGATTCTCCTCCTGTTGGTGCACTTCCTAGGGCTAGTGCTTTGGCCGCTTGATCAATCGTTTTCCTCACGTACCCATTCCAATCTACTTCGTCTAGGGTGTGGGCTGCTACATTCTCCAGCACTGGCATGCTAATTCGATACATTAAGGAATTGTAATGCTAGCTGGAGAAGAGCACGTGCACCAACTTGGCCTGCAACCTGGCTTCTGTGTCAGGGATGTCCTGGATGCTTATGCTGTCATTCGTGAGCACCTCTTCCTTCTTCATTTTTAGCAAGGCATAAACATCCCTTTTTTGTCTCCTTTCTGTCCTTGGTACCAATCCCAAAGCCTTCTCCACCAAGTCTGGATCCAACCGGAATTGCACCTGCTTTGCACCCTCTCCTCGGCCCACTGTTACAATGCCACCTTCTTGGTCCAGGTTGTATGTTCTGAGGAATTCTACGCATTCTAGGTGATCCGGCTCCTGCGAGAATTTTTCAATATACTTTGTAAGGTTGCATTGTTCCACTACCCTCCTGGCTGCTTCCTCCTTGGCCACCACGACTTCGATGTTGTGGATGGTTCGGAACTTGAGCTGGCCGAAGGCGCAGTTCTCTAGATGGATGCAATACTGCTCCCTTTCCTCTTCTGTGAACGGGAGTCGATGGGCGCGGTCTTGCTGTGACATTTTTTGCTCCTGCCATAATTTGTAACTTTCGTTAGCATTTTCCACATATCACTTTGCTGTTTACGTGAGAATAAAAACTCTTGAATGAATTTTTTAGGAAGCCATTTTTTCATACTATATGCTTATGCTTTTCACTACCTTTACTTTAATGTACCCCCTTTTTATTCATTTCCTATCTGATTCCTTTCATCTTCACCACATACCCACATACCCCCTCCCCTTCCGGCTTAGAAAAGAATCCTTTCTAGGATTGGGGGTTAAGAGGTGAGGGGCTTTGGGCCTGTTGGGGTAGGAGTTACGTGTGAAGAAGCCACGTGTAGAATTTTGGATTGTATTCCAGTTGAGCATGACAATCAAGAGCAGATGGTTGGATGGAGACTTGGGAGATGTAGGTCAAGACATCGTGAAAGAGATCTTCAGTATTAAGGCGGCTGGCAACATGTAATTCCTCTTCCGTGAGGAATTGGTCAATGTAGGGGTGAGCAAGCACATGGTCGTCTAAATGCTGGTTGCGGGTGATGGCCAAAACCCTAAACGAGATAGGTGCCACATAAGTAGGGTCATATTCAATGGTTTTAACTACCCTGCATTGCTCAGCATTGGTCATTATCCGACAACCTTTTTTCTCCCATTGGATTCTCAAAGCAAACCACTGCTGCAAGAACGTGGAAGGCGAGCTTGCCATCTGTGTGAGCTCTTGCAACTCGTGTTCAGGAACAGAACGAGGAGGCTTACGATATGAAGTGATTAGTCTTCTGAGGGCAGCTTGCTCCTTTGAGATTTCGTCGTTTGCTATCAGTTCGGTAGCAATTTTGGGGAATTTAGTGGTCATAAGTTCGTATTCTTCCCAAGTGCATGGTAATGCACGAACATCCGAAGCAAGTGTTTTGTCAAGAAGACCTAGGTCTAGCCTCTCATAACTTCTAGCAAATGTAGTGAAAGTTTTGTCCAACATCTTGATGTAGGTTACTAAGTCATCCCTAGAAGTCGCGGCGAGGTCTTTAGCCAAGGAGAGGAAAGGTCGTACCGCGTAGGAAGGTTTAAGACCTGCTGGTGGGGATGGTGCAAATGAACTGGATAGTGGTGACTCCATCATTGGTGTCACAGGTTGGGCTTTGCACTCTGAAGCACTTTGAGGTGCTGTAGGAAGTTCTAGGGGCATGGGAGTTGTGCTGGGTTCTAAGTGAGCAGTCATGGGGGTTTTTAAGTTCTCTGGATTAGGTAAGTCTAAGGCTTGTGCCGTTTGCTTTGGTCGATAGATGAGTTGGGGCTTACTAGCCATAGCAGGCAATGGTTTGCTGACTATGCCCTGGTTACCACGTGTGCAAGCCTCCCTCACTGGGGTGAGATTGCTTGTAGATGAGCTTTTTAAGTTAGCATTTTTAGGCACCCAAATCCAGGGGTTGCCCTCGTAGTATCCTTGTGCTCACAAGAGATCTTTGGGGATCCATCGCGGCGTGGTTGTGTGTCTACGTTGATAGCATCTAGACTACCTCTTAAGCTGTGATGGCTGATTATTTTGGCGTTCATGATCATGTTTGGGTGGTCTACCCGGATGTGGTCTTTGCCGTTTTGGCACCCATATAAGCTTGGACTCCTTGGCCTTCTGAGCACTCTTGGTGGGTTTGGGCCTAGGGTCAAGAGCCTGGCATGAGGCCGTAGTTTTCTTCTATTTAGACTTGGGCTGGAGCATGGTCGTAGAGATTTCTACCGATGGTTTCGTAATGGTGGAGGAATCAGGACAGCCCTTGCTGAAAGTCATCACTATATGCACATTGCCTATAGCAAGATGAATGCGGTTTAGGTTGTAATCCACATTACAGTTTGTTTGCTTCTTGAAAGTATGACCTAATAGTGACATATTACCGGCTCCTTTAGTGTCAGGCAACACATGGAAGAAAGCTGGTAAACTTTCAGACTTGATAGAAACGACTACCTTGCACTTCCCTAGGAGTGAATAAGCATTACCCCCAAACGGGGTGAGTTTGGCATTAGTGGGCTATAGTTTCGGTTGACCAATGTGTGTCCAATGGTCATGCGTCAAGATGTTGTAGTCGGCACCTTCATCAATCAAGGCATCGAAAGAATACGTCACTTCTACTGTGACTGTGATTTGTAGATATGCTGATGCCACTGCTTCTTCGTCCTGATCTGTAAGGTCGGTTATAGTAGCCATGCAGACGTTTATTGGGGGTTCTAGCATGGGTGGCTCATGTAATGGATGGGAAGGAGGATAGTACTTCTTTACGCAGCTGCCATTAAAAAAGCCTATTCCTTCGCCTTCAAGTGTCTCTAACTCAACATTCCCTGTTCTACCAATCATGCGTACTCTGAAAGGCCCTAGCCCCCGAAACTTCATCTTCTATTTATGTCCTTTTACAGAGTATAGCAGAACAAGGTCCCCTTGTTCAAAGTCTCATTGTTTGACATGCTTGTCAAACCACATCTTTCGTCGAGCCTTCTCACAAATCAAAGAGTAAGTGGTGAGGAGTCGGGTCTCCGTTAGGCGCTTTAGCTCCACTAAGCGATTGGTCCAAGCCTCTCTTCCCTCCCAACGCTCTTGGACTGCTATCCTTAAGCTAGAGATGAAGAATTCTAAGGGTAAAATGGCTTCAGTTCCGTACGTCAGCCTGAAAGGCGTCTATCCTACAGTCGTTTCCTTGGTTTTTAAGAGTTATCTTTGCATCGATTCTCTTTTTCCGTCTCCTCCGGCTTTTCTTTCCTATTGAGGTTGCGTCAAGGTTACTTGGCCCTAGCAAGGAGATGCCTCCCTATTTTGTTTGAGCTCGTGTCATAACATGTACTACCAAAGGTTTCCACTCCAAAAAGCCCCAAAGGCACCGATGGCATGTTGGCAGAGATGGTTGATGGTTTCCGCCTAGGACAGTCAGGAAACAGATGTGTGATTCCGCATCGGAGACCCGCTTTGTCCTTATTAGCTTGTTCCCGTTCTGGGCAGCGTGATGAAATGTAGCTTGGGTGGCCGCAAGTCCAGCATGTGACTGGATCTTGGATTGGCCCTCCAAAGCCTCTGCCTTTTCCTCTTCCTAAAGCCATCACCGGCACCGACTGATAGTCCATCAGGACTGGGTTTCCCTCCTCGTCATAGGATATGTACGGGTTGACATATGTTTCTTCCTCATTAGGCTCCTCCACAAAGTGAACAGGAGCATCGCTAGATGGGTGGGTTACAAAAGGCCCTGATGGTCTGGGTATACCAGTTGGGTTCATCTCCAGCCTAGGTACGGCAGGTCTTGAGTCAGTTGGTGCTGGGAGACCTAACTGGGCTCCCCTCCCAAAGAAATTGGGTGGCCTATTACCTATGGAGGGTTGTACTGCTACACGTATGGGAATCTACTCGGCATTCTGCAATGCACTGCATCATGCCCGAATCTACTGCAATTTGAGCACGGCCGAGATCTAAGATCTTGGCACTCCACTAGGAGGTGATTGCCGCCGCAGTATATACATTGTACATGTGATCTCACAGGCTTCCTTACCAACTCTTGCAACCGTGCAATCTCCATTCTCATTTCTGCCATCCCCTGGTCGTGGTCTACACTCTTTCCCTTATCCTGCACACTAGCGGTTGCTTTTTCCCCCGAAGTAGTTGATCTCTCAGGGTCCCTCTGGCTTGCACTTCCTCGGTTGGTAGTCCTCATGCTGCGTTCCCTGAGTTGATCATCTACGCGTATTGCCTCTTCGAAAAATCTAGCTAGCACATCTCGTTGCAAGGTGGAGTTACTGGCCAAAGCCTTGTAGAGCTCCTCACTCCGAATCCCATTCATGAACATTGTAGACACTGCCCTCTCGGTAGGTCGCTCATTGGCAGGGATTCTCTTGTAAAGGCTACACACCTGAGTGATGTAATCCCTAATGTCTTCCTTCTCCCTTTGACCAATATTCATCAACCTAATGATGAGGTTATTCGAATACCTAGCCTCCGAAAACCTCTTGATTAAGAGGCCCTTCAGGCGAACAAAGTTTGTACGTTCTGCGTCATCTAGACTAGAATACCAGGTCCTCCCCTTATCGCCTAAGCACAGACCGAAAGCTTGAGCTCGCTGTGCAGGGTCAGTAAGACCGTTTGCCTCACACACTTGCTCAAACTGCTCCATGAAGCTGTACGGGTCACTGCTAGGTTCGTATCTAGCTAGTTGTTTTGCTACGATGGGGATTCTAGCCTGCCCTTTAGCCCCTTGCGTGACTCCCAGTCCCGATAGTAGTGCGGTGGCTAGGGCAGTAGTGCTCTGTTCAACGGACATGTTGTCCAAGAGTCGCTTTGCTACCAGTTCGCTCAATGTCATGTCAGCCTCTGCTGCCCGTTCCCGCTCTACATTCGGTCCAGATTTGGCCGCTCCAGCTAGATCTAGCACTCGTCTAGCCTTGTACATATCTACGTCTTTCTATAGCCTTCTAGCCCTTTGCTCATGGTTGTAGGCAATTATGCCTTCTAGAGCTCTCTTGATTGCTCTTCTCTCTTCTTCCAGGTTTGCTACCACTTCCTCTACAGGTTTGCCCTGGATCACAGTCCTAATGAGTAGATTGTAGTTGTGGACCAATTCCTAGACTGAGGTTGGAAATTCTCCTAAGTCTAATTGGTCCTCTCCTCGTTCACCTCTTGATTCTGACATTGTTTCTGCTTCCAGCTCCACGAGGGTGTCAATAAATCCAAGCAGCTCCAGCAGTGTCCAATCCTCTATCTTGTTGCTTTCCATGTCTTCGTGTCTTCTCCAAGTCCTACTAGTAGGGCACTCAGGCACCTGTCTAAGTCTTGGGGTCTTCTCCTACTAGTGGGTTTCTTAAGCGATTTATCTGAGTGAGTTCCTTTGATTATTGAATACAAACCTCAATTTATGGTCACTTGGTGAGTGTGTTGTTTCTCGTGCGTTTGTGCCTAATCAGGCTTTCAGCTTTTTTAAGTGTACTTCAAGTGCGGAAATTCAACGTGAGTGCCGCAAGCAATTCCTCGATGTCTTACTCACTCTCGCTTGTTTTGGGCCTGATAGGCTTGTAGGTCCATTTTCCGGCCATTTAGTTAGGGTTTAGGGCTTCCTTGTATGTTGCCTTGTTCGCTTCCGGTTGATCAGGTTCTACGGTTCAGCGGCTCGCGTCCAGGTCCTTGGGTCCCTCAACTGTCTACTGCCAACTGCTAAGCAGCTATGTACTACAATTTCTCTTATCACGTGTGCCAGAATCAAGTTCTGAGCACCGAAAGGGTTTTGACAAGTTGTGCTAATGCGTATTTGCCGGGTCGGGTCAAATTTCTGACAGATTTGACAAAAAGTTGCACTCGGACCAACTGGTGCGAATTGCAGGGTCCGAGTGGGTCACTCGGACGGACCGAGGCACGAGGTCGAGGGCTGAATTTTCGGATTTGACTCGGACGATTTTTATTCGGACGGGCCAAATGGCAGGTTCGGACAGGGTAATTCGGACAGGCTGAACGGCGCTTGGCCGAGGGCCGAATCCCGGGTGTGGCCGAATTTTCGAATTTGAGCTCAGACAGGTCGCTCGGACGAGCCAAGGCCGGATGTGCCACGTGGCAAAGAGCTTTGACTCGGATGACCGAGTGGGTTGACTCGGACAGTTGCCTTGGACGACGACTAGGGTTTGGCCAAGTGGGCCGAGGGCCGATTCTGGGACTCGGCCCAAGAGAGGCCACTCGAACGGGCCGAACGCGACGCACGTAACCCGCGCGAATGCAATTTCGATCGTTTCACCCAATGTAGGCCGGCGCCATGGTCATGCACTTCCAGATCCTATCTAGGGAAGTAGAGGGAGAGGTCTGTATACCTGAACGAGTCGGCAAGTGGGTGGGTGATGTGATTGAATCACACAGGCTAGGCCTCTCTAGCTCTCTCTCTCTCTCTCTCTCTCTCTCTGAAATGGCACAAATGAGCTCTCTTTTGGCCTCATGGCTCTTATATGCCTTCCCAAATGTGGCGTTGACACCCCCAATCACTCTTTTGTCGATCTTAGGCCTCATTAGCGAGCATTTTGCACGATTTTTCCCTGTTTTGCCATGTTTTGAAACAGTAAACCCTACCCTTTTCCGGTTCAATTTCCTAACTCTAACCTACGCTAAATGCAACGAAGATCGAAGGCAAAAAACTGAAATAGATCCTCCATGCTTTCCAATCATCAAACAACCAAAATATCCCAAAATACTTACTTGTTTTGAAGATTAAAAACACCCAGCTTCCTACCTATCTCAAGCTCCTGTTCGGGGATGAGTACCCTACTTCGATGCTCGATATGGGGTGCGCAAGTGCTCAAGCTTGAATCCGTTGGTCCCGGCAATGGAACCAAAATGTGGGAGCTTTCGCTCAACCGCCAAGACCCATGGACTGCTTATTGTTTCAAGCGTTTCAAGCGAGCTCTAATGGCTATCTCTCACCTAGCCGACGTGCTGTCGATCCTACGAGTGTAGTGAGCTTACCTTGATGCCCGATCGAGTACCCTCCTCTCTCTTGCACTCCAGTAGCTCCACGATTCTTGATGCTAGCTCAAGCATCCTCAAGCCTCCTCTATCTCCAAGCTCCATCCTCCATAGCCACGCACGCAAGAGAAGAGAGGAGAAGAGAAGAGAAGAAGAGAAGAGGAGATGGTGAAGAGCTTCATCCTCTTGATCCCTCACTCTCACACACACTCACTCCCTCACACTCTCACACTCCCTCTCTCAAGAGCACACACAAGCAAGAAGGAGAGAAGAAGAGAGGAAGAAGAAGAATCTTTTTGCCACACACCAAAGAATGAGCTTCTCATTCACTTTTCAACTTTATATACAAAGCCCTAAATCCTTCTTGGGCGGTCATCCCCTTTTCCCTCTTTTACATGGCCGGCCGTAGCCTAGGCCCTTTTTCCCATTTCCCACCATTCTAATTTATCCTATTCCCAGCTAATGCGTACACTTTGCACAAGAGCGAGCCTGGTACTCTTTTACAAAGATTTGGGGGCGCTTCCGCATTTTAATTCTTTTGTTGCCTCGAGCCGACACCGAAGCTTTCTTAGGGTCATGCCCGAACATTTGAATTTTTCAGGGACTGGCTACCGGTCAAGGTGCCTTTTTCTGCTTTTATCCTGCGCCTTTTTTGCTATTTCCATTTTTTCCATTTTCCGCTCCTCTGTGCTGTGGGAACATGGTAACAAAAGCATTCTTCAGGAGTCATCCCATGAACTACAGCTGTGGGAGTTCTGTTCATAATATAAACAGCAGTATGAACAGCCTCAGACCAAAAATGCTTAGGCATATTCTTTTCAGCCATCAAGGTGCGTGCAACTTCTGCAATATGCCTGTTTTTGCTTTCTGCAACCCCATTTTGTTGTGGGGAATATCTGCATGTGAACTGTCTCTTTATCCCATGAGACCTCAGAAAATCACTGAACTCATTCGAGAGGTACTCTCCCCCTCCATCTGACCTTAAACACTTTACTTTCAAGCCTGTTTCTCTTTCAACTGCAACCTTGAAAGTTCTAAAGTGCTCAAATGCTTCACTCTTTTCCTTCATAAAATATACCCACAGCTTTCTAGAACAATCATCAATGAATGTGACAAAGTATGAACTGCCTCCAAGAGATACATTTTGTGTAGGCCCCCAAATGTCTGTATGCACAACATCAAGGATATTTCTACTTACATCTTTGTCATGTGAAAAGGGTTGTCTTGCCTGCTTACCAAACTGACATGCTTCGCATACCTTCTGAATTTCTGCAACTCTAAATGTAGGCAAACTTGTAACCAACCCTTTGGACTGCATTAATTTCAGCCTTTGTACATTTGCATGTCCAATGCGTTTGTGCCAAATTTCAATATCTGCAACAACACCTTTTCCTTTAGCATACATAGCAGCATTCATAGTAGGAATTCCAGAATCTAGAGTAAACATACGTCCAACTCTACTTCCCTTTGCTACCAACCTACACTTGTCATTGAAGTCTTCTACAAAGCAGCCCTTTGCATTACATCTGACTTGCAGCCCTTGCTCTACCATTTGACCGACTGACACCAAGTTCTTTGTAATAGATGGCACATGTAATACATCTGAAAGACTCTTTGCCTTACCATCATGCAAGGACAATGGAACTTTTTCAATGTGTGAAATTGGGTGGCATGAGTCATCACCCGTCTGCACATAACCTGCATTTTGCAAATCCTGCATCTCTCGAAACCATTCTACATGGCCGGTTATATGATTGGATGCACCTGAATCAACATACCAAACATAATCATGTGTTCCCTTTCCTGTAACAGCATTCAGCATATGCTGCATAACAAACAGATGTTCATTTTTATCTTCATTTTGTTGTGAAGACGATGCATAGTTTCCTTGCTGCAACTTACCACTGCGAATATCATCTTTCTTAGCATAACATTGGGCTACAATATGACCTGTTTTGCCACAATAGTGACACACAATACCAAAGTTGTTAGAATCTCTGTTCTGCCATCCACCTCTTCCTCTAAAGCTCCCCCTGCCTCTAAAGTTACCACGATTGCTCGAAACCTGCATATCTCCAAATTGCTGATTCAATCTATTTTGCTGGTTGTCACTACCACGTCCTGTACCACGGCCTCTTGAAGAGAACCTGCCACGTCCTCTTCCTGAACTGGAGTAGAAAGCTTGGACCTGTTCACCACTTCTTTCAGATGTCTCACTCTGCATGTTGATCTCTTCAGTGATCATAAGGGAGACCAACTCATCAAAATCTGGAAATGGCTTTCTGACATATATGAAAGTTACAAAAGACTTCCAAGCCTTTTCATTGTTAAGTCCACCCAAGGTAGACAACACCAAATCATCATCATCGGGCATTGCATCAATCGCTGCCAATGCATCTGCAATGCTCCTTACCTTTAGTGCATACTCATTGATAGACATCTTCCCTTTCTTCAATGTATTCAACTCTTGCTTGAGTTGAATCTTTCATGCCTTTGTATTTACGGAAAACATACTTTCAAGTATGGTCCAAGCTGCATATGAATTCTCTGCATTTCTAATATGTCCCAGCATATTATTGTCAATTACTGCAGACATCCAATACATGATCTTCTTGTCTTTTGCATTCCATTCCTTCCGTGCCTTTGTCTCTTCTGCAGTTGGAGGATCACTCACCTCCGGCTCCTTTTCTTCACTTGAAACAAACTCGTAGAGGCCTTTTCCAATAAGGAAGTTCGTGACACGGAACTTCCAGGAAGGGTAGTTATTCTTGTTGAGCTTCTCAATGATGGGGCTTCCACTGTTCTCTGCCATTATCACAAAACTAATACCAAACAGCAAGCAAATCTTCTACAACCCTCGACCTGTAGTGCACAGCAATACACCAGACAGCCTTTTTCACTGTCTGCTCAACAATACATGCAATCTACAACGTGTTTCCAGATAAACCTTATGTTTGCTTCCTGCAAACACCTCAAGAATTATAGATTCATGAGAGCGGAATTTAGGTGCCAGGAAGTGCTTAAAAATAGCTAAAAATTATGAATATCAAGGGAAAAATATTCACCGTCAAAGGCGGCGGCTTGATTAAGCGCCAAAGTGCTTTAAAGGTGCCCAAGCGATGCTTGTTGATTTTTCATAATTTTTCAAACTGTCCTGCGGGTTGGAAAGAGTTACCGGCCAATGCGGGATGCCAAGCCGGATGCCTAGGATTTTTCAGAGCTCAATTCGGAGTCCGAACGGGGAAATTGCCACAAAATGGTCAAGATATGAAAAGGTGGACACTTGGGAGGCCAAATTTGAGCATGCCTTTTGAGTTTGGACCCCCCCCCCCCCCCCCCCCCCAAAATTGTATGCACCTTATGAAGCAAGAAACGTGGAGAGAGAATGAAGAGGGATGAAAAAACGTGGAGGAAGATGGCGCCCGAAAAATGCGCCATGGAGGATGGAGAGGCAACTTGCCTGCTGCAAACAACCCCCCCAATGGATTATGGGGCTTCATTCCCTCCTGAATGCTGACTCTATCGCCGCCCTTCACCCGTCAATTGATGGCCTGAATGCTGAGATGGAAATCTAGTCTTTCTCTCTCCTTCCTCTCTCTCTTCTAAAGGCAAGTTCATGTGGGAAGAAGAAGGAAGAAGAAAGAATGGTGGAGGCTTGTCCAGCATGGATCAGATTGCTCCACGGGCTGGGAATGGTGACTTGTGATCGTGCTGAGCATGAAGTGCTGCTGATTTTCAGATTTGCAGCCATGGACATGAAACCCGAAACACGCAAATAAGTGGTAATTCAATTTTTTCAAAGGAAATTTGAGATTTCATGGCTTTTGATTGATAAAGTGTTGTTCATGTGGGCTAAAAATTATTTATGTTGCTGTTTTCTATGAGTACTTGTTGATCATAATCAGAAAATCAGAAAAATATGCATCTTGTGTCCCAAAGTAATACACTAAAACACGTAAAATATGGAAAATAAAGGGAAAATGATGTTTTTGGGTATGAAAATGGAAGAATCAATAGGAAGACCAACTAAATTTTCATTTTTTCTGCAAGAAGAAACTAAGGGCCATAGCCCATAACCTATTTTGAATTTTTAGTAATTAAATAATGCAAAAAATAAGGGAAAATACAAGGAAAATAGAGAAAAACCACAAAAAATAGGGGAAAAATGCATTTTGGGTGCGAAAAATTAATGAAAATTAAGAACAATGTTTGTGAATGTTTGTGGGGACTGAAGCATGAGAATTTGCCTCAATTCAACCCCACCTTCTTGTTCTAGTGTGTTTTTTCCGCTTTTTACGTATAAAATGATGGCAAAATGCCCTATAAATCTATACAACAATGCAACATTTGATCGATGGGAGGGTAGAGTGGTTAGAATGTGTCTAAATGTGGAGTAACATGATGAAAAGATTGCTGTTTTTGTTTGCATGCCATATAGGTCGGTGAATAATTATAGAATGAGAGCCTAGTAGCATGAGGGTTTCCTTGGTGCTAGATTCGTGCAACGCCGCATAAGAACGGTAGTTGAAAATCATTGAAAGGATATTTTCCACATGTGCACAATATTGATTTCGTAATTGTTTGAGCACTTAGCATCCACAATATGCATAAATCATGGAAATATTTAAAGGTATCAGAAATCCTGGATGCACACCAATTGCTTTCATTAGGACCTTGACCCACGTTGAGTGAGAGACAGGACACCCTAAGCCATAGGCTAGTCGTGGGGTCTAGGGGAAAGAGAAGTAAGGACAATGGTACATTCCTGTATACGATTAAATGGTACCTTGAGTGGATTTTGTGCGAAATGTTTATATGTTGAGCGACGCATCGAGGGGCCAATCCCCAAGGTGTAGGAGAGTCGCAGAGGGGTGGCGGCATTCAGCCGTTGGAGGACCCCCTATGTCTGTGCTTCGTGCCATTAGGCCACGTGTAAGGGACTCCCTCTGAGGAGTAGTGGGTGAGAGAAGAGTGGACTACAAACGACGTAATACAAATGCAAGATGTCTAGGAAGGCAATGTATGTGTCATCAACGCTCCTGGCCGCGAGGCCGTGGGGTTGTTGAGCGCGTGAGATAGAGGTCCGGCTAGTGCATGAGCCAGTGCCGGCCCGTTCTAGGTTCCATCAGTGGTGCGTCTGCCGGGAGCCGCTTAAAAGTGGCGGTCCTCGAATCCTGGTTGTCTAGGGACCAACTAACAGTTTATGCCAAAGGATACTGTGATTGATCCGTTATTTATCGATAAGCATCGTCTAGCAGAAATCCAAAAGCAAGAGAGAGACGAAAGAGCTAGGCGACGTGCTGAAATTTTTAGGAGATATTCCCCTAAGCGTAGCGGTGCTGAACCCTTACAAGGGAGTGGATCTAGTGGTCTTGGGGCCACAAGCAGTAAGTTAGGAGAAGGTGGAAGCCCTAGTGCTCCCTTTCCTTCCATAAGCCAGTCTACATCAAGTGCGGGAGGTGCAACCTCACCGTCCCCTATCCCTGGTGCAAATCCAATCCTCGTCATGGCGCAGCCTATTGCAATTCCAGCAGGAACGATGGATTTGCCGGCTCTAGGTTACCCGCTACCCATTTTTAATGGGCTAGTTGAGGAAGATGCGGAACTCCACATTAGGGAGTTTCAAAAGCTGATGTTTAACTGTCGCATACAAGAAGAAGGACATTTAATGATGTTCTTCAATATGACTCTCAAAGGAAGAGCTGCCATATGGTATCATGGTTTAGAAGCCGGAACCATATTGAATATTGATGCATTTTATGGAGCTTTTCGAAGGGAGTTTGCCCCTGAAAGGGGTGGGCAATATTGGTTGCGTGTACTCAATGTGACCCGCCAAGAACCACACGAGGATATTCGTGCTTATGCGAAGAAAATAAAAGAGGTTTTCCGTAAGTTGGACACCTCTATTCCTATCCCCGTAGCTGCCCAATTGCAATATTTCCTACATGGTTTGGACTTTAATATCCAATTGCAGTTGAGTAGTGTCCCCTTGGGGGATATAGATACTGCCATTATGCAAGCACAAGAAGTGGAATTCCGACTACAAGCAGCCTATGCTTCTCGAGGTAATTCGAATATGGGTTTAGTATTGGGAAACAATATGGCGATGGCCAATGGCAGTAGTGGTCAAGGGATAGCGATGGCTAACCCTAATGGGAGAGGGAACATGATACAGAATGTGCCTTTATTACCAGCTCCCCCTAGCATGTCGATGCCTACGGGCAGTCAAATGACTCCAAATGGTGGAGGCCAGGCGGTCAATTCTAATACCATGCCTGTGGTTCAACAACCAGTTCCTAATCGAATTGTTAGGCCGATGGAACGACATGGTAATGACCAAGGCTATGAGTCGAGCGGTTCCAATGTTCTTGGCGAGGTTAAGGACATGATGAAGCATTATACCGACATGATTACGGAGCAGTATCGGCAAATAGCCGTTGATGTCAACTTCCTTAAAAAACAACAAAATTTGATAGGAAGTAGATACCCAGATGAGGGTGCACCTTCGAGGTTTAGTTGCAAATGGTGTGGTGGGCAGCACTATCCAAGAAATTGCCCAAATGTTAAGTGCGATATCTGTGGAAAATCCGGCCATTTAGCAGCTACTTGCTGGAGTAAGATCAGTTCCCTCCAGCGAGGTAGTCGGCAACCAGGGCCTGTTAATCATCGTGCGCAAGGAAATGATTCCCAGCGAGAAGATGGGCCTAAACAAATACTTCAACAACCAAAGACTACAGTGGAGGAGCTACCTAGTGGTAGTGGGGTTAGTTTGATTGAGGCTATACGTGTTAATGATGCTGAAACCTCTAATCTGCATGCTATTCTTATAAGAGGTCAAAAGGGTAGAGAAGCCGACAAGGATAAGCCTGCCGACGGAAACCCTAAACAAGGCGACAAAGGAACGCAAGTTTTGGATCCTGCCATGGAAGGGGGACCTTTGAAGCCCGTGGAGAGTAAAGCCGATAAGGAATCACCAAAGAAGAAGGTGAAAGTTAAAAAAGAGGCAATAAAGCCGGTGCAGCGACCTAAAGAGCGGATGGTTTGGCGTGAAAAGCGAGCTCTATCGAACTATCATGAATTCGATTTGGCGAGCTCTCTCTGCGAAGTCAAGCCGGATGTGAATCTCTTACAGCTTATTAAGCTTTTCCCAGGAGTACGCAAGGAATTTAGAAAGATCCTACATACCGGGTATATCGTAGAACCTTTGGGTATTGCGCGAGTTGGTGATGATTGGTTCGAGCATGCTGAGAAGCATTGCCCAAGGGTTGCAGCCTATGTCGATGGGATATTAGTAGATTATGCCATTGTCGACACGGGATCATCTGTTAACATTATGAGTTCTGAACTAATGGAAAGGTTGGGTCTTGCGATCCAGAAAGATACCTCCACAATCCTCAGGATGGCAGATGATAGTTTGAGACAGCCGGAAGGCTGCATTACTAAGGTCCATGTCACTGTTGCAAATGTAGAATGCCTATTGTACTTTAGGGTGATTCGTTTTTCAGGCCGTCCAAGTTACCAAGTATTACTCGGACGACCTTGGATCTTGCAAGCGGACTGCCAAGTAGATATACCCGCCGGTCGACTAATATTCGGCAGAGGTGCCCAGCGCGTGGTGGTTGATGCTTATCCTGAGTTCCCGTAGAGTGAGAGAGCTCCTCTATCTTCTACAGAATTGGAGACATTAGAAGATTTATCTGCCAGTGAGACATCATCGAGTGATGAGTCCAAAGAGGGATCCACCATGGAAGACATCTATCAGATCACTTTGAACGAGCTGATAGAGGGCCAAGATCGTATAAGAGATGCAGATGTTATTGAGCTAGACCTTGGTACGCCTGATGATTTGCGGCCAATCAAATTAGGTTCTATGCTCAGCACAGCAGAAAGGGAGGACTATGTGGCCTTGATTCAGGAATTCCGTGATATCTTTGCCTGGAGTTATGATGAGTTGAGAGGCATTCCTCCTAGTCTTGCTGTTCATACAATCCTGTTGAAAGAGGGCAGTCGTCCTGTACGGTAGAAAGTAAGGCGTATGTCTTTTGAACTGAGGGACGGGCTGTTTGAAGAGTTACAGAAACTTCGGAAAGCGGGTTTGATTTTTCCTGTGCAACACACGGAATGGTGTTCGCCGGTTGTGATAAGAAAGAAGAATAATAATCAAATCTGATTATGTGTAGACTTTAGGGAGCTGAATAAGCAGACAGTTAAGGACTACTACCCGTTGCCATTTATTGACCAGATTTTGGATCAATTAGCGGGTAGGGAGATATATTCGTTTATGGATTGCTTTGCAGGATACAACCAGATGGCAATTGCAGAAGAGGACAAGTTGAAAATAACTTTCATTACTGTATTTGGTACTTTTGCGTACCATGTGATGGCCTTTGGTTTATGCAATGCGCCTGGTTCATGGCAACGAACAGTAGATAAGACATTCGGTGACATATCCCCTGAAGAGTTGAAGGTGTTTATTGATGACTTAGGGTCTGCCACCGTGAGAGAAAGGCAGTTGATCATTTTAAGAAAATGCTTTGAGCGCTGTAGACAATTTTGCATCGCCCTAAACCCACGGAAGTGTGTTTTTGGAGTACCTTATGGGCTATTGCTAGGTCATGTGGTCAGTTCGGTAGGAATTGCTACAGACCCCGAGAAGGTCAAAGTTATAGTTGCCATGGGTCCACCACACACTCCGAAAGAAGTTCATAGCTTTCTGTCGTCGGTTGGTTATTACCGTAGATTCATAAACGCCTTGGCAGAAAGAATGTTGCCGCTTATAAATTTATTGTCCTTTAGCTGTTCGTTTGTATGGGGTGACCCTTGTAAGATAGCATTCGAGGATGTGAAACAAGAGCTAACAAGAGCGCCCGTTTTAAAAGCACCTAAAAGAGGTGAGGTGTTCTATATATTCTCAGCAGCCACCATGTATAGTATCAGCTGCTGTTTAGCCCAAATTTGGGAAGAGAAGTGGTACCACCCGATTGCTTTTGCTAGCCGGAAGCTGGGGATATCCGAAATCAATTATACCTACATGGAGAAGTTGTGTCTAGCGATGGTCTTTGGGACCAAGAAATTCAGGCATTATATTCTCTATGTGAAAGTCGTGCTTTATACAAAGGCGGAGGGACTTCGACTATTGATGAATAAGCTACAGCCGCCTGATCGTCTAGCAAAGTGGTTGATCACTTTGCAGGAATTTGATTATGAAATCCGGAGTAAGCCACCAAGGTTGCAAGGCATCGTGGAATGTTTAGTGGACTTTGGAAAGCCGAAAGAATCTGTGGCTGAAGGTAGTGACATGGAGTTGTTATTTAAAATAGATACGGCATCTATTCCCTATTGGTATGCTGCAATAACGCATTATTTATCCACGGGAGAGGCGGGATCCGAATTATCTAAAACTGAGAGAAGGAAAATTAAGCAGCAAGCATTAAAGTTTGCTTTGATCGCAGGTACATTATATCGGCAAGGGGTTGATGACATCTACCGCCGATGTGTGATGCCTGACGAGGTGCCATTCATTTTGGAAGAGTGCCATGATTCCGCTTGTGGAGGCCATTTTGCTGGACGGATTACAGCACAAAAGGCTTTAAGAGCAGGTTATTGGTGGCCTGCCATCTTCCAGGATGTGTTTGCGTATGTTAAGAGATGCGATATTTGTCAACGACATGATAGTCGAGAGAATAGGAAACGACCACTTACCCCTATTATGGCGATACTTCCATTTGAGAAGTGGGGAATAGACTTTGTGGGTCCTATTACTCCATCGTCGACTGCGCAAAAGAGGTACATCATTGTAGCAACTGACTACTTCACAAAGTGGTCAGAAGCACGTGCAACAAGGAAAGATGATGCTAAAGAAACTGCTAGTTTCCTTTTAGAGCAGATAATATGCCGTTTTGGTCCGCCGAAAGAATTAGTGTCGGACCGCGGAACCCATTTCCTGAATAAGCTGATCAAAGGTTTGACAGAAATGTGACAAATCAAGCATAACAAGACAACCCCATATAACCCGCAAGCCAATGGGCAAGTTGAAAGCACCAACAAGCAGCTTGTGTGCATTCTGTCCAAAATTGTGTCGGAAAAGAAATTATATGTGTATTTGTCGTGGGGATATATTTTTGTTGGGGACCGGCAACCAAGGCATGAAGTCCCAGGTTTAGGCTAAGTATGTTTGAGAGAGGTCGGAGTAGTCATTGCCTCCTGTAAAGACATTGACAGGGCCAGACCTGTTTTAGAAGGAAGTCTTAGTAGCCCTGTTCTGCTAGCCTGCTAGGCAGCCGTTCTAGGAGTTCTTATTAGTAGTGAGGCAGTTAGAGAAGCCTGCCAGAAGATAATAATGATGATGCCAAGAAACCCTGAACATCCTGTAAGATGAATATAAATACGAAGGTGTGTAAAAAGGGGTTCTAACCCCTATCAAAGAAAATAAAAAAAAATAAAAATATATAAGCAGTTGATCATTGCCTTGCGAAGGCCTGGTAGGTTCCTGGGGACGAATCAGACCCGGGGCCGATACCTTGTCTTCCTAGGGGTGGCTTCTTGCTGAAGAATGAATGACAAAACAAGGAAGGTTGGAGCGAAAATAAAAGTGAGCGTTAGAAAAGGATTAAGTGTCGCCTTGCGAGGACTTGGTAGGTTCTTGGGTGCCGAGACAGGTCCTGAGGCCAATGCCCTATTCTCCTTGAGTCACTACACTCAGCTCCCTCCTTTTTACATGCCCAAGTATGATGGATAAAATAAAAACCCTAAAAGAAGAACTGTACTGAAAGAAAATACTCCTTGATCAGGCTATAGGAGTCATCGCCTTGTAGGAGCTCCTAGTTGTGTTGTCTTTAGTTGGTAAGTAGTTCAGACTACCATTTAGGGCAACCTCTTTGATAGGTTTTTCAGTTTGGCTGTGTTGGAGCAGTTGGTTAATGACTCGCTTCGGATCTTCTATTAGATAATGCTAGGCCTACTCCTTGTGGATGTCATGCCTTGGTTCTATCAGGGGGGCGAGGGAGCATTGTGCTGAGTTTTATTATATATTTGTTTTGTATCAGTTTGATGCTTCTTT